>NC_092699.1:10625542-10987981 GCF_964275005.1 Diadema setosum
TTTATTGACCCTTGGCCACATCCTTACATGATGAGACCATCAAAAAGTGTGACCCTTTTCAGCTGAATAAATGCTCTGGGCCCCCGGTCTATTAGTAGGTCGTGGCCGGAGATTGGAGTCCGGGTTAGTAGATGGGGTGGACGCACAGAACTCTTTCTGTGGGTGGACGCCGGTGGTGTGGATGATTTGTGTCTGTGAGGGCGTCTTCTGGAACCAGCGATAGGAGTGGTCGTGAGTAGGAGGCGCGGTTGATGTCTTGGGTGCTGTTGTGAAGAGGTGGGGAAGAGATATGGGAGGAAGAAGTGGATGGGGGGATGTGCTGTGGAGAGAGTGTGTTGTTGTTGTCATTGTTGCTGTTCGATGGTTTGTTGATGAGAGGAAGCCAGATGTTGTTGATGTGGAGTCCAGTATCCTGTGTAACAGTGTCGTGTGTGTGAATCTATTTAACCTCTGCAAATACCCACGAAGGAACAACAATTGACGATGATATATAATTCAATTTAGATAATGCGTATGTTTTAAGCAAATGAATCTTACCCATCAAAGATAAATCTCTTTGTTTCCACCAACTTAATAATCTTTTTATTTTACTGAGTATCTCTTTATAATTCATTTCCTCTCTCAATTTCAAATCTGTCGAAAAATAAACCCCAATATCTTCACCTCTTCCACCAAATTACCAAACGAAAGATCCCCTACCCTATCCCTGTCTTTTCCTATCCCTATCCTTCAAACCAGTCATTTCATAAAAACAACACAAAATTTCATACACTCTTTTAACCGAACTCTTATCTCTGACAAAAATTGTCATATCATCAGCATATAACACTTGTCTAAATTCAAAATCACCCAGAGTAATTCATTTAATGCCTTCAGCACTCCTCAATGCTTGCGCAAGAATTTCAATCACAACCAGAAATAAATATGGCGACAGAGAATCACCTTGCCTAACTACACGACGAACATCAAAATAACCAGTTGAAAACCCACCATTCATTATACAACTACTAATTCCATTATACAACATTTTTACCCAAGAACAAAAATAAGGACCAAAACCAAACAATTCAAATACCTTAAACAGAAACTCATGAGAAACAGAATCAAACGCCTTTTCAAAATCAACTGCAATTAAAAACTCTGCATGTTATTATTCAAACAATAAAAAACCATATCATGTATTAACCTTATAGCTTCTTCAATATTCCTATTCTTCATATACCCCACCTGATCCGGCTTAATTATATCCTCTAATACATCCTTCACTCTATTAGCTAAAACTTTAGAAAGTAATTCATAATCAACCTTCGATAAAGTAATGGGTCTATAATTCTTGATATGTAAAAAATCCTTACCATCTTTTCTTATCAAAGTAATTACTCCTTGTCTCTGCGATATTGAAAGAATCCCTTTATCATACGCCTCATTAATAGCATCAACAATCAGACCTCCAATATATGGCCAAAAAGTCATATAAAATTCCACAGAAAAGCCATCATTACCCGGTGATTTCTTCAGTGCCATAGTCTTTAAGGCATTGAAACATTCCTCCTGCGTTATTTTACACTAACATGAAATTCGACTTTCGTCACTTAACCTGGGGATATCGGCGAAGAAACAGTTTTCTGTATAATCTTCTGTACGACACTGTTCAAAACACACACGCACACACACACACAACACACACACACACACACACACACCTATAGTTGGCTCTTGTGTTTGCAGGACTGAGTTTTATGAGATGCAGCGTTACATCAAATTAACATTACGACCAAGAAAGCGAGTGAAGAATGTTAATCATTCATGCAAAATATCAGATATTGCCCATGAAGGCGCTGTCTATACATAAACATTATCTTAAGTTAAGAAAATAATAAATCTCTAATGTAGCTATCCCGTGTCAGTCATGTGCTTTGCGCAAATACATGTATTTATATATTTATTTTTTTTTTATCATTACTGATCAAATTTGATATTGTCAAAGGTCGTGCAATAAATTCATGACGTATAAAGGAACAAAGTTGAGTCTTTCACATGACATTATGAAATAGATGTTATCATTGGCATACTTGCACATATACTTATGTTGGTATTCTAGGCTACGATCACCACCCCCATAGTCAGCCTGTTTAGTAGGTGGCGGGGCGGCGACCCGTCTGGCACCACTGACTATTTCGGCATTGCTCGGTCGCCGCTGCATGAAGTTTACCTCGGGGCGACCGTCCAGTTTTTAGTCACCACCCAATCGCGCTCGGTATACGGGTGGCAACCACTTTGGTACGGACATTTTCGAGCGGTGGTCGTCAAGCGACTTATTGAACAGAAATAGAAAGTGATAGAATAAATGATATAAAAATAAATGAAACTAGATCTGTCGTCTTTGGGACACGATACATATGGTATAAGTTTGACATTCATAGGCAATGCACTTTCTGAGCTAACCTCTACACAACTTTTGCGGAGAAATACAGAAGAAGAAGAAAAACAAAGAATCAGTACGGATACAGAAGGTGATCCGAGAGGATTCTCGGATCACCTAATAAAAACATTAAAGAAAACTATAGAGACTAGAGGGAAGAGGAGCGAGGGCTATCTGGAAAAGGCGGAGGGAGGGACAGAGACAAGGCAGCCCAAACAACTTTCTCCCCCTGAAAGAAGAAACAGGTTATGGCTGCAGCTGCTACCTGACACTTTCAGAAGTTACCCATGCAGATGAGGACTTGGCTAGCAACACGGGAAAGAGCGAAGACAGGAACAGCCACTCTGGGACGGATGAGAAGAAAACTACAAGTTTGGCTTCTTCAGTAAACGTAGAAATACATTTGTAGTATAATTATGGTTTCGTTATTTCTTTTTATGTATAGGCTTTAATATTCAATGTAGACGTAACGAATAAAAAGAAATAGGGATAATGGAAATACGAATTAAACAGGTTAAACAGGATACAGAGGAAAAAATGAAAGAAAGGTGTATAATATAAAATAAAAAAGAAATAGGAAATAAAAGTATTAAGTAAGAAGCAAAGACTTTCTAGAATATTCTAATGTAGAAGTGATTGAAAAAAGGAAATCATTTTGATTTCTCCTTCATTTCTAGTTGTGTTGTGTGTATGTGCAATACTCATCGTGTATGAGCACAACCTGAAGTTTATTGTCCGTAAGATGCCAAGGTAGAATATCGGTAAACTGGCACCTCGTCTATAACCACACTGTCCACTGTTCACCTAGTCTAATGCCATCTCGTCCAAACTCACTTCGTCTACTACCAACTCGTCTACAAACCATTTTGTCTAAATGCCAATTAGTCTAATTGCCATTTCGTCTACTAACCATTTAATCTAATCTCTAATTTGTCTAAGTCACATTTCGCCTAATACCCATTATGTCTATTGACCATTTCGTCTATTAATCATAAGGTCTATGAATAAAATAGTCTACAGCTCATTTTGTCTAATAGCCAATTGGTCTACAACTCATTGTCTAATAGTCAATTAGTCTAATAACCAGTCAGTCTACTCCCAACTGGTCTACTGCCAACTGGTCTACTCCCAATTGGTCTAATCCCAACTGGTCTACACCCAACTCGTCTACTCCCAAGTGGTCTACTCCCAACTGGTTTACTCCCAACTCGTCTACTCCCAACTCGTCTACACCCAACTGGTCTACTCCCAACTGGTCTACTCCCAACTGGTCTACTTGTTATATATATATTCTTTGTCTACTCCAAACTCCTTCATCCAGTTTCATCCAGTTTCCTTTCCCATTGAAATAGCTTGAACACTCTTGGTGCCCCATTTGGTTTAGATTTTTTGTTCTAATTATGACAATTTTATTACTTTTTATTAAAAAAATAATGTCACAGTGTGAAAAACTTGCTGTGTTACATTTGTGCTGGATGTGTAATTTATATCAGAAGCAATCATGCAGCATTTATATGTCCAAACTTCAACACTCCATTCATTCACCTTTATTTTTGTATCGCCAGGGAGACGGACTGGACACTAGACAAAGTGGTATATTCATTATTAGCATGACCAGATGGGAATGATCAGTTTGGGTAAATTGCTGAGAGTATACCAGTTGGGAGTAGACCAATATTGGGTATAGACGAGTTGGGAGTAGACGAGTTGGGAGTAGACCAGATGGGAGTAGACGAGTTGGGAGTAGACCAGATGGGAGTAGACGGGTTGGAAGTAGACCAATTGGGTATAGACCAGTTGGGTGTAGACCAGTTGGGAGTAGACCAGTTGGGTGTAGACCAGTTGGGTGTAGACCAGATGGGTATAGACCATGTTGGGTATAGACGAACTAAGGGTTGGACGATATGATAACTAGACAAAGTGAATGTAGACGAGATGACTTGTAGACGAGGTGGGAGTAGACAAAGTGGCAGTAGGCGAAATTGATGTTAGACGACATGACAAAAGTTTTAGTAGACATTGTGAGTATAGACGACTTGGCTATTAGATCAATTGCTCAGTAGACGAAATGCTCCTTTAGACGAGTTGGGTATTGGACAGTACGGGTAGTGGGCAAAGTGACTATAAGACAATATGTGTACTAGACAAAACAAGTTGTAGACCAAATGGGTATTAGACGAATCGGTAATAGACGATTTGCCAGTAGACCAAGTGGCTGTAGACGAGGTCACTATAAACCAGAATATCTGTTCTCCCGTGGCGGATCGGGGGGGGGGGGGGGGGGCCTTTTGATCTTCGTCAGGCATAAACTCTATGGAGGGATGGCAACCTTAAAACAGAAATTGCAATATTTGGAGGGGTGAAAAGGAATATATTTTCAGGAAAAACAGTATTTTACCTTTTCCTGCGATATGTGTAGTAGGCTATGTGTAATGTAGCATGGGGAATTGAAAAAATATAGCATGTAAGTATGCTTAAAATCGCAAGCTGGCAACCCTAAAAATGGAAAATCTCCCTACTGTGGGAGGGGGAAAATCCCCCTCCCATCCCCCCCCCCCCCCCTCGCTCGCTCGAGCTCGGTCGCTACGGTCCCTCGCAACACCCAGCTCAGCCCCTGAACCCACCCCCCCCCCTTGGAAAAAAGCTAGATCCTGTTTCTGATAAATATATAAGAAAAGGCATGGCCAATTGCATGCCCCATCCAATATTAAACGGATCGCCTAATTTGCAAGTACTGGCAAATTTCTAAGTCTTGTTTATCTGCGGTTTCACAAATGAGGTTGATAGTTCGTTAATCAGTTGTTTATTTTGATTTAATCTTCGGCTTTTTAATTGAGTTCTCTTTTGAGAAGAATAAGGCAGAAGGATACATACAGGCATACAGGCTTCTTATGATTTCATAATATTGTCACAAAAGTGCGGGACTTGTGAACCACGCCAGACGTCGTAGTCGTTAAGGTATAATCAGGTGCATCGTGGACCTCCTCGCCATATCAGATGTAAAACGAAATCGTCGTTGATGGCCAAGGGGCGGTCACAATAGTCTATTAATGCCCATCAGGTAGCTCGCGAGAATTGTCGGGCAGAGACCTGCGGGATACCGTAACACCGGCAGATGTCCCACCAACAACCGGCCGGCCGCCGGACGATTTCTTAATCCGTTCCACACGGGACCCTGGTGGCCTGTGTATTAAGTCTATGGGGATTTCAGAATTCAGTATCGAACGGGCCAAAAATAGGTGGCCGGTGGGAGATCGTCCAGTTGCCGATGGGTCATTACTCGGTGCCTGCTCGGACTTTGCGAGGAGAATACCTATCTATTTCGCCAAGTTTGCCCTACAATCGACCGGTGACATACGGGAAATCAACAGGGCATCGTTCAGGCTTTGCTCGGGCTTGACATCCGGCTCGACCCCTCCAAATATCGTTCGGCAAATTTGACAAATTAATAAGGTAATTTATTGAATAACATCCATGGCTATCCCACAGCCTTAACTGCGGAAACTTTACATGAATCAGCATGAATACATTGAAATAATATTTTGTACCGGTACATAAAAGTAAAGGATACATGTACCGATAAAATGAAAAAAACAACAACAACAACCTAGAGATATCAAACTTAAATATTGCGCGATTTTTACTATACAAAACACACACACACAAAAAGATACAATGTATTTCAATAACGATTCTAACACCACTATCTAGGCCTATTATCATAAATAATAATTATGTTACAAAATAACCTTTAAATTAAACTTCTTTTTCATCTTCCTTTTCTTCTTCTACTCTCGTTTTCCCCTCCTTAGACTTCTTCCCCTTCTTCTCCTTCAACCTCTTCCTATTCCCTACAATATTCAAATTATCATTATTTTTATCCAACATATACCATTATGATAATAAAACCACCATTTACAATAACAATTGATATGATATTTCTCAAATATTGCACAAAATATCGGGATTATAAAAAAAAACAAACATTCAAACAGAATTAAAAAAAATACAGAACTTCATTCATCTGACACAGAACAAAATGTTGCTATCAAATTAAAGATATGAACATAGACCATAATATTATTCTCTATGTGGGATACGTACCCCGGGCACTCGTACTTCTTGATGCGGGTGGTGTTCATCAGTGTTGTGCATACATAAGTTTCTCCTTCTGGGCGTATATTTACCTTCTTTTTTTTTGATTAATTATATCAAACAACAACAACAACTAAGATAAGCTGTATTATTTTCTAAACATCGTCTCTTCTGAAATAGATATTAGTAACTCTCATATCAAAGTGCATTCAATCAGCACACATAATGCGTTTGTTTCTAAATCAGATCTCTGAATGATTTACTCATGCAATGTATATGTATTATAAAAAATATGAAGAAGTGAAGTACAAAGCATAGCATTACATGTTTGCTGGCACGCGCAAATATATCATCTCCTCTCTCCATATTTGTTTTCTCTCTCTTTATCTCCTTACGCACATTAAAGGGGAAGGCTAGTAACTGATCAGTGGGAAACAGTGGAAATGCTGGGAGATGATTGTTCCAATCCTTGATGGGATTCATTCAAGAGTTCATTGTATATCTATTGTTGTGTGAAAATGATTTGCTTCAGAACGGTCTCATATTCAAGTAATGTGCAGATTAATGCTCCGTCACTGACCAGGGACGCTAACCTGGAAGCATTAAACTGCACATTACTTGAATATGAGACCATTCTGAAGCTTATCATTTTCACACAACAATAGATATACAATGATTAACTCTTGAATGAATCCCATAAGGATTGGAACAATCATCTCCCAGCATTTCCACTGATTCCCACTGATCAGTTACTAGCCTTCCCCTTTAAGCTAACACATAAACACACTCTTTTATATCTAAACATGAATTCAAAAACTTCTCATTACCTCCGCTAAGAGGAGGTTATATAGTTGTTTTCATCGGCGTTTGTTTGCCTGTGCGCAAAATAACCTAAAAGGTTGTGAACGGATTTGGATGAAACTTGCAGGAAAAGTTGATAATGGCGCAAGCAACAGATGATTAAATTTTGGTAGTGATCTGGGAATTTTGTATGAAACTTTGAAGGATTCTTTATCTTTTGGCAGATAGGATCAATGAACTTATGAGTTCAAGCTGGACGTAACAAACAATAAATTACCCTTAGGACATCTACCCACCCCCCCCCCCAACTACCCCCAGATAACTACCTCCGGATAACTACCCCCTGGATAACTACCCCCAGGAGAAACAAAAAACAAAACAACAAACAAAACAAAACAAACAAACAAACAAACACACATGAGCCATCATTGTCGTCTGTGAAATGACTAGGGAGGTGAAACCTTTCTTCAGCCACCTCCGTGGCACAGTTAATTAAATATCGCACCATTCATTGTTAGCAGATTAAGCTCATTCAGTGATTTGTGTCATTCACGTCATACGAATAGTTTTGGCTCGTAGAAATGTTGGGTTCACCGACATTTTTATCACCAGACAGATGTCATTAACTAATCAGTATGATTGTAATGAATTATGTGCTGTGCTCTCAATTTTAAAACAGTATTCTCATCTATTTTACACTCACTACATGTGCTTTATTGTCGGTTCGTGGGGTATTGTGGTGTTTTGTTTTTGTTTTTGTTTGTTTGTTTGTTTTTTACCAAATATTCTTCTCCACCGATTTGATAAAACAAACCTGTCTACATTATATAAGCTGTTTGTGTCAAGATTCGGAACTTGATTCTTAAATCAGAAGAAAACAAAACAAAACTTGAAGTATCATATTAGCCACATACATAGAAATGTATACTGTCTCTATAGAAAGTTTATGTTTAGCGGATCGATTTCGATCGGCAGTCAATGCACACGTGTATGTCCCGGAAATGTGCATTGGCCTGCTCTTGAACACATAGCAGGCCTACACACAACTAGAAGTATACAAAATGGATGACAGAGGGAACAAGTATAAAGTTCGGAATCAGAGCGAGACCGACAGAGTTAAATGGTTGTAAACTGTCTGCACGATGTATCACGAGTGATTGAGATACGCTTTTGTATGTATGCATTGTGTTGAATTCAAAAGAAAACAATTTTCACAAGTACATTGTAGTGGACTCTGAACTATTACTATTCAAACTTCTAAAAACTGACTGAATGTGAGGTGAGGTTCAGAAACTTGTGCATGCGCGGTTAAATGATAATCCATCGAAGAACACAGTGATGCGATCAATAGAATGCATCTCTGTCTAGGTCAATATATGTTTATATATGTACAAATATATATATATTGTATATATAAAGTTCCTCCGAAAAGGAGGAACAGTAAGAGGAATAATGATGTCAAAACTACGCACCGATTTCTCCTCCCTTTCTCATATCTTATACATATGTTATATGTATATATCTCATATATATATATATACTGTATAATACTGTATATATCTCATATATATATATATATATACTGTATAATACTGTATATATATATATATATATATATATATATATATATATATATATATATATATATTACAGTACACTATTTACCTGTGCAATATTGTCATGTTCATTACTAACCTTTCAACTTTACCAAAATACATCAAAGGTTGTATAATGTATCAAGTCAGGACGCTCAATATTAAGACTTATTTAATAGTAATAACACAACTTATTGTTACAAACCGTAGCACAATATTATCATAGTCTCATGTAATCAGAATGCTACAAACTTTCTCTTCGTCTTGACCATATTCAACTCATACTATGACTGGTTAAATTCTCTCATTTTGAATAAAAATGTCCTTTCTAATTGATAACATAGCCTCTGTTTCAAAGGCAGATGAGAATCTCACACTAGGGTAGGCCCCATGGAGCCGAAATCTTAACACATCCTATTACCATAACGCTCTGAGAACGTTGAATTAGTCATAAACAGACAGGACCACTCACATCACAAACATAAACATACATTTTTCATTAAACTGTATCTGCACAAATATATTCATACATCATGTATGAACATTATTGACCCCACAACTTGTCAATACATCTTAATCTATAATTCGACAAATAATTTTGATCCAAACACCTGTCAGCCACATGGGGAATATTAATATGTGAATCTGGAAGACTTAACTTATAGGTCACGTTTTGATCCATAAACTGAATTAGAATGACTGTCGCATACATTGTTTAAATAATGATAGGCCTACATGCTAATTTCACACGAACTGAAATAGGTAGCCAATCATTTCGTCTTGCATGCACGTACTGTGTCTGAACATCATTTTCTTCTAAACAGGGTCAGAAGTTATCTTATCTAAATTTATATCAAGACCAATAAACGATGGTAAGAAGATACATTGCCTATCGCCTGGGAAAACAGACAACCTAACAAACAGTCATAATCCCCTCCTGTAAGTTGTATTACTGATTATACCAAAAAAAAAAAGAAAACTAAAAATAAATGTTGTTGATTCAATTACAATGTATGTTTCGTCAGACAGCAGAAATACTGATTCCCAATATACAATGTTAACTGCAGGAACAAGTTATGTTGACGTGGTAAAGTGGAGAGCTAGGCGTAAGAAACGATCCTGTATACATACAAACAATGAAACGCAAGGCTCTGTATCAAAGCAACAGACTCGAGGGTCTCGCACTCAACAGAGTACCGCAAGTTCACCTTGCACGCATTCTCGCATCCATTCCCGGAGAACGTTGCAAACTTGGGGGCAGGGGCAGCTTTATTTTAGGGCTTTTGTGGGGGCATGGCGCCATTTGCATAATCAGTGTTAACAATGCCTGCAAAATACACTGTATTTAGAGAATCTGAATATGCAGTTTAAAAGAAAGAAAGAATTATAAAGAAAGACTTAAAAGTACAAACTTCCCCCTCCATTCGATCCCCACACAACCTCTGAATCTACCATAATAGCCTTGAAAGAGCACTCAAATTGTACAACTTTGTGTGTGTGTGTGTGTGTGTGTGTGTGTGTGTTTTGTTTTGTTTTTTGTTCTGTTTTTATAGGAGGTTTTGGGGGCCTTTCTACCAAGTGTACATGTTATCACCCTTGTGATAAAATGCTGGGTTTGGTAGCAAATTTGAACATGTATTTTCAAGAGGAAGAAAATGTGTTGCCCACACCTGGATTTGTCATGAAGTACAGTCACTATGGCCCGAATTCACGAAGGTGTTACAGTACAAGTTTGTCCATGGTTTAAACCATGAACAAAGACCATGGGGGATCAAGTGTCGTATGAAACATTTCATTACGAAATCAGTCATTTCGTCGACGAAATGATTATTCTGTAACGAAATGACGTTTGAAATGGTCATTTGGACGAAATGATTATTCTGTAACGAAATGACGTTTGAAATGCATTTCGTAATGAAATAGGCCATGCAACACTTGGCGCCCCATGGTCTTTGTCCATGGTTTAAACCATGGACAAGATTGTACCACCTTCGTGAATTCGGGCATATAAGTACTTACTCAAAGCAATGGTTTTGCTTATCTCCTCTAGTTCTAGAAATAGAGGATTCAAGAAGATTTCTAAAGTTTGGGGGCATAGATAAATTTTCTATAACCCTGGCAATAATCCCTGCCAAATTTTGTAAAAAAAAATTGACCAAGCATTTTCAACAAAAATATGAAAATGTGAATATTAGCCTCAACTTAGTCCCCCCCCCCCCTCCAGCTCATCCCCCGATCTGCCCCAAGCAATCTCTAAACTATACTTTGGGGATTATCCATCTCCTCCCCCGTGGTGTCCACTTGTTCAAATATTATATCATATCACCCAAGCCATGATATCTTTCCAAGTTAGGCGGAAAAGTTGACCATATGTTCTCAAGAAGAAGACAACAAAAATGAATAATTAAGCGCCAATTCGGACCCCCAAATCGGATCCACCATGAACAATCTTGAAACTACAGTGATCGATGAACTAACTCAGAGTATTAACTTAGTTCAATCACTTCTGGTTCTAGAAAAAAAAAAGATTTGTAAGGATTCCCTGATTTGTTTTGTTTTTGTTTTTGTTTTTTGTTTTCTGTTTGTTTGGTTTTTTTTTTTTGGGGGGGGGGGGGGGTGGGGAGGGGGGGGGGTAGGCAGTCTCCCAGGTTGAGCATGGTGTCCACTTGAACAAATCACGATTTTATCCCCCTAGGGATACTACTTGGGGTGAGTTGAAAAGGGAACTGTATTTCAGTAATTAGGATCTACAAGAGTATGAAAAGGAGGAGAAAGAAAAGTCCTACATGTAAAAGAAATTACATCAAAAGCATGAAACACTGACGGAAACCAGCACAAAAAAAAAAGGATATACATTCAAGCCACAAATTCTGAAAATTTTAAATGGTAAAGGCACAAATATGCATCTAGCTTATCAAAATGGAATCATTACAACTAAATGAAAGTCAAATATGAAGGACAAAAATTTGAAAAACAAGAAGCCCAGATGAAGAAAATACCTGATCTAACAGAGCATTGATACAAAGTGTTCCTTTGTACATTAATAAGTCAGATAAGAAATTATGTTCTCTGCTACATTCACTCCCATACCTACACACTCTTGTAGCTAGGACAAACTCAATCTATTTCACTTGGAGAACAACAAAAAAAATGTAATCTTCCATTCTGATTTTTTGTTACCACATGAAACTGAAAAATAGCATAAGAACATGAGCACAACTTGACAGTATCTACACCATAGTGCTATCCACTCACTTTCTGTAGCTTGAAGTACTTACTTCAGATTCTGTACATACCACTTTACATTCATTGCATCTTTTTGATACATACATGTACCCATTTCTGTGTTAACATGTTTCATGGTAATTACTTTACTATTTTTGTCTCATAATTTCTTATACTTTCCCCTTCCTATTCACGATATCAGCATATGATACATTGGTCTTTCACTATTTTTCTACTCCAAAAACTACCTTTGTTTAGCATGTCTTTTGAAACACTGTATTTGAAAATTAATTATTCCAGTAGATTGAACCATTCCAGGAGTCGACTTTCCATTCAGTTACAGACTCCTAATATTTACATTCTCACAAAAGCCTCTGTACAAGATGTTTCAAGAACTAGAATGGAAAATCTCTCTAGTGACTGTTTATGCAGCAGATAGCTATCCCACAGAGCAAGGAATATAATTAAAAAGACTATGTATCATACACATGTATGTGTAAACATAAACCAACAAAAACAAAACAAAATATGACAACTGTCAAATAGACCAAGTATATCTTAGGTACCTGGAGAAGTGGGGAAAGAAAAATGCTTGTTCCTTGTTTACTGTAAACAACGCATATAAAGCAGGTTTGGACTTTTTCCGACTGTAAACTAATGTCTAATCTTTAAAAATACCTTCAAGTAAGTGTCACATGGATAAAGGGAGGGTTCAGTTTTGGTTTAGACGGGGTTGCATGTTTCCAACTTTTTCATGTGTGTGTTTGTGGGAGAATGAGAAACCTCTCATTCAATATGAAAAAATATGAAATTTTAAGAGGAATTTAAAGTTTATTTGATGAAAAGTGGTTTTAAAATGGATGAGATATCCAAACGAAGCATTCCTATTTTGTCTTCCTCAACAAATGAAATTTGTAAGATTGCAACTGCTACATGTAATCGGTAATTTAACGAACATATCGAAAGAAAGGAACCACATGACTCAAATCTGTCATCTACTGCTTTCCCAGCAGCGACACTACCATCATGCTATCCCTGGTTGCCAGTAGTGACACAACAAACTTCAAACAATTACCCAAGCTCCAAAATTTTGACCTTGTCCCAACAAATTTCATTTGTGGGGGAGACAAATAGAAGAAAAATTCACACCTCAACCTTCACCCCTCTGTTTAATATTCTCTTGTTTTCGAAGCAATCCTAATAAAATGTGACAGGCAACGGCTTTTATCAGGATCACTTTTGTTATACCTTGTTTTTGGGTATAGCAGTTATTTCAAAACCGATTTTCATTAAATGAACTTTTAATTCCCCTCAAAATTGTATGCTCTTTAACATTTCATAGAGCGGTTTCTGAACATCTCGCAAAATGTCAAAAGCTCAGTTCCCACTTTAACCAATACTTTATCATTCCTGAAATTCATCACACACTTGCAAAATGACAGAAACTGAGTAGCATTTAGTTGGATTACCTTTACTTCATCAAATCACTCATGAATGGAATTCTGACCTGCTTTTTAAAGAAGAAACATAAAGCAATTATATTTTATGAATTATACTAGTAATCACATAATCTTATAGTCTCTAGAAAAGCCATCATATAAGTGATACATGGTGCATCCATCTGACACTTGTTAAATGTTAGAAACTTCATAACTTTTTGTTGTTATACCACACCTAATCTCTCAAGAATGGATTTCAGGCCTATATTTCACACACAATAATGAGCATAAAATGTTTTTCACAGCTAAAATAATTCATGATATAAATTCCTTTCATAATCATCATATAGTATTCACTTTATATCGACAATCAACAGCCCAATGTTTCACTATTTGACTTGACTTGTAGTTCAAACCATTTTCTTTTCCTTTTATTTGGTTTAAAAACAAAAGCAACTCCTCTCTCAGATCAGTTATTTTATCATAAATGCCTATTTCTCTAGGTTAAGTAAAAAAGACACTTTGCCCACAAAACATTCAACCCCAACAACATTTGAAAGAAATACATGATGTACACTAATACATGTGCATCACATCAGTGGAGTATCATTTTGCCCTGTGTGGCTTAAATCCCAAATACAAATTACATGTAGATTGAAATGAAAATGGACACAGCATTTTGTGCCTGAAGTGATTCTATTTTACTCTCAATGCTGGTGTAGCATTCAGCATAATTAGCTGAAATAAAGACAAGCAGTCCTTATTCACATTACATCAAGTTTTTTGCAATAATCAATATCACAAATTATGTTATACCATAAGTTATGTTATACCATATATACTATGTCATGATTATATAATGACACATTCTTTTTCTTTAGATAAAAGAGGTTGAAGAACACAGACAGTTTTCTCCCTTGCTTTTTCTTTTTAGGGGTTGAATATTGCCATGTAAGAGAAAATATGTAGTGATGCATTTTTTTTTTTTGGTAACAATCAAACCCCCTCCCTAGGTAAACACTGGATTTCTTCATTCTCGTTGCACATAAATCCAACATACTCTTTTTGCTACTTTTCAATTGCAGCAAGTTTCACTGTATCCTTTGGAGAGATTTAACACTTTCCCCAAGAGAAAAGAGAGAGAGAAAAAAAGAACAACCCACAATCCAGCAACTCCAATCCACCTCAGATCCATTGTGTAAAACACAGCAACTGTACACTGTCATTCACATGGTGCAATTAGAATTCGGGGCAAATCAATGCTACCCTGAACCCCAACGTCGATCCCCAACTTTCATTGCAGTGTGATCCAGTGCAGTCACCCTCTTTCAGAGTTTATGAGCAATATAGCGACTGATCGTAACATGTCGCATGCAACACCACTCATTTGCCAATGACATTAATTGTTGCAGGTACAACGCTATTTCATTTAGCTGCTTCTTGAACCTGTGATCCAGCAACCTTTAATACTTTGTCACCACCTGGAAATAAGCAAACAAACAAACAAACAAGAAAAAAAAAGAGCATAGTTTGGGGGTTATTCATAGTTCATCACTGCATAACCTGTACAAGTCTACACACCTAGAACAAACCTCACAGGCATACATTTGTACCATGCATGGCTGTTAATGTAAAATGTTTTGCCTAATTACAAAGAAATCACCAAGCAGTTGGTGTCATACTGAATACTGTAAAACATGATATATTCGCAGCATGAAATTTTCGCGAACTGGAGCTGGTGGCCGTTTTCGTGGCATTAAATTTTCACAAATTGCCACTGGTGTTCAATGCATACAGTGTAGACAAGGACTTTTGCAAATCTTGGCGGTCGCAAATTTCGCGAAATTAAAATGCAAGCGAACATTCCTCGTTTTACAGTATGCCAGACACCTCAATACCAAGCACTGACACAAGGCTTCTTGGCTTCTTTCTTTCAAGTCTTGTGCAACTTTTGAGACCAAATTTGCAATGTCCGTGCAAACCGTTACGAAGCCACACCAATTATTATTTTTTTACCTTTTTATTTTTTATTTTTTAATAAGAGTATGTCATCCCCAAACATGCAGAATTTGGTGATTTTGTGTACATTTCCTTTGGAAAAAAGTGCTCTGATCTGAAACTCATAAAAACGTTACTATGTTTTTTTTTTTTTTTTTTACTATTCATCACTTTGATTGATTTTATGCTAATTATGGTAGATAAGTGGTCCATGACAATTCTCATTGAAAAAACAAACAAAGAAATATATTTCCTACAGCAATAAAAAACCTAAGAATTTAAATGACATTAGAAAGTTTATATGATATACATTTGTTGAATACGTTAAAACAGATATATACAAACCAAAAAAAGAAAAAAAATAGACTGTCAGTACATTTAATTAGTGTTTAACATGATAAAATAAGATGTTGGGCTTAAATTGCATAATTCAATGATTAAAATTAGAAATTGATAATTACACAAATGTTACGACACAATCTTGTACTTTATGACATGGGTGTCACACATGCCAAATTTTGACGCGATCGTGCATGGGGGGGGGGGGGGGGGGGGGGAATCATCTAGGATTCTACATGTAGTACGAACGCAATCATGTGAATGGAGATAACATTGAGAGATCATGTCTGCGAAGCCAGTGCCCATACTGAGGAAAGAATAGCCTCTACGAGTAGGAAATTCAGCATTGCTAGATCTTCAAATAAATAATGAAAACAGACTTGTTCAATTACACAGAGCTCTTACAGTGGTGTAATATACATCTGTATAGTTTCTCAGCCCTATGAATTTGTTCATTGCTTTCCTATTGTTGTAGTAAGTTTTTGGGTGTATGCAACTTTAGGGAATTTGCGAGGAGCCATGATTTGCAAAAGTAAAATGCATGTGAAAGTTTTGTTTTGTTTTTCTACACAATGCACTGAAATACTGAATGCTAGTGGCAATCACAAACAAAGTTTCATGTCAAAATGTTTCTGGTTTTACAGTTTAAAGGTGCATAGTCCCGGTAGTGTAGAGGGCGCCGTTGATGACACTTCCGATCACCGTTAGCACTGATACGAAGATTACCGAAGTTGAGCTGTCATCAAGAGTAAAGTGCGTAGGTGTTGCAAAGTAACATTGCCTTCGTTGTCTTCTCTGCGCATCGCGCAGTCTGTAGTAATACCAGGATGCGTGCATATGTGCTTGTTATTATGACATCACAAAAGAAGTTTGCTAAAGCTGTCATCCCCCTCAGTCGAATCATGAGCCGAACTGTGATCGGACCACTGACTACAGTGAATCGCACTTCTTCAGACTCGGGGAAGTGGGCCACAGCATAAGCGCTAAAGAGGAGTTGATAGCGTAGGCCTCTATAGGAAACTTGCGCCGTGCGCCCACGTTCGCATTTGACTAAAACACCGGGACCATGCACCTTTAATCATAATCTTATCATTCTCCCACCCCCTTACTCACCTATATCTCCCGTCACCTTCTCAAATTCACTAAGAGCCTGGTTGGAGTTACTGGCCAGGGCTGCTGCTTCTGATGGTGAGAGCTGCAAATGAAATGAGCGAAGGGAGACACCGATAACTATACTTGAATGTATATGTGAGATATAGTAGATTGGTGCATAGAGTTTCATGTTTTACAAATTACAAAACAAAAAGTACAGTAGTAACTGACTTTGGAGTCGACAATCCATATCAAATACAGAAACAGTTTCTGTACAAATACGATCAGATTTACTCAACTTCTGTTGCTTGAAGTAAGCAGCATTCTTCTTTCGACTAACTTAAAGTAAATGTCAAAGACCATTTCAGGACAGAGTTACTTACCGTGTCCCCTAATTTTTTTAGGGCTGTGAGAATTTCAACCATCTGCTGCTTGTAACGTGACTCCGAGAGTTTCCCTACTTTGTGATCTCTCTGAATCTGAACATAAACAGGAGTAAAATAGGAGAGAGAGAGAGAGAGAGAGAGAGTAAAGTACATGTAAGTATGCAACATATATTTCATGATGGTTATATCTTTGCTCAGTTCTTAAGTGAACAAATATTTGTTTGAAGATAATTATTAAAAAAAAAAAAAAACAAGGCAAAAGGTATGCCTCCTGCAATGCAATACATGTACGATTTTACAAGTCTTCATCACTCCAAAATATAATCATGGCTTTCGCAGCAATTTCAACCCTGGGAGGAAAAAGCAAAAACAAAACACACACACACATACTAGTAAACAGAACAAAGAGGACAAGGTTACAGTGGGGATTTCACAGTCTTAACTTCAATTACCAGTATCCAGATGGCAGTACAAAACCATGCTATCTCTACTAACTTTTTTATTTTTCACCATGCAACATCTTGGTCTATGAAAAAAAATATATATATATATCAAGGAATGGTAGGATCTTCCAGTTTCCTAAAGTGTATTCTTAATGGCCTGAATTTACAAAGGTCCACATATTGTACAGTTGTAGTTTAAATTAAATCTAGTCAGATGGCTTAAATTTAGTCCATGGAATAAAACAATCATGTACACATTACAAAGATACACTTTTCATTTATGTGACAACATTAGATCACAATATTTCTATGATTATATTCCCAAAAACTTATTCTAAATAGAGGTACGTGGGTATGTAATATTTAGAAATCCCTTGACATGTCTATGTTATAGACATTCATGCACATTTTCATGAAAGTGAATCATGGGTAAATCAGCATCTGTCATGTCTTGCAAAGAATTGAATATGTCATATCTTTCAGCTGTGCGTATCAGCACACATTCAATATTGGATGTCTACTGGCATACATGATCTGTGATGCACAGTTATAAAGACTAAAACTTTGCATGATCATGGACTAAATTTACAGTTAATACCTTCTGTGAATTTGGGCCAATGAGCTGTCATGTGCTGAACAAATAAGCCCATTCACACCCACACCTATACAAATTGTAAAATGTACGACCTTGCAGGACAACAGACTATGAGAAAATGGATCATTTTAATACAAAAAGAGGACTTTTTCATTCAGTCTCCAATATCATCTATAGACAAATGATCATAACAGTATGAACTACCAGCCAATGCATCAAACAATAGCTCCTGTTCTTGGAACAATTTAGGAGTAATACCCCAGGTGAGAGGGTTATGTACAGTAAGAAGGTAGTTGAATCAGGATGAGATATATTTGGTGCCTGTTCTGGATTTGGTATGTTCTTGCAGCAGTGGAGATAAACAAGCATCCACATATTTTTCAATTCTCATTCATGAGTGATGACACACTGTACAGTGTACCTCAGCACAAAACAGCAGTGTGGTGATTCCATACCCTGCATTCAGATGATCCCCTGCTTTGTGAGGGCAGTTTGGAGCGATTGTATCTTTTTTACTGTCGACTGTCCACACCTGCATTGATATCTCCCCCTGAAATCCCCCCCACCCCCCCCCCCCCCCCTCAGCACAAAACAGCAGTGTGGTGATTCCATACCCTGCATTCAGATGATCCCCTGCTTTGTGAGGGCAGTTTGGAGCGATTGTATCTTTTTTACTGTCGACTGTCCACACCTGCATTGATATCTCCCCCTGAAATCCCCCCCCCCCCCCCGATAGGGGGACAAAATCATGGCTGGTGGTTTCAGCTGTGTGTTAGGTCACCGTACATGGTGCTGTAGGGCGCAAAATTGCAATTTATATGACAGCATTGTGCGCCACTAACGAGGAAAACAGCTGCCTGAGAGATCAAGGTTAGTCCCTCGTCAGAATTTTGTTGCCGGACTCGACAAGCTTGCCGGGGGAGCAGGGAATGTCCCATCGAGCGTTCACACAATGGGACTGCTGGGGAAAGTCCTGGCAAAAGGGACATTATCCCGCAAAGTGGGGATCGTCTGAACACAATATGCTGAGTCAAGGGCTCAAGGGCCATCAACCTCTGCATACTGAAAATATATACTCATCATCACTTAAAAAAATATAAAAACATTACATAGGCAAAAATCATATTTTTGCGTAGAAAATTGGGAAATTTCATACACAAGTGCAGCTCATTACATTCCAGAAAAAAAAAAGAACACTTGTCATAAGAGAAGAACAAAACATTGTACATGTACATGTACATAGAGTAAAAACACACCAAACACTAGTTCTACAGAGGGTAGAAGGAGAAGAAAAAGAAGAAGAAGAAACAAGAGACGCACAAGGAGGGGGAAAGAGAGGCTCCCTAATGCCACTTACTTCTGCTAGCCTCTGCCTCAGCTGACCGGGTTGTTTCTTTGCAAAGAGCTTGATGACTTCTGGTGTTTTAAAGGCTTCACTGATAGCTGCTTGAATTGCCTGGAATGTGGATATGAACGGAATAAGGTAAGGGGAAACTTTGCCTTCGTGACATTCCACCTGTGGCAAACTATTTCAAACATTTTGAGATTTATGGACAGCTGCAGGCCTTCTGGGTAACACCTTTCCGCTAGGGCACCACAACCACATGCACAACCCAAAAAATGAATGAATAAAATTTAAAAAAAAATCCCCTCCCCATGTTATGATTCCTGCTAATTTTTGGTGAAAATCCAGTCACCATATCTCTATTAAAAAGAAGCTGAAAATGTCAATTTTTTTTTTTTTTTTCAGTATAGCTAATGTGGGTATTTGGGCATTGCCCCAGGAGGTCATTATGTGGAACAACCACCACTTGTACAAACTATACAATTTTCCCTGCCCCCATTGATAACTCCTGCCAAATTTGGTTCAAACCCAGTCACCTGCTGTCAAGACAATGGAACTGTAGATTATGAAAATTAGCTGACTTGTGATATCTGGACTCCACCCCAGGGGCTCCCTGAAGGATACGATGACCACTCTGCCAAACTATGATCCCCTCCCCCACTCAAGTTTGGTAAATATCCAGCCAAATGTTTTAAAGAAGAAAATGATAATTCAAATATATATATGGAAAATAAGCTATTGCGCAAAGTTTGATATGTATCCTATTCTAGGGGTCCCCTATGAGCGCCAGTATCATCTGTGCAAACTATGAACCCCTCCCTTCATGTATGACTCCACCAAGTTTGGTCGACATAAATGACCCATAGCATTGAAGATATACTGTATCTTATTCATACCAGTGATGCATCATACTGGCTGTAACTTCCTTTAGGTACAGGTATTGTCTAATTTTCATGAAACTGGCACTATTATTCCATATAAATTTAGTTTAAACTAAAGTCAACTTGGTATTTCTTTACAGAACACCGAAGGCAGTATCAAAAAATTATAAAGGTTCAGATATCTTTGTATTTAACTTGAACATAAAGAAATGTGGCCATTAAAGAGTACAAGAAGCAGATTATCAAAAATCAACCCTCAAAGAACAAGCAAGGGGGCCACCATAAAAAATTACAGGTCGCCCTTTTCCAGAGACTCCAACTCTCCCGCTGAAAGCCCATTTTGGCAAAATCTCCCGTTCTCCCACTTGAGATTCAATTTCTCCTGCCCTGGCTCTGTGTCTCCCGCTTGAAATGATTTCTTACTTTGTAAAAGTGTCATCGTATGTTCAAAAATAAGCCTTAGATAGCAAAAGAGAGCATCTAGAACCCTAGAGCTTCCAGGACCCCTAAGTGGGCCCTGGACCCCAGCTGCAAGAAACTTCGCGCTCATGATGTGCGCTTTGTGCACATCAAGTTGGAGTCTCCCATTTCCTAGGGGTTTCAGGCAGGAGAATCTCCAGATCAGAAGGTGCTTGGGGTTGGAGTCTCTGCTTTTCTTCAACATTAGGGAGCTCTAGATTTTCTACCTGGACGTTAAGACAACAATTGTATCGGTCGTTCTCCTCTCTCCCTGCGTCATGTTGCATAGTAGCTTTAGATTACGTGAGGATGCAACCTATAAAAAGTGAAATGGCGCCCCCATATGATCAGTGCATCAAATAGCTCAATAGCTCTCTGCGTCATGAATTAAGTGGACACAAAAATAGGCTAGATTGCATAGTGAAAACTCACACGACACAAGATATAAATAGATCTAGATTGATTTTGATTTTGATTTTGTGGAAATTTTCGTGGCCTGTTGAAATTTTCGCGCATTTCGCGCAACCAGAAACTAGTGCGAAAATAATAAAAGCACGCGAATATTTTTGCATGGCATATGTTCCTGTGCGTGATGTCTTGATTCCGCGGAATTAAAAACACACGAAACTCTTCTTACCCGGCCAAGTGCGAAAAATTAGTAGCGCGAAAATATCCACTTTTACAGTAGCGATTTTGCACATGCGTAGAACAGTTGTTGTTTTTTTCCTCTGAACATCAGTGCCACAGAAATCTACAGCTTCCTAATAATTGCTTGTTATACAAAGTTTCAGAGAGCTTCGAGTAACTCCATCAGATGCCTTTCTTGTTGTTTTTCTAAAGCTGAGTACTTACCAGCTGCATTCCATTGAGTTCATCCACGAGGCTCATGTTCCCCTTCATGAGTTTTTCCAATGTCTTTTTGAAGTCTTCCAGCTGTTCAATCGTATCTTGTTTTGTCTCCTCATACTCATCATCATCTAGATCCTCTCTGTGATGAGAATGATGAAAAAAATCTACAGTATGTCCCCCAAAAAATTGCAATTAAATTTTCGCATTGATAACACCCAATATGATTAAACTGTCTAAATGCTACTTCAGGGTCTTAAAATATAGCATCTTAGCTATATTTTGCAGAAAACCCCATTTAATTTGGTTAAGCGGTCACAGAGAAATGTCGAATGATGTAAAGCATGTCATGAGTTTGATTCTTCCAAGTTTAGCACTTGGATGCTTTTGTGTGTGAATACAATAGACAGAATTTGGAGGGAAGAGATTCTTGATATCCTCTACAAAATTCCTCATTTCTCTTTGAACACTAAAGCAAATCGAATGGGGTTTTCTGTAAGATGTGGGCAATGAGTTATAGTTTCATACCCTGAATCTGTATTTGGATTGATTCACTATTTTTAAAGATATCATTTGCGGAGGGTCCCGGTGTAATTTTTTGGGGGAGACATATGATACATGTATGTCTATTTTACATGTCCAGCAGAGGAAGTGCTAAAGTGTTATCAAGGAAAGCCCTTTAACCCATTGAAGACTGCCTGATTTCTTGTGTAACATCCATTTCCCATTTACCCCAGACAGAAAATTTTTCGGGACTGGTCTTAAAATGGGTTAACTTACATCAGGCATAACAATAGTTAAAACTGTAGGCACACTAAGCCTCCCAGTCAGGGGCCTATAAACTGATACAAGAATTAACATAAAAAACAGCATCCAAATTGAGCAGGTCTATAACTAGAGGGTCTACATGTATAAAGTAGCTATAGGTCTGACAGGTTAACTTTCAGCATGTTTGTGTTTTCCCATCCTGATACCACACAGCCTTCGTTAGTTATGTCTGCTACACATCAATTGTTGCTCTCTTGATTAATATATTACACCACTCAAGTCTGCTGGTTCATTATGAAAAATTTCCTCTGTCCCCAATTTTTATACAATTGAGCTTACTTGTGCAGGAAAAAATTCAAAAATCATGCACATAAAAGAGCAGGTTTACTGAAAAGTGACTGTGTTGTTGTTATTGTTCCCCCCCCCCCCCAATTTTACAAGACAGAGTTCATTATTACCTGTTGAGGACGGGCTGATTTTGCTACATTATGCATTTCCCATAGACGTCTGTCCGAGTACACTTGGTACTAGTCTTCCACAGGTTAGTGCAATATTATACATGTACTCTGATCCTTACGCCTACATACTGATACATTATAACTCATCCCACATCAAGACATGATTGCTCTTTCATATTTCCAAACAGCAGCCATACTCAGGTGTTTATTGTTAAACACTGTTGCACTTTTAAACAGAAATAACAAAAAAGAAGTAGATACATGTATAACGTTCTCTGTAAAAAAAAAAAACAACAAAACAAAACAAAACAAAACCCCAAAAGAAACCTTTTTTTTTTGCAAATGAGAATCCACATTAAATTTAATGATAATGACACTTGTTTCAATACCTGACTGTGTCTTTGGAGTCGCCAACTACACATGTATGTAAGGGTTCAAAACTGCTTGTATAGGAAACACTGTCACCCAGCATGAAAGGATTCATTTGCTGCAGGGTTGGTAAAGTATTCTTTTGACCTCACCTAGCCTCCTCTAGATCAGCTAGCTGAGCCACAAGTCTCTCTAGCTGCTCCTCAAGATTCTGCTTCAGCGCCTCGGTCTCGCTGCGCCCTCTGGAGGCCATCTTTGTCCAGTCAACTTTGAGAAGAATTTGTCAAGATGCTAGCTAGTGATGACTGCCTGCTTGAAGGACTTGCTGGATCTAGTGTCTACACATTAAAAAATGGGTTGGGTATAAAAAATCAGTCAAAAAGCAGCTACATTGTATGTTTCAGTGTTTGTATTGTAATATACCTTTAAAATATTTATGTTCAATGAAAGTTTTTAAAACAATTACCTAGGTTTTGCAAATAAAATGAAAGTTACAATTGTTTCAATTGCAGGAAGGAATCCAGTACGGTATAGGAGGAAACGTTCAAATAGTCTTCTAAGTCACATGAACTCATGAGGATTGGCAAAGCTGTAATCACTCATCCATCCATGCAAAAATGGATGATAAACACCCACTGTTATGGATAGGTTACAAATGCACTGATATGTCTATGAAAGATAATGAGCCCAGCAACACTGTATGTACATGTAATGTCTTGGAGGAAGCATCCATGCATCTTTACAGTTATAAATCTACAAAATGTACAGTGAATGACATGTCCTCATTAGTAGCACCCAAGGGGTCTATACCATTGGTGTCTCAGTCACAGCATCAGATGATTATATACAATCTTGTACGTGTAGCTCTTTTTTGCTGTCCATTAGATGCCAGCTCAATTGTTGACATTTAGATAGCCCCAGCTCTCATAGAATTTGTCAGATTTTTCTCAGTGTTGCAAATGATAAATTGTGTCATCAATTGTAAAATCTTGCAGTAACTTTACATGTACTTCATGTATTCCAAAATTCTGTTTTAAGCACTATCTATCCTTTGGAAGACATTCAACAGTTTCTGTCTCACACTCAACTGGACCCCTTGAAAGACCAGCTAGTGCAGCTGAATATACAGTACATGTAGGCTATCCAGCCATCTTCTCAGATGGAAAAATGAAACAAACAAATAAACAAATAAACCTTCAACTACATTGTCTTGCATGCATAATTTGAACTCATTCTCAGTTTTCATAGGGGCTCTCAAAACCACCATTTCCATCACATACACAGTATGTAGTTCCAGTCAGCTTTTCTTTCTACATCATCACCCTTGCCAACACACTGCACTGACCATTCCAAATTTAACCCATCGAGGACGGACTGATTTTGCTACAATATGCATTATCCCACAGACACCTGCCCAAGTACAATACTGTAAAAGTGGAAATTTTCGCGGTGTTGAAATTTTCGCGCATTTCGCGCAAGCAGAAACTAGCGCGAAAATAAAAACACGCGAATATTTTTGCTTGCCATACGTTCCTGTGCGTGATGTCTTGATTCCGCGGAATTAAAAACACGCGAAACTCTTCTGACCTGGCCTAGCGCGAAAAATTAGTCGCGCGAAAATATCCACTTTTACAGTACTCGCAACTCGTCCTCAGTGGGTTAATAGAGTATCAAAGGGGAAATGCTGCACTTGGATTGTTTAATTTTTTAAGTGTTCAAGGTTCAAGTACTGTATACTGCAACTTATCAAGTAGTCTGTGATAGTATGCATGACATAATACCCAACCATGACGTCTGCGTACGTCATCATACACTGTACTCTACGCAGTTTCTTGGTCTGTTGGAGTGGTATTGAACACCATGTCATAACTGATAGCACACTGTACTCTCACCTAAAATTTACAAAGTACTAGTATCATCAATAGCATCACATCGTAGATCAATGACTAGTTACGTGCATGACATGCAATGAGACATCAAATACATATTGTATCAAATGGTCAAATGCATGCTTATTCCGTTGAGGACGAGTCCCGAGTATACTTGGGCAGGTGTCTATGGGAAATGCATGTTGTAGCAAAATCAAACCGTCCTCAACGGGTTAAAAGAGAAGAACTGCTCACACATGTCTTAATAATGAATGATACTTTACAAATAATCCTCTGATAATTCAACATTAATATTACAAATAGATCACTATGAAGACAAGAATGGTTTCAAGGTGTCCAGTGCTAAAAGTCTATACCTGTCTTCTAAAACTATTTTACCTTCATTGCAAGACCAGCTGACACTGTGAGTTTCCTGTATGAGATTGAAGCAAGATAATGCTGCATGTGGAGCATTCTAAATGACTGTGTATGTCTAACATCCTTTGTTTGCCTGTGAGCTTAACCTGTGAGTCAACAAAATTGTTTTTTCATTGACTCATCTTTGACAAGCCCAGATCTGTTCCAGATATTCTAACTCTAAACACACATTTTTTTTTTTTTTTTTTTTTTTTTTTTTTGTACATGCATGCAAACTTGTTCATGGTGACGTTTCCCTGATAAAAGGTAACTGTTTACTACTGGGAGCAGTGATTAAAAAAATGTTCAAGTTTAACATTTGATGCATAATATGTCATTATGCCAATATAATATGTGTAGGTCAGTATCAGAAAACATCCTACCATAATCAACAAAAAAAAAATGCAATATACAATGTATAGCCATAAATATAGGGAGTGGAACACTATTTTCCTAAATAAACATTTTGATCGTTTATTCTTGAAACAATTTTATCATTTATTGTTCACATTTTGTATATTCAACAATACTTTTAAAACACTGATTTCATACTGATCTACATTTCTTACATTGGTTGTTTCTATCCCCAACTCACATTTTATTGTAGAACTCATATGTATTTTGAAGCACTAAAAACCTGGGTTATCATTTCATCTGCAAATGGTAAAGTGCTTTTAACTATCACAACCATATTGCAATTTCAAAGTGAAAGGTTAGAAAAAATACTGAACTGCACACAAATAATATGTCACTGACCTAACCAGGAGCACTACCCATGACCGCACCCTACAATGTACTTGAAATATTCTGTGGTTCCTGCAAGAGTGTCATGCGGCACTATAGACTGACATATTATTATTTCATTGCACTTAACACATGTCACCCATCTCTTTTTGCATAATGTGTGTGACAATGCTAAAAAAGAATTGTGAGCATGTGAGGCCACTTCATGAAGAGTGAACTCAAAAAGTCACAAATGTTGTAATACATACTTTACTACCAAAGTGGTTCAACTGAAAAAAAAAAAGAAAAAAAAAACTTTTTGCTGTACATCTTAATGTTACTGATTTATTCTTTGATTATAGCTCTCTTTTTACAATACTCTCTAAAAATTTTTACAATGGTCAAACTACAATCCACAGTTTTACCACTGTATCCTTCTTTTTGTCACTGTTTCATTAAAAACATTCTCTCCCTTAAGGAAAAAAAAAAAAACAAGGAATTTTTTAAAGTTCGTCTCAAATATTGTCCTTTTTTAAAGTCTTTTTTTTTGTACATGGGTGGGGGTTATATTTTGAAAACAGAAAATATGTTTGTGAATCATGCATTAGCTGGGTAATTGCCTGTTTTTCCTGTAAGCACCAACATGACTGCATGCATTGCTCGGCTACAATGGGCGTTGAACCCGAGCCATCTGACTGAAAGGTAACTTGGCACATCATGTGCTTCCGACTGAGCAACATCAGTGCCCTAATCCTGTAATACAATCACATTTCACAGATTGACTTCACAGCTGAAACTATCTGAGAGGAAGCAAGCTGTATAACTGACAGGAAGCTATTCACTCCTTAACCTGTTTAAGACTAGTCCCAAGAATATTCAGGCAGGTACTGTACCTTGAAAATGCATGTTACAGCAAAATCAGCTTACCCTTAGTGTGTTAAAACTCCCTCTCCTCCTACCAACTGCTTAACGACACTTGCAACTTACTAATTCTTTGATAATTAATTTTCATTTTTGCACAGTAAAAACAGACACTATCAGTAAAACACTGGTGTAGAGGTTGTAGAGCCAATCATTACACCATTGATAGGTGTATGTTTTTTTTTTATCATTTTTTGACATAGTAACATGTACTACCACTCTCCTACGTACACAGACAAAGCATGTCATACATGTTGCTGTAGGGCAATTCCACGGTAACTGACGTTACGCGTAAGGATTTTCATGAAATTGTTTATGTTGTAGTTTTGTGAATGAAAGCACCTGGGGCTTGTAATTAGCATTGATGAATGAGTTCATGAGAATGAAGAAATAGGTGGAAAGTTTTTCTCTCAAACTGCATTTCTTATCACATAGCAAGTGAAAATGTGTCGGTAACTGACGTTACGGAAAAAAGACATGGGAAATTATGGTGTAGATTTAAATGGAAATATCTCATGTCCCTGACTTCTAAACTTTATGTGTTTTATATGGCAATATACCTAGGTTCTTAGGAACAGGTGTGCAAAATAATGTGCACTTTAGATATTTCCTTTTAGCACCATGCCAATTTCAGTGAAGGCATGACGGTAACTGACGTTACGTAACTGACGTT
This sequence comes from Diadema setosum, assembly GCF_964275005.1. Classification (NCBI taxonomy): domain Eukaryota; kingdom Metazoa; phylum Echinodermata; class Echinoidea; order Diadematoida; family Diadematidae; genus Diadema; species Diadema setosum. The sequence continues at coordinate 10,653,701 of NC_092699.1, forward strand.
ACGCTTACATTTGCCATAGGGTTTACACATGGAAAATTATGATTAGGAATAGTTTTGTGATATTTTATAATTCTTACCTTTCAGAGTGATTTGTTTGATATGGAATCATACCTCGGTTCATCAATTACAAATACCCAAATGAAATGAAACATTATTCCATTTTCTTTGTGTTTAATGAAAACTTAAAGGGAAACATGTCAGTAACTGACGTTACGTAACTGACGTTACACATACTTTTGCTGTGGGGTTTACAAAGAACTAATTTATTTAACAGGTTATTATGCTGCTGCAGTATACCAGTAACAATCCCAGGCATTTACTTAGCAACAAATCAAAACAAAATCTAAAGATACAAATGGGGTGGGGCCCTTAGAGGGGAAGCTCCCCCCCCCCCCACCCATGCCATAGCACAGTTGAGCAAAAATAATGTAAATGCACCAGAGGATATTCCTTGACATTTATCTTAAGATTGAATGCTTATTCAACAGTTATGATTACACAGAGCCATTTAGATTCAGCAGTTCCAAGTATGAATATTGACATAACTAAGGTTTTTGTTTTTTGTTTGTTTGTTTGTTTGTTTTCTTTAATGAACAGGAAAGTTTCTATCTAGAGTACCCCACTCATAATGCCCTGCAGTACTACACAAAACACAGATATTTTTGTTTGTGAAAAAAAAAAAATCTTTCAGGTCATGGGGAAAAACCACATACAAACAAAAATATTCATTGCAACTGATTGACAAATTGCCCTACATCGACGTAAATAAGCACTGAATTGATCAGTGTTTTAGTAGTAGCCATGATAAAAAATCATGGGCGTACATACTCGAGCAGGATTCGAACCTACGATCTCCTGATCACCGGACAGGCGTCATCTCCACTAGACCACCGAGCTTTCGCCCGACAGCAAGTGTTGGTTCTAATCCTTATAGCATGCAGCGGGTACTGCTTTGTTATTTAAATTCATGAAATTCTTCCGTCGAGATGTTTTCATTGCAACTGATTGACAAATTGCCCTACATCGACGTAAATAAGCACTGAATTGATCAGTGTTTTAGTAGTAGCCATGATAAAAAATCATGGGCGTACATACTCGAGCAGGATTCGAACCTACGATCTCCTGATCACCGGACAGGCGTCATCTCCACTAGACCACCGAGCTTTCGCCCGACAGCAAGTGTTGGTTCTAATCCTTATAGCATGCAGCGGGTACTGCTTTGTTATTTAAATTCATGAAATTCTTCCGTCGAGATGTTTTCATTGCAACTGATTGACAAATTGCCCTACATCGACGTAAATAAGCACTGAATTGATCAGTGTTTTAGTAGTAGCCATGATAAAAAATCATGGGCGTACATACTCGAGCAGGATTCGAACCTACGATCTCCTGATCACCGGACAGGCGTCATCTCCACTAGACCACCGAGCTTTCGCCCGACAGCAAGTGTTGGTTCTAATCCTTATAGCATGCAGCGGGTACTGCTTTGTTATTTAAATTCATGAAATTCTTCCGTCGAGATGTTTTCATTGCAACTGATTGACAAATTGCCCTACATCGACGTAAATAAGCACTGAATTGATCAGTGTTTTAGTAGTAGCCATGATAAAAAATCATGGGCGTACATACTCGAGCAGGATTCGAACCTACGATCTCCTGATCACCGGACAGGCGTCATCTCCACTAGACCACCGAGCTTTCGCCCGACAGCAAGTGTTGGTTCTAATCCTTATAGCATGCAGCGGGTACTGCTTTGTTATTTAAATTCATGAAATTCTTCCGTCGAGATGTTTTCATTGCAACTGATTGACAAATTGCCCTACATCGACGTAAATAAGCACTGAATTGATCAGTGTTTTAGTAGTAGCCATGATAAAAAATCATGGGCGTACATACTCGAGCAGGATTCGAACCTACGATCTCCTGATCACCGGACAGGCGTCATCTCCACTAGACCACCGAGCTTTCGCCCGACAGCAAGTGTTGGTTCTAATCCTTATAGCATGCAGCGGGTACTGCTTTGTTATTTAAATTCATGAAATTCTTCCGTCGAGATGTTTTCATTGCAACTGATTGAAAAATTGCCCTACATCGACGTAAATAAGCACTGAATTGATCAGTGTTTTAGTAGTAGCCATGATAAAAAATCATGGGCGTACATACTCGAGCAGGATTCGAACCTACGATCTCCTGATCACCGGACAGGCGTCATCTCCACTAGACCACCGAGCTTTCGCCCGACAGCAAGTGTTGGTTCTAATCCTTATAGCATGCAGCGGGTACTGCTTTGTTATTTAAATTCATGAAATTCTTCCGTCGAGATGTTTTCATTGCAACTGATTGACAAATTGCCCTACATCGACGTAAATAAGCACTGAATTGATCAGTGTTTTAGTAGTAGCCATGATAAAAAATCATGGGCGTACATACTCGAGCAGGATTCGAACCTACGATCTCCTGATCACCGGACAGGCGTCATCTCCACTAGACCACCGAGCTTTCGCCCGACAGCAAGTGTTGGTTCTAATCCTTATAGCATGCAGCGGGTACTGCTTTGTTATTTAAATTCATGAAATTCTTCCGTCGAGATGTTTTCATTGCAACTGATTGACAAATTGCCCTACATCGACGTAAATAAGCACTGAATTGATCAGTGTTTTAGTAGTAGCCATGATAAAAAATCATGGGCGTACATCATACTCGAGCAGGATTCGAACCTACGATCTCCTGATCACCGGACAGGCGTCATCTCCACTAGACCACCGAGCTTTCGCCCGACAGCAAGTGTTGGTTCTAATCCTTATAGCATGCAGCGGGTACTGCTTTGTTATTTAAATTCATGAAATTCTTCCGTCGAGATGTTTTCATTGCAACTGATTGACAAATTGCCCTACATCGACGTAAATAAGCACTGAATTGATCAGTGTTTTAGTAGTAGCCATGATAAAAAATCATGGGCGTACATACTCGAGCAGGATTCGAACCTACGATCTCCTGATCACCGGACAGGCGTCATCTCCACTAGACCACCGAGCTTTCGCCCGACAGCAAGTGTTGGTTCTAATCCTTATAGCATGCAGCGGGTACTGCTTTGTTATTTAAATTCATGAAATTCTTCCGTCGAGATGTTTTCATTGCAACTGATTGACAAATTGCCCTACATCGACGTAAATAAGCACTGAATTGATCAGTGTTTTAGTAGTAGCCATGATAAAAAATCATGGGCGTACATCATACTCGAGCAGGATTCGAACCTACGATCTCCTGATCACCGGACAGGCGTCATCTCCACTAGACCACCGAGCTTTCGCCCGACAGCAAGTGTTGGTTCTAATCCTTATAGCATGCAGCGGGTACTGCTTTGTTATTTAAATTCATGAAATTCTTCCGTCGAGATGTTTTCATTGCAACTGATTGACAAATTGCCCTACATCGACGTAAATAAGCACTGAATTGATCAGTGTTTTAGTAGTAGCCATGATAAAAAATCATGGGCGTACATACTCGAGCAGGATTCGAACCTACGATCTCCTGATCACCGGACAGGCGTCATCTCCACTAGACCACCGAGCTTTCGCCCGACAGCAAGTGTTGGTTCTAATCCTTATAGCATGCAGCGGGTACTGCTTTGTTATTTAAATTCATGAAATTCTTCCGTCGAGATGTTTTCATTGCAACTGATTGACAAATTGCCCTACATCGACGTAAATAAGCACTGAATTGATCAGTGTTTTAGTAGTAGCCATGATAAAAAATCATGGGCGTACATACTCGAGCAGGATTCGAACCTACGATCTCCTGATCACCGGACAGGCGTCATCTCCACTAGACCACCGAGCTTTCGCCCGACAGCAAGTGTTGGTTCTAATCCTTATAGCATGCAGCGGGTACTGCTTTGTTATTTAAATTCATGAAATTCTTCCGTCGAGATGTTTTCATTGCAACTGATTGACAAATTGCCCTACATCGACGTAAATAAGCACTGAATTGATCAGTGTTTTAGTAGTAGCCATGATAAAAAATCATGGGCGTACATACTCGAGCAGGATTCGAACCTACGATCTCCTGATCACCGGACAGGCGTCATCTCCACTAGACCACCGAGCTTTCGCCCGACAGCAAGTGTTGGTTCTAATCCTTATAGCATGCAGCGGGTACTGCTTTGTTATTTAAATTCATGAAATTCTTCCGTCGAGATGTTTTCATTGCAACTGATTGACAAATTGCCCTACATCGACGTAAATAAGCACTGAATTGATCAGTGTTTTAGTAGTAGCCATGATAAAAAATCATGGGCGTACATCATACTCGAGCAGGATTCGAACCTACGATCTCCTGATCACCGGACAGGCGTCATCTCCACTAGACCACCGAGCTTTCGCCCGACAGCAAGTGTTGGTTCTAATCCTTATAGCATGCAGCGGGTACTGCTTTGTTATTTAAATTCATGAAATTCTTCCGTCGAGATGTTTTCATTGCAACTGATTGACAAATTGCCCTACATCGACGTAAATAAGCACTGAATTGATCAGTGTTTTAGTAGTAGCCATGATAAAAAATCATGGGCGTACATACTCGAGCAGGATTCGAACCTACGATCTCCTGATCACCGGACAGGCGTCATCTCCACTAGACCACCGAGCTTTCGCCCGACAGCAAGTGTTGGTTCTAATCCTTATAGCATGCAGCGGGTACTGCTTTGTTATTTAAATTCATGAAATTCTTCCGTCGAGATGTTTTCATTGCAACTGATTGACAAATTGCCCTACATCGACGTAAATAAGCACTGAATTGATCAGTGTTTTAGTAGTAGCCATGATAAAAAATCATGGGCGTACATACTCGAGCAGGATTCGAACCTACGATCTCCTGATCACCGGACAGGCGTCATCTCCACTAGACCACCGAGCTTTCGCCCGACAGCAAGTGTTGGTTCTAATCCTTATAGCATGCAGCGGGTACTGCTTTGTTATTTAAATTCATGAAATTCTTCCGTCGAGATGTTTTCATTGCAACTGATTGACAAATTGCCCTACATCGACGTAAATAAGCACTGAATTGATCAGTGTTTTAGTAGTAGCCATGATAAAAAATCATGGGCGTACATACTCGAGCAGGATTCGAACCTACGATCTCCTGATCACCGGACAGGCGTCATCTCCACTAGACCACCGAGCTTTCGCCCGACAGCAAGTGTTGGTTCTAATCCTTATAGCATGCAGCGGGTACTGCTTTGTTATTTAAATTCATGAAATTCTTCCGTCGAGATGTTTTCATTGCAACTGATTGACAAATTGCCCTACATCGACGTAAATAAGCACTGAATTGATCAGTGTTTTAGTAGTAGCCATGATAAAAAATCATGGGCGTACATACTCGAGCAGGATTCGAACCTACGATCTCCTGATCACCGGACAGGCGTCATCTCCACTAGACCACCGAGCTTTCGCCCGACAGCAAGTGTTGGTTCTAATCCTTATAGCATGCAGCGGGTACTGCTTTGTTATTTAAATTCATGAAATTCTTCCGTCGAGATGTTTTCATTGCAACTGATTGACAAATTGCCCTACATCGACGTAAATAAGCACTGAATTGATCAGTGTTTTAGTAGTAGCCATGATAAAAAATCATGGGCGTACATACTCGAGCAGGATTCGAACCTACGATCTCCTGATCACCGGACAGGCGTCATCTCCACTAGACCACCGAGCTTTCGCCCGACAGCAAGTGTTGGTTCTAATCCTTATAGCATGCAGCGGGTACTGCTTTGTTATTTAAATTCATGAAATTCTTCCGTCGAGATGTTTTCATTGCAACTGATTGACAAATTGCCCTACATCGACGTAAATAAGCACTGAATTGATCAGTGTTTTAGTAGTAGCCATGATAAAAAATCATGGGCGTACATACTCGAGCAGGATTCGAACCTACGATCTCCTGATCACCGGACAGGCGTCATCTCCACTAGACCACCGAGCTTTCGCCCGACAGCAAGTGTTGGTTCTGATCCTTATAGCATGCAGCGGGTACTGCTTTGTTATTTAAATTCATGAAATTCTTCCGTCGAGATGTTTTCATTGCAACTGATTGACAAATTGCCCTACATCGACGTAAATAAGCACTGAATTGATCAGTGTTTTAGTAGTAGCCATGATAAAAAATCATGGGCGTACATACTCGAGCAGGATTCGAACCTACGATCTCCTGATCACCGGACAGGCGTCATCTCCACTAGACCACCGAGCTTTCGCCCGACAGCAAGTGTTGGTTCTGATCCTTATAGCATGCAGCGGGTACTGCTTTGTTATTTAAATTCATGAAATTCTTCCGTCGAGATGTTTTCATTGCAACTGATTGACAAATTGCCCTACATCGACGTAAATAAGCACTGAATTGATCAGTGTTTTAGTAGTAGCCATGATAAAAAATCATGGGCGTACATACTCGAGCAGGATTCGAACCTACGATCTCCTGATCACCGGACAGGCGTCATCTCCACTAGACCACCGAGCTTTCGCCCGACAGCAAGTGTTGGTTCTGATCCTTATAGCATGCAGCGGGTACTGCTTTGTTATTTAAATTCATGAAATTCTTCCGTCGAGATGTTTTCATTGCAACTGATTGACAAATTGCCCTACATCGACGTAAATAAGCACTGAATTGATCAGTGTTTTAGTAGTAGCCATGATAAAAAATCATGGGCGTACATACTCGAGCAGGATTCGAACCTACGATCTCCTGATCACCGGACAGGCGTCATCTCCACTAGACCACCGAGCTTTCGCCCGACAGCAAGTGTTGGTTCTGATCCTTATAGCATGCAGCGGGTACTGCTTTGTTATTTAAATTCATGAAATTCTTCCGTCGAGATGTTTTCATTGCAACTGATTGACAAATTGCCCTACATCGACGTAAATAAGCACTGAATTGATCAGTGTTTTAGTAGTAGCCATGATAAAAAATCATGGGCGTACATACTCGAGCAGGATTCGAACCTACGATCTCCTGATCACCGGACAGGCGTCATCTCCACTAGACCACCGAGCTTTCGCCCGACAGCAAGTGTTGGTTCTGATCCTTATAGCATGCAGCGGGTACTGCTTTGTTATTTAAATTCATGAAATTCTTCCGTCGAGATGTTTTCATTGCAACTGATTGACAAATTGCCCTACATCGACGTAAATAAGCACTGAATTGATCAGTGTTTTAGTAGTAGCCATGATAAAAAATCATGGGCGTACATACTCGAGCAGGATTCGAACCTACGATCTCCTGATCACCGGACAGGCGTCATCTCCACTAGACCACCGAGCTTTCGCCCGACAGCAAGTGTTGGTTCTAATCCTTATAGCATGCAGCGGGTACTGCTTTGTTATTTAAATTCATGAAATTCTTCCGTCGAGATGTTTTCATTGCAACTGATTGACAAATTGCCCTACATCGACGTAAATAAGCACTGAATTGATCAGTGTTTTAGTAGTAGCCATGATAAAAAATCATGGGCGTACATACTCGAGCAGGATTCGAACCTACGATCTCCTGATCACCGGACAGGCGTCATCTCCACTAGACCACCGAGCTTTCGCCCGACAGCAAGTGTTGGTTCTAATCCTTATAGCATGCAGCGGGTACTGCTTTGTTATTTAAATTCATGAAATTCTTCCGTCGAGATGTTTTCATTGCAACTGATTGACAAATTGCCCTACATCGACGTAAATAAGCACTGAATTGATCAGTGTTTTAGTAGTAGCCATGATAAAAAAATCATGGGCGTACATACTCGAGCAGGATTCGAACCTACGATCTCCTGATCACCGGACAGGCGTCATCTCCACTAGACCACCGAGCTTTCGCCCGACAGCAAGTGTTGGTTCTAATCCTTATAGCATGCAGCGGGTACTGCTTTGTTATTTAAATTCATGAAATTCTTCCGTCGAGATTCCTGCTCGAGTATGTACGCCCATGATTTTTTATCATGGCTACTACTAAAACACTGATCAATTCAGTGCTTATTTACGTCGATGTAGGGCAATTTGTCAATCAGTTGCAATGAAAACATCTCGACGGAAGAATTTCATGAATTTAAATAACAAAGCAGTACCCGCTGCATGCTATAAGGATTAGAACCAACACTTGCTGTCGGGCGAAAGCTCGGTGGTCTAGTGGAGATGACGCCTGTCCGGTGATCAGGAGATCGTAGGTTCGAATCCTGCTCGAGTATGTACGCCCATGATTTTTTATCATGGCTACTACTAAAACACTGATCAATTCAGTGCTTATTTACGTCGATGTAGGGCAATTTGTCAATCAGTTGCAATGAAAACATCTCGACGGAAGAATTTCATGAATTTAAATAACAAAGCAGTACCCGCTGCATGCTATAAGGATTAGAACCAACACTTGCTGTCGGGCGAAAGCTCGGTGGTCTAGTGGAGATGACGCCTGTCCGGTGATCAGGAGATCGTAGGTTCGAATCCTGCTCGAGTATGTACGCCCATGATTTTTTATCATGGCTACTACTAAAACACTGATCAATTCAGTGCTTATTTACGTCGATGTAGGGCAATTTGTCAATCAGTTGCAATGAAAACATCTCGACGGAAGAATTTCATGAATTTAAATAACAAAGCAGTACCCGCTGCATGCTATAAGGATTAGAACCAACACTTGCTGTCGGGCGAAAGCTCGGTGGTCTAGTGGAGATGACGCCTGTCCGGTGATCAGGAGATCGTAGGTTCGAATCCTGCTCGAGTATGATGTACGCCCATGATTTTTTATCATGGCTACTACTAAAACACTGATCAATTCAGTGCTTATTTACGTCGATGTAGGGCAATTTGTCAATCAGTTGCAATGAAAACATCTCGACGGAAGAATTTCATGAATTTAAATAACAAAGCAGTACCCGCTGCATGCTATAAGGATTAGAACCAACACTTGCTGTCGGGCGAAAGCTCGGTGGTCTAGTGGAGATGACGCCTGTCCGGTGATCAGGAGATCGTAGGTTCGAATCCTGCTCGAGTATGTACGCCCATGATTTTTTATCATGGCTACTACTAAAACACTGATCAATTCAGTGCTTATTTACGTCGATGTAGGGCAATTTGTCAATCAGTTGCAATGAAAACATCTCGACGGAAGAATTTCATGAATTTAAATAACAAAGCAGTACCCGCTGCATGCTATAAGGATTAGAACCAACACTTGCTGTCGGGCGAAAGCTCGGTGGTCTAGTGGAGATGACGCCTGTCCGGTGATCAGGAGATCGTAGGTTCGAATCCTGCTCGAGTATGTACGCCCATGATTTTTTATCATGGCTACTACTAAAACACTGATCAATTCAGTGCTTATTTACGTCGATGTAGGGCAATTTGTCAATCAGTTGCAATGAAAACATCTCGACGGAAGAATTTCATGAATTTAAATAACAAAGCAGTACCCGCTGCATGCTATAAGGATTAGAACCAACACTTGCTGTCGGGCGAAAGCTCGGTGGTCTAGTGGAGATGACGCCTGTCCGGTGATCAGGAGATCGTAGGTTCGAATCCTGCTCGAGTATGATGTACGCCCATGATTTTTTATCATGGCTACTACTAAAACACTGATCAATTCAGTGCTTATTTACGTCGATGTAGGGCAATTTGTCAATCAGTTGCAATGAAAACATCTCGACGGAAGAATTTCATGAATTTAAATAACAAAGCAGTACCCGCTGCATGCTATAAGGATTAGAACCAACACTTGCTGTCGGGCGAAAGCTCGGTGGTCTAGTGGAGATGACGCCTGTCCGGTGATCAGGAGATCGTAGGTTCGAATCCTGCTCGAGTATGTACGCCCATGATTTTTTATCATGGCTACTACTAAAACACTGATCAATTCAGTGCTTATTTACGTCGATGTAGGGCAATTTGTCAATCAGTTGCAATGAAAACATCTCGACGGAAGAATTTCATGAATTTAAATAACAAAGCAGTACCCGCTGCATGCTATAAGGATTAGAACCAACACTTGCTGTCGGGCGAAAGCTCGGTGGTCTAGTGGAGATGACGCCTGTCCGGTGATCAGGAGATCGTAGGTTCGAATCCTGCTCGAGTATGATGTACGCCCATGATTTTTTATCATGGCTACTACTAAAACACTGATCAATTCAGTGCTTATTTACGTCGATGTAGGGCAATTTGTCAATCAGTTGCAATGAAAACATCTCGACGGAAGAATTTCATGAATTTAAATAACAAAGCAGTACCCGCTGCATGCTATAAGGATTAGAACCAACACTTGCTGTCGGGCGAAAGCTCGGTGGTCTAGTGGAGATGACGCCTGTCCGGTGATCAGGAGATCGTAGGTTCGAATCCTGCTCGAGTATGTACGCCCATGATTTTTTATCATGGCTACTACTAAAACACTGATCAATTCAGTGCTTATTTACGTCGATGTAGGGCAATTTGTCAATCAGTTGCAATGAAAACATCTCGACGGAAGAATTTCATGAATTTAAATAACAAAGCAGTACCCGCTGCATGCTATAAGGATTAGAACCAACACTTGCTGTCGGGCGAAAGCTCGGTGGTCTAGTGGAGATGACGCCTGTCCGGTGATCAGGAGATCGTAGGTTCGAATCCTGCTCGAGTATGATGTACGCCCATGATTTTTTATCATGGCTACTACTAAAACACTGATCAATTCAGTGCTTATTTACGTCGATGTAGGGCAATTTGTCAATCAGTTGCAATGAAAACATCTCGACGGAAGAATTTCATGAATTTAAATAACAAAGCAGTACCCGCTGCATGCTATAAGGATTAGAACCAACACTTGCTGTCGGGCGAAAGCTCGGTGGTCTAGTGGAGATGACGCCTGTCCGGTGATCAGGAGATCGTAGGTTCGAATCCTGCTCGAGTATGTACGCCCATGATTTTTTATCATGGCTACTACTAAAACACTGATCAATTCAGTGCTTATTTACGTCGATGTAGGGCAATTTGTCAATCAGTTGCAATGAAAACATCTCGACGGAAGAATTTCATGAATTTAAATAACAAAGCAGTACCCGCTGCATGCTATAAGGATTAGAACCAACACTTGCTGTCGGGCGAAAGCTCGGTGGTCTAGTGGAGATGACGCCTGTCCGGTGATCAGGAGATCGTAGGTTCGAATCCTGCTCGAGTATGATGTACGCCCATGATTTTTTATCATGGCTACTACTAAAACACTGATCAATTCAGTGCTTATTTACGTCGATGTAGGGCAATTTGTCAATCAGTTGCAATGAAAACATCTCGACGGAAGAATTTCATGAATTTAAATAACAAAGCAGTACCCGCTGCATGCTATAAGGATTAGAACCAACACTTGCTGTCGGGCGAAAGCTCGGTGGTCTAGTGGAGATGACGCCTGTCCGGTGATCAGGAGATCGTAGGTTCGAATCCTGCTCGAGTATGTACGCCCATGATTTTTTATCATGGCTACTACTAAAACACTGATCAATTCAGTGCTTATTTACGTCGATGTAGGGCAATTTGTCAATCAGTTGCAATGAAAACATCTCGACGGAAGAATTTCATGAATTTAAATAACAAAGCAGTACCCGCTGCATGCTATAAGGATTAGAACCAACACTTGCTGTCGGGCGAAAGCTCGGTGGTCTAGTGGAGATGACGCCTGTCCGGTGATCAGGAGATCGTAGGTTCGAATCCTGCTCGAGTATGATGTACGCCCATGATTTTTTATCATGGCTACTACTAAAACACTGATCAATTCAGTGCTTATTTACGTCGATGTAGGGCAATTTGTCAATCAGTTGCAATGAAAACATCTCGACGGAAGAATTTCATGAATTTAAATAACAAAGCAGTACCCGCTGCATGCTATAAGGATTAGAACCAACACTTGCTGTCGGGCGAAAGCTCGGTGGTCTAGTGGAGATGACGCCTGTCCGGTGATCAGGAGATCGTAGGTTCGAATCCTGCTCGAGTATGTACGCCCATGATTTTTTATCATGGCTACTACTAAAACACTGATCAATTCAGTGCTTATTTACGTCGATGTAGGGCAATTTGTCAATCAGTTGCAATGAAAACATCTCGACGGAAGAATTTCATGAATTTAAATAACAAAGCAGTACCCGCTGCATGCTATAAGGATTAGAACCAACACTTGCTGTCGGGCGAAAGCTCGGTGGTCTAGTGGAGATGACGCCTGTCCGGTGATCAGGAGATCGTAGGTTCGAATCCTGCTCGAGTATGTACGCCCATGATTTTTTATCATGGCTACTACTAAAACACTGATCAATTCAGTGCTTATTTACGTCGATGTAGGGCAATTTGTCAATCAGTTGCAATGAAAACATCTCGACGGAAGAATTTCATGAATTTAAATAACAAAGCAGTACCCGCTGCATGCTATAAGGATTAGAACCAACACTTGCTGTCGGGCGAAAGCTCGGTGGTCTAGTGGAGATGACGCCTGTCCGGTGATCAGGAGATCGTAGGTTCGAATCCTGCTCGAGTATGTACGCCCATGATTTTTTATCATGGCTACTACTAAAACACTGATCAATTCAGTGCTTATTTACGTCGATGTAGGGCAATTTGTCAATCAGTTGCAATGAAAACATCTCGACGGAAGAATTTCATGAATTTAAATAACAAAGCAGTACCCGCTGCATGCTATAAGGATTAGAACCAACACTTGCTGTCGGGCGAAAGCTCGGTGGTCTAGTGGAGATGACGCCTGTCCGGTGATCAGGAGATCGTAGGTTCGAATCCTGCTCGAGTATGTACGCCCATGATTTTTTATCATGGCTACTACTAAAACACTGATCAATTCAGTGCTTATTTACGTCGATGTAGGGCAATTTGTCAATCAGTTGCAATGAAAACATCTCGACGGAAGAATTTCATGAATTTAAATAACAAAGCAGTACCCGCTGCATGCTATAAGGATTAGAACCAACACTTGCTGTCGGGCGAAAGCTCGGTGGTCTAGTGGAGATGACGCCTGTCCGGTGATCAGGAGATCGTAGGTTCGAATCCTGCTCGAGTATGTACGCCCATGATTTTTTTATCATGGCTACTACTAAAACACTGATCAATTCAGTGCTTATTTACGTCGATGTAGGGCAATTTGTCAATCAGTTGCAATGAAAACATCTCGACGGAAGAATTTCATGAATTTAAATAACAAAGCAGTACCCGCTGCATGCTATAAGGATTAGAACCAACACTTGCTGTCGGGCGAAAGCTCGGTGGTCTAGTGGAGATGACGCCTGTCCGGTGATCAGGAGATCGTAGGTTCGAATCCTGCTCGAGTATGTACGCCCATGATTTTTTATCATGGCTACTACTAAAACACTGATCAATTCAGTGCTTATTTACGTCGATGTAGGGCAATTTGTCAATCAGTTGCAATGAAAACATCTCGACGGAAGAATTTCATGAATTTAAAAAAATATTCATATATATGTATGAAATCTACTCTGATACATTCTTTCTTCTTTTCTGTATTTTACTCCTTCTCCCTCAAGGCATTGTTAGGGCCACAAATAACAAAATGATCTCCATTATCAATAATGATTTAAATGAACAGTGTTACACTTTTAATATTTTTTTTTTGTGAAGAAGAAGCATGCTTTTTTGGTCAAAAGGGCATTATTTGTTTATTCCTTGCTTGAAGGAATGTAATTGTTTTTCTTTTCCTTTTCACTGGTATATCAAGGCTTGCAAATACATCCCAGATACCAAGAAATAGGACTTTGCAATGAAAGAATTCTAAGATCAATATAAAAGAATCTTCTAGTTCATAATTATCATGTATTACAAAAATGTCCCTGCATGAATGAAATAAAGTAATCAACAAATATGAACAGTTTTTTATTTTACTCTAGAATTGCCTCTCACTTTGAGCAACATTAGTGTTAAACGTTGAGCAACATCAGTGTTAGTTTCAAACAGTAATGACAGTACATGCCTTATGTCAGGCCTGCTTATGTACCATTTCAAGATGTGCCATATTAACTAAACCAAACATTTAAGTGCAAGCGAAGAAATATATCTCTTCCTGCATTTGCCTTGGGGTAGAAACTTCACTAAGCTTCCAGAAAAAAAGAAAAATGCTAGCAAAAGTAGTCATTAGTAAAGATTATAAAACTGTTGGTATACAGCTGTACACAAGCTTTTTGATAGAAAAAGGTGGTTACCATGCAACCACATCATTGATTAGGCCTACAAATTTGGTAGATTTATCATCCCGTAGGACTGTGAATGTACTGTATAGTAATTTGAGTGCATTATATATTGCATGTGGTAAACCTAAACTTCCAGATGATTTAACCTTAAACTTGTGCTGAACTGAAAATCAAAAGCTCAAGCCCCCTCCACCAAAAAATATATGATAAATAGATTTAAGAAAAAATGAAAAAAAATATATATATATCCATGGACATACAGTGTACCATGGTGATGACATCATTCCCTATCAAAGGGATTGCTGCTCTTTGTTGATAACCTTTGACTTTCCAGATGTATTGAAATGGCCTAAAGTCAAAAAATTTGCTTAAGTTACAATTACTGTCATGGTAACTGACGTTACATACTGGTATATGACGTTTCGGTAACTGACGTTACACATTTTGATGTGTTCATTTAACTCTCCAGTATGCCAAGTATCCTTATTTTCTGGTATTGAAAGGAAGGCATATGGGCATACATTAGAAATCCTAAGTTACATCATACAGCTCACTTTCTTTGATGAATAAAGTTAAAAATTCCTTGTTTTTGGTAACTGACGTTACATCCATCATTGTCAAACTAATTAAAAGTTTTTATAAAATTCTTTAAAGCAACCAGCTTTTTCTTTCTATCATGTGGTAAAAGACTTGTCTGGTAACTGCATACATATAAAAGATTGTTGTTTAGAATACTAGTAAAGTGGATATACAGAGGGTAAATTATGTGACAATACACTCTTTCTTACCATTGAGTTATAGGCATATTTTGGCAGCCATTTTGAAAATCAAAATGGCCACTTTTATTGAAAAACATAATGATTCTTAACACTTCAACTCAAGTATTGTCTGAAAATGTATGGTGTTTGAAACAAATATCATTTTGAATTTTTGGCATCTGTGTCCTACATACCGTGGAATTGCCCTGTAGGGGGACTCTTAACCACTGTCCCTATGGGGAATTGGGTGAGGTACCTCACCCTTCTCAACAGCGTCTATTTAAATTCACAGTCCTAGATCAGCAAATTTGTTATATAGTAAAATCTACATCTCATACATATAGTCTGGTGGGATTTCTGAAAAAGGGCTCTCTAAAATGGTGTTAGAGGCATTTTTTAGTAAAAGTTGGGAACCAGTCTCTTTTACCTAATTTGAGTATGCTGAATCCGAAAAATCCGGTTCCCAAGCGAAATTCACCGATCTTGACCATCTAATTTGCATAAACAAAATGGCTGCCAAGCCACAGAAATGATCAGTTTCAGACACGCATTTTCAAGAAATTCTTTGCAAACGAGCTGGAAAAAAGTGATTTGAAATGTTTGTTCAGAGAATAGAATTACCAATTGAACAGATAAACGTTTCTCGGGTGGTAAATAGAATAATTTATTCATAATTATGCAAATTAGGACTGAAATATGCATATAATATATATATATATATATATATATATATATATATATATATACATTAACACTGGAAGAGTATTTTTGGCATTTTTTTTTTTTTTTGAGAGGTAAATTAAATACTAATCATGCAGACTTTAAGGTTTTGAGGGTTAGGAAAAATCCGGTACCCAAGTGAAATTCACCGATGTTGACCATCTAATTTGCATAAACAAAATGGCTGCCAAGCTAAGACATTATCAGTTTCAGACACGCATTTTCTATAATTTTTCTTGCAGACGAGCTGGAAAAAAGTGATTTGAAATGTTTGTACAGAGAATAGAATTACCAATTTAAGGGATAAACGTTTCTCAGGTGGTAAATAGTATATTTTATTCATGATTATGCAAATTAGTACTAAAATATGCAGACAAATATATATTAACACTGGAAGAGTAATCGTTAAAATCTTTTTCTTGAGAGGCAAGTTAAACACTAATTATGTAGACTTTAAGGTTTTGAGGGTTAGGAAAACTCCGGTTCCCAAGCAAAATTCATGGATCTTGACCATCTAATTTGCATAAACAAAATGGCTGCCAAGCCACAGAAATTGTGAGTTTCAGACGGTAAGCACTATTTGGGCACCCGTCCCGCTTCATCATGAATATTCATCAGGCAGTAAGATACTGTACTAGCAAATGGCAGAACGCTGGATACGTGCCATAGAATGTAAAAACGTATTGCCGGGAAATATAAAAATCTTGAAAAATTGCATCAACGGGGAATGTTAAAACGTCTCGCCGGGAGATGGAAAAATGTTCGGTTTTTTGTCGGGAAATGTAAAAACGCTGCCGGGAAATGTAAAAATCATGCATTTCCACGGTATTACGGATACATGTAGATGATGAATATTCATGATGAAGCGGGACGGGTGCCCAAATAGTGCTTACCGTTTCAGACATGCATTTTCTAGATTTTTTTTTTTTTAAACGAGCCGGGAAAGTGATTTGAAATCTATGTACTTACACTGGTATTACCAACTTGAGGGATAAACGTTTCTCAGGTGGTAAATAGTATATTTCTGTCATAATTATGCAAATGAGTACTGAAATATGCAAATAATCATATATTAACACTGGAAGATTTTTCATTTTTTTTTTTCTTGAGAGGGAAGTTAAAAACACTAGATATGTAGACTTTAAGGTTTTGAGGGTTAGATAAAAACCAGAATCCCATCTCAGTGGTATCAAAATAAATGCAAATATTTTAATTGGTATGGAAATTATATTTAGGCTTCATGAGGTTTGTGTGCATGCAGTTCATTCAGCCTCATAAAAGGTCAAGTTAGGAACCCGATTCTTAACCAAAATTGATTGCGCTAGGGGAAAAAAAAAAAAAAATGTCTTTTTCAAGCAAATGCAC
This sequence comes from Diadema setosum, assembly GCF_964275005.1. Taxonomy (NCBI): domain Eukaryota; kingdom Metazoa; phylum Echinodermata; class Echinoidea; order Diadematoida; family Diadematidae; genus Diadema; species Diadema setosum. Next base: position 10,670,729 of record NC_092699.1, read on the forward strand.
TTTAACACCTAATTTGCATAATACATACAAAATAGCTGCAATATTGCCATGTAATTGTCAATTCCATGAAAAAAAAAATTTAGTACATTCATAATCGCAAAACGAATTGATGAAAACTCTCTCTACGCGGATCATGACCCAACTTTTTATGGGATGGAGGAATGTCATCGATCAATGCCATTTTGTTCATATGCAACATTAGGTCCGTTATTGTATTGTTCCTAGTTAACCAGAGCATGGTAATCATATATATATATATATATATATATATATATATATATATATATATTCATATACAGTATACAGATTTAAATATATGATTACATACGATTTTATATATATAGCAAACATTCGTCTATAGATTGAAATGGGATAGGTGGTTTTATTCTATTTTCTCTTGAAGCGTGTTTTTTTTTTCCCTTGCAAATTGATGAAAAATACCTTTAATGTCACAACAAACATTACTGATGCCCCAATGAATAAACAAAATTATGTTGTAAGTCCGTTATATAGATTTATATATATATATATATATAAGACTGGAGAAGGATCCATTGGAAAGTTATAGAATACGTGCGATCACACACTGGCAAAAGATCAAGAAGTTTAAAATCGCGATCTCCAAGATCTCAAAAGGCGTGGCCAAATTGGCAAATTATCGGAACGTTTACGATCACAATTTATAAGATCTTGAAGTTTTTCAAGTGCGTGTGACTGCAAACTTTCCTCTAAACTTCCCACTACAGCTAGGTATATTTCATTTTATAATGCTGTCCCCGCCAAACTTCCCGATCTCTTGCCATTGTGACCGGACAACAAAAGATCGTGAAGACTTCGCGATCTTAAACTTTGCGATCTTTTGCCACTCTGATAGCGCGTTATCATGATAAAATTATAACGATGTTAGAATAGCAGTGAGGGAGAAGAAACGAAAAAAAAGGTGTGGCAAACATCTACCTATATTTTATCCTTCTACATCTGTATAAGAATGTAACTTAGTCAACTTCCAAGACAGTTCGAACTCTGAAATTGCCTCGGCCAGTGCGTGGATAATATGTCGCCAGTGATAACCACCATGCAGGTACGATGCCTTTCAATTTATTCTCAACTGGACGACGCCACGCTCCCTTGTCTGTCTGACTTATGATATATCTCACCTGGTGTGATTCAGATCATAGAAATGACATTATTAGCAAACAGGCCTCTAGCTTTAAGGGCCAGTGGATTGTAAGAACCTAGGAATAATGAACACTCATTAGAAACCATGTTACATACAGAAGATTCGATTTCGTATCAGACGTAAATGGTCGCCATTTTGCCTCTCATTATATGCTTTATCAAGTATAGGGTTGAATATCCATGTTGTCACTTGAATTTCTGCCCAAGAATTATATAGGAAATGGATCTTTTCATGGAGGCCAAGGTTTTCCACCACCTTGCGAACATGAAGTTACTTTTGTTCCCTTGAGAGATAACATCGATCCGATAGCTACCTTAAAGAGACCTTCTTCCGTAAGATATTGGAGTTGTGCAATTTCTGCCAAATTGATACTGACAGTAGCACTCTTATTAAAGCAAGTGATCAATGACTCACAATCATCAAGGATGCTGCTTGTACGAGAAGAAAACTAAAGGGTTCCAAGAACATGGTTGTTATCAGTCGTCTTTATAAGAATAAACTTATATTCGATTCAAAAGATGCATCACACAAGCTCATTTGATAAAAAATATGTTCTACCATTTTACCGACAGAAGTATACTGAACGCTCGCGGAAGCAGCTCAACGACAATACTCCTGTATAAAAAAAAAAAGAAGAAGAATAAAAAAGAAAATCCTGCTCACTGTGCCAGACCTGATCTTTCTTCCCCATTCGACAATGGGTAGGGACGTTTTGATCTGGTCTACAGCTTGTACAACTGATATATCTAGCTCCAATCCTGCAAAGCTGCATTGAGATGATTTCATGTGCATGCGAAAGCAATGCAGAACATTTCGATGCAAATGTCACAAATCAGGCCTACGATGTACAGCAGAGTGTGCATGTTAGCAACAATGTGATGGTGCAAACCTTGCAGGAACGTAGATCAATTTAACTCGATTGAGAAATAAACTTTTCGACTCAGACTATGTTTCTTTTCAGCCAAAATATAAAAGCGTTGATGACTAGAATTACAAAGTTCATCCTTCGTTTCTGCTTCCGACACTGTCCGAGATACCAGGATTTTTCTTACAATTCTTTTTTTTTTTTTGCTTGAGCCTGCAGAGCGGGTAAAGAGATAGATAAAAAAAACCCACATAAATTGTGTTTGCAGATGAGATTAATGAAAGTTGCCACTTGATTTTAAATCTAATGTATATTGATGTGATTGCCCGATAACTTTGATGACAAGGCCTTGTTTGGTGGTAAATATGCATAGAAAATGGTGAATATTTGCATAATCTATTATGCAAATGAGATAATAGATGTGTGTTTGTTTAGTAGTTGCAGTTAATTTTTGCATCTCTTAATCACACCTGGAATCATTAACAGGTCATGATGTTATAACTGTTGAAATAAAATAAAAAAACATTTTCATATATTGCTGCAGTGCGTAGTAGAATCTAGAAACCTGCCTGGTCTACGGCCTCTTGAATATCAATTTGCAAACATATTTCCTTTCTGTGTCATTCAGTTCTCCTTTGATGATTGATTCCAGTACTTGATTTACTTCGGACTCTGACGACATCATAATGTGCAACTTGTTTGCCCAATAACTTAGCTGTATTTTAGTACGTCAAGGTACATTTTGATAGCAAGACTTTGTTTTAGGGAATATATCCATAGAAATGGCCAACTATTTATATAATTCATTATGAAAATTAGATTATTAGGGTATGTCTAATAGCTGTTTTTTGTATCTCTTTATCACAAAAGAATCATCAACTTGATATTATAACTATAATGATTCAGATTCATATATCGCGGCAATGTGTTGTAGAATCTCGAAGCCTGTCCTAGCATTACCAATTTGCATACGTTATTGCAAATATTGTTATTCATTTTTTTTTATTCTGAATTGGTTGATGCCAGTACTTTTCTCGGACTCAGATGACACTATGTACACTTTATTTGACCGATAGCATATCTATTTTTCAGTACGCCAATGTACATTTTGATAGCAGAACTTTGTTTTAGGGGAAAATAGCGATGTTGAGAAAATTGAAAAATATTTGTATAATTCATTATGCAAATGAGACGTATGTTTCATTTTAATACTAAAAATTGGTTCTTGTATCTCTTTATTACACTAGGAATCGTGAACAGGTCCTGATACAATGATATCTATCATCATATATTGCGGCAATGCATTGTAGAATCCAGAATCCTGCCACTTATGTATCCTCTTGTATACTCAATTTGCATAGATGTTTGCATAAGTGTAATTCAATTCTTTTGTATTGATTAATTTTTTATTCGACTCTTGACCTAGCTATTGTCTTTGCACCTTAATTTCTGAAATTATTACTATTTCTGCATGTCTAAGGAGATTTTATGAAAATTAGATCATCGAAACACCTTTAAAAGCAATGAATTGGCAGCCATTTTGTTTATGCAAATTAGATGCTCTTAGACTCAAAATTCCGCTTGGGAACCGGAATTTTTGGATTCAGCGTACTTGAATTATACAAAATAGACCGGTTCCCAACTTTTACTAAAAAATGCCTCTAACAGTCATATTTTCCCCAAATCCCACTAGACTAATATACAATGTGTTCACCAGATGTTTGAAATATCCAAGATTTGGGTGAAAATTTAATGGAAAAACACACAACTACCAGCCCATCAATACGATCAGAACAGAGCTCATCTCTATAATTATGAATCCATGATTACCCAATCACATGGGATGTACGTGCAATGGGAATGGTCCCTTTGGCCAATTAGAGCATGATACGTATTACACGGCGACTTACTACTGTAGCAAATGACAATGTTGCAATCATCATTAATATGGATACAAATTTCTGTGATCTAACCTACGTGTGTGTAGTTAATGCAAGTATTTCGATTGCACAATGTGGGAAAGTTACCACAAATATTGCAGCATAATTACACTGTGTATGTCATGTCACATCAAACTTGTTTGAATGTACGAAAGAGCTGTATAAAATTGGGGATATGGTAATGCTTGGTCAGCGTGTGAGAGCGGTCAGAGCACCCCTAAGGAGCCAGGAGGACAGCCTTCGGTCTGTAAAAAAAGGGATTGAACTGTGAAACCAGACATACATTGTAATCTCTGTGGAAGTGGAACATATATCCCCGAAGACAAAATACAGGCCGATCTTTTGTGGATCAGTCAAACTCAAGTACTAGTATCATGCAAACCTACCATTCCTTGCTGTGATTCGTTTATAAAAATATCTTGTGAAGTTCTATGGGTATCAGTTACAATGTAGAATGCCAAGTAAGATGGACCACATCGCACAATTTCAAGGAAGTCAAAATTTCAATGTAAATTACAGTACTAGTTCTAGTTCATGATTCTTCCTCAAAGTCAAAATGATGTCAATTAGTACAGTACTCAGTATAATAGACTTTTAAAATCAATTAGTCATGCACACCATGCCATTCACACCAACAGAAATCTGAACAAATATAAATAGCCAGTAGAGCCTAAAGTTACATACAGTAACCTCCACTTCTTCACAAACAGGTTCATCATACATAACAATTAGATCCTAAATTACAATTTTTAATTCTTATGTATGAAAAGGGTAAATTTTAGGTCCGACAGCTTGACAGTTTGTGAACCAACATTGCAACAATAGTCAATAACATTAACAAAATATTTCTGTCATAGAAATGTCTTGACAGAAAATCCATCTGTTTTGAGAAGTTTTTATAATTTTTTTTTTTTTAATTTCTCATTTTTTTACTTTAAGGGGATTCTGTGATCATGAAGCCAGATGCAGTCTCCGCGGCATATATAACCCCGACAAGATGCAAATCATTGAGGTTCTTTCAGTCAACTTCTGGCTAACTAGTTCTATACACAGCCCTGTCGCTGTACACAACTTCACAAGCAAGTACAATTTACTGATTGGGCTGACTTCTGCCTGGCATAGTCCTAAGCCATAGAATGTAGATGTTGTATATAGAGGGTTGACTACACGTATTTCAAGTCCTTGAGTAGCCCGACCAGACGCTGTGAGAAGCACAGCATCAGACAGTGGAAACCTCGCCATCAAAGTGGGGAACCACAACACAACTACAAAACTTATCAATTTACACATTACTTATTTCATGGACATATATGTTACTCATAAAAGTGCATGCTTATATTACAGAAGGTACATAAGTCCATAGAGAGCCCTAACGATAATCCATTGAACAAAAAAAAAATGGCACTTTCTAGCGCAATCACCGACCGTCGGGGTTCATCATTGCAGAATTAAAAATGGCGCGTTGACCACTCAGCAAATTAATGTACGCGTGCACGTGCGTGGCTGGAAGTGCTGCGATTATTGCGTGCATGCGCTCTTTGGTAGCAGCACAGTCGACAGCATGACCTTTAACCCCGTTGAGGACGGTTTGATTTTGCTACAACACGCATTTCCCATAGACGCTTGCCCGAGTATACTCGGGACTCGTCCTCAACGGGTTAAAAGTGCATTCAGATTGCGTGAACTGCCGATTATCAGATGTACCATTCGCACATGCTGCATAAATCATCATTTTCGCTAAGTTGTAAAATGTGTAGAAGTCTATAGATCTACATGTCAATACCGAAAGCATAGAAAACTCTAGATCTAGATGAAGTCTCATTAATGAAGATTTACATTAGATGAGTTTGAGGTGACAAAAAATGATCTAAAGTATCGAAACTCAAAGCGATTGCGATTGCAATGCGATCGCTGAGCTCTCTTTGTGTTGTGGGTCTTGACGGTACAGCCCTGTCGCTATTTTACAGTGACTGGGCTGCCGGCTGTGTCTAGTTAGTCCTTGACTGAGTAAACTGAGTCTATCCATGAAACGTGTCTAACGTTCACCACTACCCTAAACCGACCATAATAATGATTACATTAAATTAAATTAGGGCCCTGCCCCTGGCCCTACCAGTAATATGATTAGCGCCCATTAGTTCATTATGGTAATTTATGTATGCGCTACTTAGGAGGAAGAAAATCTCGATCCCAAGCTCACTGGAATGTGAAAAATCACCGTAGCTTCGTAATTTGCTCTGTCGAGTACGTGTTGCACTGTAGTGTAGTGTTGTTGCCCTCTCTGGCACTCTGCTCTGCAGCTCTGGCTGACTCTGCTCTGCCCGTCTGGTGGCTGGCTGGCTGATGATCCGAGTCAACAAACTTCACCCGTACCCGTGTGACGATTCGCTGGCCTGCGCCTGCGGTCGCGGGGCGTGGGGGAGGAGGTCAGCTGCTACTCGTACTCGTGGCTACTGCCTGGTACAAACGTCTAAACTTGGCGTGTTCGCAGAGAGGCCAGGCGCAAAGCAACGATGAGGGGCTGGAAAGACACGGTTGGGAGCCGGAAGGAGAGGTCGAGCGAGGATGGATAAAGCACGATGTAATTTATCTCGCATAAAATTCAAGGAAATAAATCTTGGTTTACTTGGTAGTCCACTGACCTCTTCTTCTACCGTGATCGCTCAGCTGCTCACGAATTGCAGCCTTGAGTTCACAAGTGCTGTTTTAGGAATATAAAAACTATATTTATCAATCAAAATCTATACTTAAAAAATGAAAATAATTTATTTAGTGTGAATCATATTATACTTATTGAGAATATAAAAAACATGAAGTATCTATTTATCTTGACACAAACGTTTAATCTCATTACTGGTACTAGGATGATATTTTGTGCATACTTGTTATTACCACAGAACTATATAGGTAGAATGATCAAGTGGGGTCTGAAAGCATAGCCAGCGCACGCGATCTCCGCCATTTTGGTTAGTCTTTTGTTACGTCACGGCTAGCGTGCGCAGAACAGGGTTTGCAGCAAAGACGCTTAATAAATAAGACACGAAAGTGCGCGCTAATCCTGTACAAAACAAATGGACAGCGCGCGGTCTTCAAGCGTATACGCACATCACCTGAGACGCGCTGCCTTGACGCTTGATAAACAACAGCAGCGGCTTCATGGACAGCGCGTCTCAGGTGATGTGTGTCTTTGCCTGAGACGCGCTGTCTTTGCAGATGTTGTTGTTGTTTATCAAGCGTTTTTGATTGTGAGATCATGTTGTTGCCAAATTTTTACCTCCACGAAATAATCCTTATTACTCTAAAATCTCGTTCGTCAAAATTATCCCCTTCATCGAAAAAAAGCTACGACTATAATTTTTAAATCTTTTTAAGATGACAAGAATACCACTACCTTTGGAAATGAATGATGTTCCTAGGTGTACTGAGTTTGTACTTAGCTCTCTTTTGTATCGTCATGTAGGGTAGCCATTTTGTGTCCATCTTTATTGCGCGCCTTCGTATCTTATATCTCTACTATCTTTGGTTTGCAGAGTTGCAGCATAGCGCAGGCCTACGCTGACTTTTTTTTTCTTCTGTTTTTACCTCCCCCTGTTCATCGCAAGCCGTGACGTAACAAAAGACTAATCAAAATGGCGGCATGTAATGTGCGCGCAACTGGCTATAAAGCTACGCGTGGGTTGTGAATGGGCTTGATCAATCTACCTATTTATATCTGTGGTTATTACTGAGTTTGTTATGGGTCCCGTTTGTTATTCTCTTACTAGGATTCAATTAGAAATTATATCATTTATTTGATAATATTCTGATTTATTTGAAATTATTAAAAAAGGAAACACAATAATTTGAGTTATTCTTTATTATGTTTATTTTATAGCATATCTTATTATTACGGTATCCAAGAAATATTCATTAATGTTGTGTAAATTGTAGATTCGGCTGGATAAGAACGGCTATGCACAGCGGTCCCAGATCCCTCGAACTCTCAATCAATCACATTCATACGAGTTCAGTGATATTGCAATAGTTTCATTGATGATGGGATCGGGACCGAGAGGTAGGAAATTCATGAAGTTATTCTGCACACCGAACTCTGTTGACTAAATTTATTGTGTATAAAATTGAATATAGTTGACTCTTGTACATCAGCTTTACGGAAGGACTTGGGAACGCTGATGAATTCCGTGTGACATTATCCCTAAAGATACGTGTTCACATTCATGATATTTCCGTTGCAAGGGACGCTTTCCTCTCTTGACCGATCCCTAGCCTAGCGAGGAGGCGAGGCAGGAGGCGCAATACAATCTCTCCCATCTCATCATCGTGTCGAGAGTTCTACCAACCCGGTAACCGGTCGGAGCGGCTGTAAGTGACCTGTGGCGACGTGGTGGAGAACTTCACCTTCGCGTCACTTGAGACATGTTCGGCGTTGTGCTTTTAAAATAATAGCACGCTTTTAACAGGTTCGCCTATCGGTAGCGCTGCTCACCATTCCACAGCCCAAGCCAACGTCATCAAAAGGGGCCTAACGTTAGTAAATTTAAATGGATATAAATTTTAGAGTTAGTTTTACTGCAGAGTCAGACACAGCACTAAGATGTTAGCAGTACAATGTATGCTTTGGATAGTTGTTGATGCAGGTGTTGCCAGTCAATGAATTAGATACGTTGTCATTACGGACATTAGCCACACTGTCGCTACATCAGGGTCAAACATGACAGGGAAAATGAAGTGGAATGAGTTATTCAGGAGGAATGCTAACTTCCTTCCCACTGCTGGAGAGAGACGAGAGGAGATAGAATCCAATCCAACCAATCCGTACTGTCTTCAGCTTCAGGCGGTCGAAGGCATGCATGTGGTAAGAAACTTTTGTTACTATCTCTGTATCTGTAACTGTTAGATCTAGCCTAATTTAATTGATAAAGTTTTGAACATGTTACTTGTTAGACTCTCACTACTGTACACTCACTAGTCTAGTAGAGGTAATTTGGTATGTAGACCTAGGTCCTAGATAGAGCTTGGTTTGTCTTAGAAAATTCTGTCTGTCCGGAGGAGTCTTTTATTTTTTTTTTTTGACGTTATCGCTCTCCTCCGTTGTATAGGACGGGGATCCGTGAAGCCAGATGCAGTCTCCGCGGAACATTTCCCCGACGACCAGATACAGACTGATCTGTCGGTCAAGGTTTGTCTAGGGTTTACTTGTACTTGATCAGTTATAACGTTAGACGTCTAGTCATGGTAACATGAAACTGCGACCAGCCCAAATGAATGGAGCGCCCTGAGCCTGGAGTTAACGTCATACATGTATATATGATGTACATGTATGTATGTACTAGTATGTCGTTCGTGGACGGTGTACAGTCATACATCAACCATTATGTCTGTTGGTCAATCTCTGGCCTTTGTTCCTTCTGAACCTTCTGAAGGTTATAGCCAGCAGGGCAGCACACTGCATATCGCTGACTTTGGTGTTGAATACACGTGCGTGGTTATGCTGTAAGTGCCCCCTTGAAGCTCTCCGACGATGTCACCTTAACTATATCATTTTCTAATTTATTCCATGCCATGGGAGTCCTTACAAAAAATGAGTTCTAGTATGTATCCGTTCTTGCAATGGTATTTGGATGTGCATGTCATTTTTCCTCCTTGTTTTCCTTTCTGGCAAATATGTGATGTACTTATTGGCTGATATCCCCACCATTCCCCGCTGTATCTTAAATAACATGGTCAATCTATTCCTTTCTCTTCTTGTTTCCAGTGTTTCCCATTTCAAATCTGCTAGCATCTGTGTGACACTGCTACTCTTACTGTAGTTTCCTAGGCAGAAGCGTGCTGCTTTCCTTTGTATCCTTTCCAACTTCTCAATCTGGCCTATCTTGTGTGGATCCCAGGCGCAAGATGCGTACTCCAGTATGGGTCTTACTAGTGTGGAATAAGCTGTTGCTTTTACTTCCTTGGGACAAAACCAGAGGTTCCTTCTCAAGAATCCCAGTGTCCGGTTTGCTTTAGCGACAGTGTTGTCTACATGTTCCCCCCACGAAAGCTTGCTGTCAATTTGAACTCCGAGATACAGTTTTGTAGGGCTGGGAACTTGAATGATGGAGGGTCTGCCCACAAAAGACATAGTCTAGTCTCGAGTGGGTGGTTTCTTTTTGTTAGAGATAACCACAATAGAACACTTAGAAGGATTAAATGACATCTTCCATGTGTCTTGCCATGTTTCAAGAGCCCTGAGATCTTCTTGCAGGATGTCCATATGTTCTTCTTCTGTGACCGATGTGTATACAGTATCAGACAATCGTCTGCGAAGAGCCGCGTTGTACATTTAATGTGTTCTGGGAGGTCGTTTATGTATGTCAGGAACAAAAGGGGTCCAAGAACCGTGCCTTGAGGTACGCCTGACAGAACTTGTTCTTCTGAGGACATGCTTCCTTAGCATTGTTCATTAGCCCGACCAGACACCTTGCGAAGCAAGGCACTTGTGTACAGCAATAGGGCTGTGTATATTTTTATAGTTACATGTATGTAATTATTTGTTCATAATCATATTCATTAATCATGTCAGGAAAAATTTCAACACCACAAAAATGTCTACTTTTACATTATCTAGACTATACAGTACATCTCTCTTATCCAGCCAAATCAATTATCTGGGGCCCATTTCATAAACTTGTCATCAGTGACAAGTTGTCATAGATGTGACAAGCTACTGAAATCCTTGCATCTGATTGGCTGAGAGCAAATTTGTCATAGAAATGTGGCAGTTGTCACTGATAACAAGTTTTATGAAACGGGCCCCTGGATGCCCGCTGGCTATGGCTGCTGGTCCCAATGTGGCTGGATAATCAAGGTCAAACTTGGCCTACAATGTACCTTTTTTTTTTTCAATCTGACTTTTGTTACATAGTTTTGGCAAGTTTAGGCCTATTAACCATTCACAAAGTTCCATTAAAATGATATCAAAATGTAGTACTTTGCAATCCCTGTTTAAACATCTCTACTAGTATTTGACATAGTTCGCTCTAATCTTTCTGTGAAGTGGTTTTGAATTTAAAAAAAAAAAAAAAATCCATTAAAAAACTAAAGCATGAAAATATGCATTTGAATCAGACATTTAAAAATTACTGATAGAACAAAAGAAATGTATAACATACAACTGTAGTGTGTATCACCTTTGACAGAATTGTAGTGCTCAATTTATGGTGTATGTTATTCTTGACTATAGATGTGAATATTTACATATAATGTACAATGTATGTCATGATACCATTTGACCTGGACACGTACAGTACACCACTACAGGTAAACAATCTTATGAAGTAAAATTTAAAATTTAGAGTTTTGTGCAGAAACTTACATGTACACGTAGATTTCTTGAAAATACATGCCATTTTTTCATATTATTTCTTAATTATCCTTGAACATACAAGGGTTTGAGAACAGTACTGTACATCCTGTAACTGTTGAGTATTTCATTGCACTGTTTAGTATGAGACGACATTTTTCATTAAACCGTTCCTCCAGTAATTCTCCAAGTGCCTTCAATGTCCCAAAATATTAAAGATTCTTGCACAACGAGTCAGCGAAGTCAAATATCTACTGGGCTCATCCTTGCTTGCTTTGTACATCTTTATATAAGTTTTACAACAAAACAAGAACACACACCACAGGAGAAAAGGGAAATACATGTACAATTGTAATACTACGATGCACGCAGAAAGAAAAATATTGATAGAAGATACTCCAATATTTCTATGACAGCCATTTTTGTGGGCAGTATAACACAAATTAACATGAATTTAGGTGACAAATGCAGGCACTCCTGTCTACATTTTAGGAACCTGGGTTCCCGTAAGGAAGTGGTTAATTTCACACAGGCTGCAGGGACCAAATTAAGTCCTGGCCTCTCAGGTTTGAACACATCACCTGAAATGATTATCATCTCAGTGCAAATTGAGCTGCATGCCACCAATGCACACCCTGTGGCTGAGCATGGGTGCAGAAATGGTATTACAATTCCTCCGGTAGGAAGTTTGTGAAGGAAAGCCAGAGATACACCAATGTATACATAACTGTACTTTATCAGATAAGATGCATTTTACAATATACACGTACGTATTGTATTGTCAACCGCACTTCTGATTGAAATGGTATATTTTGGCTGCATTGTACATATTCATGTACATGTGTTGTACGTGTAGCCTACAGTTGTATCGCATAGTCTTTTTTTTAAAGTTCTACAGAATGCTATACAAGCAAATACTGGTTGTTTAGTTAGGGGAAAAAAAGCAAAGAAACATCAGTTACAGTCCTGTATTTGTAGAGCTCTTGCAGAGTGCAACTTGGCAGTATAGTCAAGTGTACAGACCTGTAGTACATTGTGTTTTTTACATCAATTGGACATTTATAGTGCTTTTGTAGTTGTGCACAACAACATTTGAAATGATTATGATTACATTTTGTAGCTTGTATGAATTTTTTCCGTGCCCTTTGTTCAAATACACTGTATGATCAAAACTGCACCTGTTTTGGGTTGCTATTATACACTTTGTAGGGCCTACAAGCGTAAAACCATGCATGCACACTTGTACACAAGTTTGTACAACTGTACAAACAGTACATGTAATCATGATGAGTGATATTAAACACTAGCGGATGGACTCAATATCTCTATGCCAGCACACTCTTTATGAATTGAAAATATTCCATGTTATATTTTCACTGAACTGTGAAAGTGTTTTCCTATGTATTAAGTTTTTGATGTTTTGTCATGTGATTCCATTGATTACTGTCCCTCACAACTCAGAATCATGCCTGAAAAAATAATCAAAAGGTAAAACAGAGAAATCTTCTGAAGATATTACTCCAAAACCTACAACAATGTAGTGAATGCTACCTTTCCTAGTGAAACTCCATAGGTACAATGTATAGAGCTTGACACATTGTAACAATATGACAGGGAAGTCTACAAAATGACCCTGGGCACTTGACAAGAAGTTTGTCAGGGCCTGTGTGTTAATGTATCAAATTGAGATAAAGTTGTATGCTGCCCTCTTGTGTTCAAATATAGCATGTGCAGTGGTCTCACATGCACTGTGTGTAGGGCCTACATGTACAATGCATGATGCATTTTGAAAGAGAGAAAGAGAGAGAAAGAAAGATGTGCATTTAAGATAACAGCAAGCACAACCCATCCCCAGTTTGTATAATTTCAAATGCAACAAAAATTTAAATTGTGTTTCCTGATCAATGTTTAATGTATACGTGAAACCAGCGATTGTCACTTACAGTAGTGTACATGTCCATGTACAGTCTGTATTAACTGGATTTTGCTCATGAAGCTCTACTCAAAAGAGAGCATTTTTTTCCGTCTTTAGATGCATGTGTTCCTTTTTGGAGCTCTAGATCCTTCATCAACCACCACTATCAACTTGTTTTTCTAAGCTGCCATCTCTATTTTGTGTTGAATTTTCCCCTAAATTACTATACAACTGTACTGTACATTGTAAAACATGTAGATGTCAGTATCTTTGGTACAGTGTATTCAAGGTTCTAGTGGCTCATTTACAGTGTAAATGCAAACTCCCATTCTATGAACAGAAGCCTTAATGAGGATGAGATGTGTTGGTGAATGCTGCCCTCTTGTGATCAGATATCATTCAGACCACCAACTTCTAGCTGTCTACATAAAATGTACATCATTGTACACTTGTACCAGGGAGGTGTCTCTTCGCACCTCCCTGCTTGTACGTTTGTACATTGTGCTCTCTGGCTGATCCTACTGGTCCTATCACTACTGTACTATTAATTAAAGGCCAATATCAAATGTGCGACATGTACAATATGTGTGTTTCCAAAATCTTAAACCCCATGAGAGAGAGAGAGAGAGAGAGAGAGAGAGACGGGGGTTATATTTATGCAAGTACATTGTATACACACACACACACACACTGACACTGGCACTCACACATCATACAGTGTCAGGTAATTACTACAGAGTGACAGAGAGAGAGAGAGAGAGAGAGAGAGAGAGAAGAAGAAGACAAAGAGAGAAAGAGGAGTGAAAACTTCATGTTAAAGGCAGCCGGTCGTCGCAGGCGATTCGCAGCTCAGTAGAAAAGCACGACAAGCTGCTCCTCCCGTTATTGTACCCCCGTACGTACCGAATGCCGAACACGACGCTACGCAGCGCACCAGCGAAAACCTGATGGGGCACGAGCGCCGCGCGAGCTGTCCACTGTAATTTCAACATGGACGCCCGAATACCTACCGAATGGGGCCGAATGGGTGCATGCACAAAACCGCACAACAGCCATGCGCATGAAAATCTCTCCCGGTCCGCGACACAACAAGTACTAGTAGTGAGAGCTGTAGGGTGTACGTACGTACGTATCTGGCTCCAGTCTCTGTTTATATGCACTATGGTGCCAATTTCAGCAATCTAGGCGATAATATTTAAAAATGTCTGAAAATATTATATAACAATATCATAAATTATTCATATATTACGTTGTTTGATATTTGGTATTTATAAATATGCTTTGATGAAGAAATATTAAAACTCTATAAGCTTCATGTATAGCAAGTTGCAATGCATATGGCCATATGGCAGGTTGTTATGATCTCATCGTGCAATGTTGTCTGCTGCGTCAGCTGCATGTGTTATACGTACAGCTTACAGTACGTTGGGCCGGATCGTAACATAACAAAGTTGATAGAAAGTCGTCGGTACCGATATGTCAGTATCAATATTGTGTGTAGTATGCGAGTACTGTTTGCAATAAAAAGTGCTGTACTGTTTCGGCTTAGCCTTGGCTTTGGTTTAGTAATGAAACCTCACAATGGAGATCAAACAGCCGTCCAACTCGAGGCAACGTATCTACTTGTTTGACGCTATCGACGAGTGGAGAACGCAGAGAGACGTGTTCTTAGCTGGAGGACAAGTAAGAGACCGGAGGGGGAGGCTTCAGTGTCAGCGTGCCGATGAAAATTTTGCTTTCCACTTGCTGGAGTTGCATGAACAGTTTTGCAGGAATTTTTATTTAGAATGTGCAAATTCGTGTTACGATATGCACGGTGGAATTGTGTTGCCACGGCTTACGCCAATCAAGCAACCCCAGCTGGCCAGGTCAACAACTTCAAGGAATCCAGATCCAGATGATGTGTAAGTAGAAGTCTACACATGAATCAGTGATTGAAGTGGAATGACTTTTTCTAATCTAGTATCAGTAACTTTAGGGCATTTGCGTTTGATCGACAAGTAGGCCTATTTTTCTATGTATAATTCCGCGTTCTCATTTATGTCAAATTATGATAATGCCGTAATTGAAATGACATTTGCTGGGTCAGTTTAATGTCATTAGTCCCATTAAATGAGAAGTTTTTCATATCAATCATGTTATGCAAATTCCCCAAGAATATGATTTAGGATTTGCAAATAAATTTAAAAAAATGAATAGATCTATCGCAAGCTCCATCATACATGTAGTCTAACCCAATAGATCTGGTAGAACTCTAACGTTTAAACAGGGGAACTAAAGGTTCAAAGATGATAGATCTAACAATAATAGATTCTAGTTTAGGCCCTACTTCGACTAAATGTCGGTTGGTGCACGGCCCCCTTCTATCACGGCCATAGCCCGACCAGACACTGTTACGCTATGCGAAAACTCGACGTACCATGTACAGCGACTGGGCTGTGTATAGTTATCACGGCCACAGTTACACTGTGCAGTGCAACTGTGGCCGTTGTCCCTGCACGGGCACAGTCGCTTCCGGTCCCCGTCCTGAATTTACACACGCCAGGGCAAGTATGGTTGGACCTACTACTAATCGACTGCCTAATGTTTATCTGCTTGATAAGAATATTTAACACTGAAATTCACGTAAAAAAACTTGACCTACGTGATTGAGAAAATCCAGCTCTATCAAATGCCGTTGTTCCGTTTTCGATTCGAAGTTTCAGTGCAAAAATATCGCCGACGGACTTGCGTGGCCTCGTTTCAGCTCCCCGCGGTAAATCGCGTTAATAGGATCGACCGCTGTTTTTGCATTGACAATGCACGCAAACCGAGTTGTATTGAACACCGTGTTGTACGAAGCTTTTTAGAAGCCTTTTAGAAACTTCCATAGACGTTACATTGTGCTGTCATTACGATTCGGTGAAAATATTCATTTGAAATTTTGTCCTTGATTAAAACCATTAATGAACAATGAATTATCGCGTTTTCCCACACCATCCTCATCTACATTCAAAGCCAATCCATTTTTATGTGCTTTGCGCGCAGAGAAGTGCGTACTAAAGTGTTCAGTGCGCGAATTATACGCGGTCGGTTTCAATAAGGGTGGTCGATATGTAGTAGGGCTACACAAGACACAGGGTCTCCGTCCGCGTTCAGAATGGACAACTCGGCGGTAATATCCGCTACCCATGACGATGTGTCATCGTCCATGATGGCCATGTACCCTACCTATATATAATCTGATCTGACGATTACAGTGTAGTTAACGACTGACGACGATCGACGGTGCGATGAAGAGAAGGCGTACACTGTAGTCGTACAAGTATAGGCAGCTAGCTACTATAGCTCATGCGAACATTGCATCACACAGTACCGTACACGTACCATACATTCAATTCACATTACACAAAACGTACTCCCCGCGCTCAGATCAATCAAGCGAGCAAACGAGATACTATAGCGCGATACATTGCTTTAGGGATGTCTTGCGCACACACACATTTCGCTTCGTAGCAACTTCGGAAGCGAGTTTACGTGCTGCCGCCCGCGGCTGAAATATGTCCATGTATCCTCGCGACTGGGTGTCTTTAAGCAATTAATGATACAAGTATTGTATGTGACTGCATCATATTAAAATCGCACTCAAAAAAGAAAGCGTGTCAACCAAGTTAATGTAGAGGTTTTCATATTTTCTGAAAGACTCTTTTCTACATTATTTCTAAATTTGGGATCATAAAATGAATGTGAAAGTGTGTTTTAGGTTTTTTCTGCAATCTTTTTTTTTTTTTGTAGAGTTGTGAGATTAGGTGCATGTCTTTAGAGGCCCCTTTTCATTTGATTGTTGAAAATCTTTGCACACTCCTAACTTTAAACTCAAAAACTTTATGAAATAATGCTAAGTACTGCTTTGAAAGTTGGCATTCTGATGATCCCTTCATTGTTGTTGCTCCAGTGGTTTACATCCTGTTGTTCCATTCATTGCACAGCTACATGTACGTCGTAGAACTGTTTGGAGATTGAGCACTTGAATAGACCCTGAACTTCAGAACCTCTTTTCTCAGTTCACACTTTTCCAGAATGTTTGCTTTCTTTGCATGATAGGTTAAGAGAGTCCATTTGAATTGAGTCATAAACATTTATTTTTTCTTTACGTTTCCCTTACTGTAAAGATCAATGTAAACCAAATGTGGTTTCTTCGGACTTTTATTTGGCGTGTTTTTGTTTTTGTTTTTGTTTTTGTTTTTGTTTTTTTTTTGGGGGGGGGGGTTTGTTTGTTTGTTTGTTTGTTTGTTTGTTTTAAATAAAACCGAAATTGAATTGAATACATTATTTTAAAGCTTAGAGTCTGCTCTTTCAGAATCTGCCCTTAACTAAAAATCCATCTCTGGGGACTTTTTTGTTTTTGTGATGCAGGGTCACATCATGCTGTGCATAAATGCTGTGTTGAGCTCTTGCAATGAAACTTGTAGATCTGTATGCACACACATGTGGTATACATTTTTGTACATATAAAAAGTGTATTATGTAGGTAAACATTACTAATGCATGACAGAATATTACTTTTTTGTATAAAGTTTTAGAATAACCAGCATTGTTTTGTATAAAAGAGAGAAAAATTATCATTATCATAAAAAAAGAAAAAAAAAACTTTCATGAGATATTCCAAAAATGTCTTTTCATTTTACTCTTTGGGGCAAAAAGAATCATACTCCCTGAATCATAAAATCATACACACCTTGTATTTATGAATGTTCTGCCTTGTTACATACACCTTGTACAGTAAAGTACATAATTTTGTTGTTAGCCAGTGTTGATGAAAAGAACCCATTGAATGAAATTGTTGTGATTTATACACTTTGAAAAGTTTAATGTTTTTTTTTAGTCAGAGTGTGCTGTACATGGAAGTGTGTGCATATCAAAATTGTCTTTTCTGCAGTCATTTCCTAGTGAGGAGGAAGGGATGGTCTACATGTACAAGTATTTTTTTTTTTTTTTTTTTTGAGATGGGATTCAGATTTTACGGTTTTTGCAAGGGGATGATTACATCTTACACATCTGTAATTAGAATTGAAATATTAAAGAGCAATTATAGGAGGAATTAAAATTCTATTTGATTACAATTGGTTCTAAATCGGCAAAAAACAAAGTGGTTGTAATAAAATGTGGAATACAACTCTGTCAGGCCAAGAATATTATATGTTTGTTGTATTTCTGTGTACGTTGTACAATGCATTCTAAGCTCAAGAACAAAAAGTCCTCCTTCAATATAATATACAGTACAAACTGTAGCTGTTTGTCAAGTTTCCCTCGGTCACTGTGTTTCTTGTGTGTGCATACAACAGTGCCTGTGTGTGGGTGACTGGGCAGATACACTGCTCTCTGGTAATATCCGTTTCGCGCTGTCATTGGAAATGGAATACTAGCCCCTGGCCAGTTGGCATTCCATTATCCTTGGCCCCTGAATGAATGTACCACGCTCAACCCATTTCTCATACAAAGGTATTATCACACACGTGTAGTTTCTCTCTTCTCTCACGGACGCTGGGCTCTAGGACAGAACTGATTTACATTCTGTTTTTTTCTTTCATTGGGAGACATGCTTGATTGAATAAATGGATGACGACCTCGTCTTCATGGAGATGCGGTATACGCCATTGTAAATGCACAATTTTTGTCAGGGGACAGAAAGAAAATAGAAACAAAAAAAAAAGGAAGTTGTGCATCACTCTGATAAGATTTTACAGCATGAGTAATTAGTGTAATTCAATAGTGAGGATATATTTGAGGAGAGTATCTCTACTATTGAGGAGAGATGTTTGGGCTACGGGAGGACTTGTGCACAGCTCTCTAATGACACATTATTGTTTTTGTCGGCAGCAAGTATACAGGTGCTTGCATCTTTCCAGCTCTACTTGTTTGTGATGTGATGCGCGTGATATTCCTTCCTTTCTTGACATCAGGATTACAAGGCCATCTTCACCTTTGCATGTTATATCGTGGAAGTGTGGCATTGGTCCAACATACAAGGTTCTTCGTACCTTTTTACAATTTCTGGAGTGCAGATGATTCTTTCTGTCCAGAGGTGCATTCAGTCTCAACAAGCCAAGCAGGATTGAGCTCATACGAATCTGTTGTGATTTGTATTAAAGAAGTACAGTAGAAGACGTGGGTTTCTGCCTTCGCTGCTTCGATTTGTTCCAGTTTCCATGGTGTTGTCACGGTTGTGAATTTATACAGAGTTAGCAGTGTTGTAAGCGATTGTGTCCTCTGTGGAGGAAACTGGATGCCAGTGTTAAGACACAAGTCTTTGAACACCATTATTACAGCTACATTGTAGTTTACTGTTTGAGTCAATTGTTCATATACCAATTACTCAAAATATGCTTTGATGGGTTGTACAGATGCCTTTATTGCCATTACAAAGAACTAATGCCGCTGTGATGTTAAACTAGTATCCTAATTCCTTGAGTTATCCTTTTCCCCCTCTTTGCTAAAGGCTTCTTCTTATTGCTGTAAAGTCACTGTTGTAGGCCTCCCTTCACCTCAGTTTTTGGTGTTAGCAAAATAGAATTTGTTTGTTGAAGGGTGTGTACAGTTCTGGTTGAGGGGAGGATTACCAATGTTTTGCGAGATACAGTATTCAGAAACCACTCTATGAGATGTCAATGAGCATGCAATTCTAAGGGGTATCAAAAGTTTATTTGATGAAAATCAGTTTTGAAATGGCTGAGATATCCAAAAACAAGGTAAAACAAAGAGATCCTAATAAAAGTCATGGCCTGTCGCCTTTTATTATTATCACTTTTTTGGATATCTCAGCCATTTGAAAACCAATTTTCATCAAATAAATGTTAAATCCTTCTTTAAATTACATGCTCTTTCATATTTCATAAGAGGTTTCTCATTATCTCACTTAGGAATGTTCAAAACATGAATCCCCACCTCAACCAGTACTGTGCAGTCCCTTCAAGTTTTGATTATAGTTTTTAGCTTGAAAAGCAAGTGATTACAAATATGATACAAATGTAGATGTCCATTTGTAACAACAGTGATCAGCTGTGTCATTGATCTTGGTAAAGCTGAAAGGATGACAAAATGTTTTAATACATTGTAGCTATTCTTTGAATAGTGATGATATTGCGTAAACTATCATATTTCAACTGACATTGATACCAAGGAATATCTACATGTTGAATCCATAAAAGCATTTGGTCCTAATGAAAAAGATTGAAAGGATAAAATGAACAAACACCTGCCACCATCTTTTATAAGAAAATAGTGATTGTGACAGTTTTGCCATGAATCATACGTGTATGGTGTGATAACTGAGCGCTTTTAAAATTGGTTGACAATACTAGGCTAAAAGACAATGTATTTGCAAAAGGGATAGTGTACAGTACATTTAAATGCTGTAAAATGAATGCAATCATATACAATGTAGGTTTAAATGTGTATACCTTTTACCTAATTCTGCTTTGAACATTTTAATTTAAAGTAGCTAATAATACTTTAATACTAGATACACATTTGCAAATATAATGTAGATGGTTCAGGATCTGCAAATACATGTACATTGATTATCATTATTAGTGTATCAGCATTAATATTCACATCGAATTGCAAAACATCAACAGGTGTTTACTTTTTTTCCCACAAATTTATGAAGAATATACATGTACACTTGTAGGTAAAACAGAAGATTTATAAAAAGCAGATTACAGAAAAATGATAACTCAAAACAAGTTGTCATATTCTTGAGAGTGTCTACATTAATCAGAATTTTATCTGTCCATAATTTGGTTATTTGACAACCTTTATTCAAATTTGTATGCTCTTTGTACTGTAGGTGTGTTTCAAGCTTTGATTTATTTTGTAAGTCATGTCTGTGAACCCCCCCCCCCCCCCCCCCCATTGAGAGCCCCTCAGATTTATCCTCTGTTGCGTCATGGTTGTGATCCAAGGTGAAATTATTACATGCAACAGCAAATCAAATGTTATCTGAATATTATGCTCCTGAAGCAAGTACAATGGATTGTTCATGAATATGATCAGTAGTAGATTTGAACATACTGTAGCAGCATGTTTTGTACATGCCAGGGACTTTTACATTAATGCATAGCTATAGGGTTTTTCACTGTTCTGTACCAGTAGGCATTCAAAGTAATCAAAGGGTTACTGTAAAACGAGGAATGTTCACGTGCATTTTAATTTCGCGAAATTCGCGAGCGCCAAGATTTGCGAAATTAAAATGGACGCAAAATTTCTTGTCTACACTATGTGCATTGAATGCCAGTAGCAATTCGCGAAAATTTCATGCCACGAAAAAGGCCGTCACTCCAATTTACGAAAATTTTGTGCCGCGAATATATCATGTTTTACAATGTACAGTACCGCTCAAATTCAATAAATCATACTGTAGCTACGCTGTACTGTACAATTACACTGTTTTGTATGTGCTGATTTAATGAACATACATTGTACATTGTGCATGTAGTCATTCAGCATGCATTAAGAATGTTGAGTATTCCAAAAATACTGGTGAGTGTAAATGTGACATACAGTGTAATTCTGAATTATGTTAATCTTAAACGGAAATGATTGAAGTGAACTCAAAATATTTCTGTATTTAAAGTAGAGTCTGTAAGTCTTTTGGGAGTTTTTAATAACAGGCAGAGATAGGCGTACTGTATTTTTCAATAATTAATCATCAATTCTCAGTGAGTGTGCATACCAGTGGTACAGTCCTGCCAATTTTATGGTGTTCACAGCGCAAGTCAACCACCATAAACATGTAGAAATATTGTTTCTAATGCCAAAGGTTTGTATCTTTTGTTACATTGGATTTAGACATGGTTTGTATTTTTATATTTTCTTTGTATTTTTTATTGATTTTAATTCTAAGGTTAATTTCCGATGTCTGTTCACATGTATGCATTATATGATGGTCTGTATTAAATATTGCACAAGGCAAGGGAAGGAAGTTTTGGACACCGTGCTGAAAGTTGCAGCAGTATCTCCAGGATTTAGATTGAACATTATGTTTGACTTCATACATTTCTGTTCATTTTTTAATCTTTACAACCCCATTTTATGATTTCAGTTTGCATGCAAAATTTCATGATAAAGAACATATAAAGCAATTTAAGGAAAACAGCTTGTAGAATCACATGGTCAGCT
Source organism: Diadema setosum (assembly GCF_964275005.1). Taxonomy (NCBI): domain Eukaryota; kingdom Metazoa; phylum Echinodermata; class Echinoidea; order Diadematoida; family Diadematidae; genus Diadema; species Diadema setosum. The sequence continues at coordinate 10,693,130 of NC_092699.1, forward strand.
ACTGTATAAACATGCCAGAGTCAGGGACACCAGAAATATTGACTAATTCCAGTGTCTGGCAGCTTGAATATCAAATCAATGCCATTTGGGCTACTTTAATTAGTGTGTTGTCATTATTGTATGCAAGCCAGGAACATTTCAATCTTCTATCTCTTCTATAAGACATTTTAATGTTAGCTCTGGTGTAAACTGTCATTGCTGAAAAAAAAGATAAATGAATAGAGAAAAATGATAATAATAATAATAATAATAATAATAATAATAATAATAATAATAATAATAATGACAATAATAAATAATGAAGGCCACTAAGAATAATGTTGGGTCACCAAATTTTCAAGAGTGCTATCTCTTGGTAGCCCTTCCAACCACTTATGATTTGGAATGGGTTGTTAGATTTCCTTTTATTTTGGGCCACTATGTTTCTTTTTCAGGCCACCAACATTTCAGATTTAAATATTTTAGTAGCTCAAAGGGGGCGCCCAAAGCAAAAAACTTTCTGTTCACTGATGATTAATTTCCAGACACCTGTGCATTGGCCAGCAAAGCATAGTAAGGGTTAATACATGTAGTTTCCAAGACTACAATAACATACTCACTATTTGTACCACCCATCATTAGGCGTGTCTTCATCAGCCCAAAGTTTCAAAATAGCCCCCTATTTTGCAGTTACAAAACTAGCTTGATGTTAAAATAGCACGTTATTTGTGTAGTGAAGACGCAAATAGGGCGCTATTTTTGATACGGAAAATTTCTCCAAAAATCTTGGGCTAGTTCTTGAACTAACGTGCTAAAATTCGCGTGCATCGCCATCAGCCGGAAAATATCTCAATCCCACCATACATACATTCCAGAGAAGCACTGGCTGGTGCAGGTAAGCAACCGTTGTTACAAACTGTTCCTTTCATTTCACTTCGCGGCAAAGCCCCCCGTCTACTTTATCATGGATACGGTGTCCCCTATTAACTGTCAATGTTGATACGATTTGCACACTAATGTGCCAACAGAATCATAGAAAATAGACCTGAAAGCTATTGTGTACATGATCAAGACTGACGTGACGAACGCGAGTCAGTTGAGCTTGTACCTAAACCTGTGTCGGTACCAGTCTGATGTGTATCATACATACAGTGATACGGGAGATTTGCACAGGGAAATCCACTTTTGAACTAAAGAGTGATGCAAATTACGCATCGTATGTCAAATTTCGGGCTAATTTCCCCAAGCAGGCTGTACCATGAGCTGATGAAGATGCACATTTGCAGTATCAGGCTATTTTCCCAGACCGCAAAATATTCCGCTAGTTTGAATTTCGGCTGATGAAGACACGCCTATTAATAGCCTACTCTTTGCTCTCATGACAGGATTTTAATTGATTGAAATCAGCCCACTTGTTTTCACTTGAAATGATCTAAATTTGAAAACCAGAAATAAGTATTCATGATGTTTGTAAAGTCTCCAAGAGCCATGTTTAGATTTCTCTTAGATTTACAGTGTGGTTTGTAACTAGGCTTGTTTGCCAGGGTTTAGTTGAAGAAGTGAAGTTGAGTTGGGGGGGGGGGGGGGAGAGGGAGCAAGTTCTCAATAGCAGATCAAGATTGAAGTTTAAGATCGCAATCTTAAAAATCTTAGTTTGCCAGTGTGACCGCAAATTTCCAACCAAACTTCTTGCCAAACTTTTCACTCAAATTCGGGATATTTGAACGCTCACAACTAAAGTTTGTCACATGACCAGTCCACCACCTGTTCACGGCATCAATCAATGGTTTTCAGGTGATACCTCAATCGGATTTCACGTGTGTGCATTGTAACTTCACAATCATTAACTGTCAGATGGTGGCTCTATCTCTTTTTTTTTTTTTTGTGGTGCACATGCACTAGTGACCCAAACTTCGAGAAGTTTGGCTGCCAGTGTGGACGGATGGGGGACACGACATTTGGTATCATGTGCAGTGTTCCTAAATTTTGACTCATGAATGTAAAATTTTATTTTATCAAATTGCCTTGAAAATGTGTTTGATGGGGTTTTTCTTTACGTACATTTTTGTGTTTTGTGGCTGTGTTTGCTATTGGAGTGAAATTGTCAAGCTGACCCCGAAACACCAACAACAACAAAAAGAAAAAAGAGGAAATGCAAATATATACATATTAAGAGAACTGTAATTGAAACAAAATTTTATCTTGAAGGAGATAAGCATGAGATAATATTTTCCTCCATTTGAAGCCTTGCCCTTTACCAGGTGAAGTATTTGAATAGTAGAGGTCATAAAAATTTTGAGGTAATTATGAGCACATGTGGTTTGCATGTGAGATAACCATAAGAATCAATACAAGACATGATTTTGATATCAAAGTACACCCTAATCCTGCTAATTCTGTTGCTTCATTGAATGCAGCTGAGTTCGAAATCAGAATTTTCCCAGCTTTCCTTATAAGCATGTCAAAATAATCTTCAGTACTGGTACTCCTTACAGTTAAGAAAAAATATTCAACAATAGGTGTACTGCCATGTTTGAGTGTTTGTAGATGTTGCTATTGACAACCTTGGTCATAAACACTTTGTAGTTGTCATAGCAACTAAACAACAATTGGGTAAGACTGAAAGCATGATCGCACTATCAGACTGAATTTAATGACAGCTTTTAATCAGAGGACAAATTTAGGCCAATCCATCAAACTAGGTCTCCTTTGCAAAGCAGCAGAGTAGGTTTGTTTTATGATGTTTCCATGGAAACACAATTATTATGGTCCGTCATTTCTGTGGCCCTGCAATGTACTCAAGATACAGTGTATCTCAGACATTTGCTTGTGTACTTGTGATATTTTAAGAAAGCAGAAGTTTATCTATTTGCAGAAAAGAACATCAAGACAACCATACTAAACATTCTTGCTCATTTTAGTGAATGAAAGCAAATAAATGACAACTTTGCAAGAGTCATTATACATATAAGTCAACTACTTTTACCAAGATACATAATTTTTGATACTGTATAAAAAGACAATGTACAACACGTAATTCAGGGAATAATTGTCAAAATCAAATTTGAAAAGCACATCATTTCAGCTGATGAATATATTGCAAATTACATGTGTATGTTGACTCCTGTGGAAGAAAACTGCTACACTCACACACACAAAAGTTTGTGTAGCAATGGTATAAAAATCCACAGCAAATTGAGATGCAATGACAGGAAAATTATTCCCTGCAATTCTGCATTATCTCTGTGGTTTCAGAGAGTTTTTCAAAGGTTTTTTGTCATGCTGAACCCACTTTCTCTTGGATGCAGTCACCTCTCTGTTTAAAGGACAAGTTCACCTTCATAGACATGTGGGTTGAGTGAATGTGCACAGCAATATTAGTAGAACACATCAGTGAGAGTTTGAGGAAAATCGGACAGTCTATTCAAAAGTTATGAATTTTTGAAGTCTCTGCTCAGTCACGGCTGGATGAAAAGACTACTATAGCTTGTGATGTCACATGAGTACAACGATATAAAGAAAGAATCAACAAAATTCAACATATTTCCATTTTTCTCACGTAACAAAAGAACACTCGACTTCTCTCTTTCAGAAGGCAGGGGGAATAACATTAACCTTAACATACATCAGTACAAGTCGAAGAAATGTGCACTTTATTCAAAAAGTAAAGTTTTGTGAAATTCTCTTTTTATTTTCCTTATATCGTACGCATGTGACATCATATACTGCAGTAGTCTTCTCATCTAGCAGTGACTGCGCAAATACTTGAAAAATTCATAACTTTTGAACGGATTGTCCGATTTTCCTCATACTTTCACTGATGTGTTCGACTAATATTGCTGCATTCTCTCAATCCTACAGTGAAGGTGGACTTGTCCTTTAAGGATAGTTGCAGAGCACAGCACTTGTGTCAATATGCAGTGTTTTAAAGCTTGCTGTATACAGCAAGGTGCTGTACAAATGTATGCTTCAATTTTTGAATTTCCAACTCATTAGAGAATCATGATATATGGTGAAAAGTTTGATGTGTTTGCCCTCAGCACTTGTATTGCCAAGTACATTGTATGTTCCTTGTCTCCTTGATGCCTATTACAGACAGCAAAGCTTCAGAAAGGACTGCTTGTAGTAGGAATGTTTGGCACCATTGGGGGAGGGGGGGGGGGAGGGGCAGCAGCAGATATGCCTATGATAGGAGGCCAAAATGATATAGGGAAAATCAGGCAGATATAAAATTCATCCAGACGTTGGCAAAAGTAGAAGTGGAGAGAAAGGGACAGGTCAGTATGAAAAAGATCCCCTGGCACTGACCTAATAGGCTGAAGTAACTTTGTAGAAGGCAGAGTGTTTCTATTATCCACAATCACAAACTGCAGTTTAAATCTCCTTTTTCACTTGATTATTCAAGTACAGTCTGTAGCTCGAACTTCAGCTCCATGGTCTGATTTAGCCTCTTTTGTCCAATGTAAATTGCTCCTCAGTGGTTTTCTTCCTTGCTTCTAGTATAAAGTTCCTTGAGACATCAATCCCAGAAAATCGCTGGACCAGAGATGGTGCTGGGAAAGAAACCCACCCCAAGCCCTGATGTTGCGGGTCCTGTTTCCAGTCTCCTTGACTCCCTGATTGGTCTATTGTGTTGCAGTGCCTCTCTGCTTTTGTTTGTTTAATGTCAGAAGATGTTAGCATAAACCCCCCCCCCCCCAAGAGGCCCTAAAAGCTATCTAAGAGAAAAAAAAAAAGAAGCAGAGTGAGGGAGACCGAGAAAGACAGAAAGAGAGCAATAACAGTCTTCAGCCCATAGAAATGCTTGATGCTGTTCACACCGGAAAATGTTTTCCCAACGATTTGTTCCCCAATTTGCAGTTGGTGGTGAGATTTAATCTGCACCAAAACAAACTACCCAACAATGTGCTTCCTGGGTATTAAAGCGAGAATCTGTGTGTTCAACGGTCAGTTAGTAAAATGCATATGAAGAACGGCTTAGTCAGTTTTGTTTCATTGTGTGGGATATGTAAATTTGATGAAATAAAACAAAAATTCACTGGGGAAAAAAATAATCATAATGCTCATAATCTAGACTTGAAAATACAGAACCACATGCATAGATCTAGCAGTCTCTCTATTCTCATTGCTGCAAGCTACTGCCATGGTCGCATCTGGACTCACCAAATTTTAATCTGTAATAACAGTAGCAAAAAAAAAAAAAAAATAAGATAAGGAGATGAGAAGGATGAAAGGATCTAGGGAAAGAAAAATTGTTGGAATTCCAGGAGGTTCAAATAGATAGATCTGTACATTGTAGTCAATGTCTAAACATATTTAACAGCAAAAATCATATTTTGGAAAGTAAACAGGCTCAGCAGTGAAAAGAGATGATTTTCACAATGATGGATGGATGGAGAAGGACAAAGGTAAAGAGTGAGAAAGTGAGAAAAACAAAAGGAGGACAAAAAGTCTTGAAAAGATATTTACTTGTGTGAACACAGACTCAGAATTGCTTACCAACTGAACCCTGACCATTAAAACTGTTTAATAGCACAGAGTTTACAACTGTTCAGGGCAGAGGACTTCACACCCATGTCACAAGCAGATGGACAATTTAGGTTTTCAATAGACACTGTGCATTACTGTATTTCAAAGAGTATTTGAGGGGTCTTTGCTAATTGCTTTTCGTAACACTTCACACGTGGATGATGTCTGCAAATCTTGAACATGTGCAGTTGCATTGTACAGCGTGCCTATGTATGAATGATATGCTTCATTTCATCCTTACGGATTTATTGGATATTACACTTCAAGGGATGTTCGGCTTTCTGCGTGCATGCATTCTTCATCTGTGGAGTGACTCTTAAGGGCAAGCAAATATTTGATTAGCATTGTTTGCTTATGGTGGGGAACAGTTTTACTCCTTCAGTGCACAGAGGGAGAGAGAGAGAGTTGTTGTTCAGGGGATTACTTCAGTTGTGGACTCTCTGTGTTCGTTTGATGAGTTTTCCATTTGAACAGCGCTGTGTGTGTTTCAACTTGACCGTCACTCAGGATGGACAACACTGAGTGCCACAGTCTGATTGCCCCACCGGTTGTTGATACAAGTGGAATAAAAAACGATCCTGCAGCCTAAAGGCAAAGAGGAGTAATAGTCTTTTACTCTTACTACATGTGAATGCATCATCACAGCGAGCTCTGGATGGAAGTATTAAATATTATGGCCACGTCAAGATCCATTGCTTTACAATCTGGAGATTGTCAGATCTGATGGAGCCTTCTTGATTGTTGGCTACTTTGTTCATGCTGATTGGCACTTCACATAGTGTATTCATCTGGATGTGGGTGGACGTGTACGGTGTTTGTGTGTATGTGCGTGTGTGCAATGTACATTACATTGTGTGCGGAATGTCATTGTGAAAGGATGGCTGTTGAGACTAGTGACAAAAATCACTTTTCCCACCATTTTTAGATGCATCAGCAAATTAAAATGAAAGCATAATTTTGGAATTTGTCACATACAAGTGGAGTATACAACATTATGTATTTACGTAGGGCTTTTTATCCTGGGTTTTTTTGTTGTTTTTTTTTTTTACTTCAATCAGATTTACAATATTGAAGATGAAAATGATTGCAGCTTTTCCAAGGAGTGTCATGTTTGCTTCAAACAGGATGTTTATGGTTATTTCTTTAAAGTCTCTTGGTTGTTGATATCAATTGCATTTTTTCCAAAATATGGAATCTCCGATTTTAGATTTACATGTACATGTCTGTGTTCTTATGCAGTTGTGGCTTTACCATAAACTATGTAGTTTATACCTTTTTTGGTGTAATTTTACCTGTTTTCTAACACATGACATGAACAAACCTATCACTCAAAAATCATTTCACATTAGGATGGTTGAGAGCACAGACCAGACATACATTATAAAATTATAATTTTTAGTAGAAATGTCAGGAATTTTTCCATAAGTTTGGTTCAGATGCATGTATGAAACATTGTTTTAAACAACAACAACCAAAATGTATGGTTATCATTACCGTAAAGTTCCGTGTATAAGACGCACTATTTTTTCGTCGGAAAACATTGAAAATCGGGGGTGCGTCGTATACACGGGTACAGTCGAATCACGGAAAAAAATCCGTCATGTACACCCAATTTTATAAGGCCAACTTGAGGCCATGTACGCCCATCGACGTTTGGAAGGTAAGCAATCACTAAAACTTACGGATAAATGAGCGATCTTTCAATCTGGACACACACAAAAGCTGCAAATACGAGATAAACTTACATCGGCCTTGTGCAGTAACGATGTAGCAATCTGGCCATAGACAACAGCTGTAACAGCACTGCTGTATGCTACCGATGTCAGTCTACCAAGCTACCAACAGCCAACCTAGTAGCTGGAATACGCGATGTACAGGTATCATTACTAAATTACCGATACCGTAAAACTTATCAATGTACTAGTATCAATATGGCCATAGACAAAAGCTGTAAAATACGGAGTAGGATCGACACTATGTCACCGTAAATATGAACGATGTGTGAAGCATGCATGCATATCCATGTCGTTCGTTTGCTCTTCATCACGAGGCCAGCCAGGATAGCATAGCTACACTGTAGCTAGCTAGCTAGCTAGCAAGCCTTTGGCAAAGGCAGCAGCTGTAGAGAGGCTTTTGCAATGGACTCGCGTGCACACAGCGATCGGATCGGGGCGCGCTTGCCCGTTGCGCGCTGTGTGTGCAAGTCCATTGCTCTCTGTGTGCGTGTGCTGAAATTATAGCAAGCTGCCTTTTGCAAAAGGCTAGCACTGTGCATACAAGCATGGTACAAGAGACACACATGTTACTGGTAATCCCTCCAGGCGAAACAACAGTGAGTGTAATTACCATACGCACCGTACGTCTCGCCGTATGATCCCTCTGCTACACTTGTTGATGTTTTTCTTATTTTTCGTAATGAACCTTCCAGTCTGACATGCGTCAACATGCGAGACATCCTCTGCTATGTATGACAGCAAAGATCGTACTGTACACTCATGAGTACGATATGCATGACAAATGTACCACGATTGAAAGGCGAAACAATAGCAAGCGAGTACCGAGACGAGTCTCGCATTTTGCGTCTTCCATATTTTGCCGATGTCCGATGAATACCGTTAAAAGAAAGTATAAAAGGAAACGAAAAATAAAGCAAATACATGCTGCATTCTAGGGAAATTTTGAGCTGAAATAATATGTATGACACACGCAATATTTGCATGGAAATTTTCGTGTTTTTTTTTTTTTAATTTTAGGTCCGAAAGTAGGGGTGCGTCTTATACACGGAACTTTACGGTACTCCTAAATTTCAGAGAAAACCTGACAGGCTTCATCAGGGCATACTTTTTGTCATAAAACCTCTGCCCACTTGATATTTCGTGGAAAGAGCAATGATTTGTTCTCATTCAGAACTGCAAATTGCTGGTGTGCCACAAGAGAATCTCAAGTGCAAGCATTATAATCATTAATTCCTATATTTTGATATTTTATATCCCGTAGTTCTAAATCAGAACCATAGCATGAATTATGAATGTCCCCATCCCACTATCAAACAGATTGACACTCAATTCTCGCTATCGCCAATGACGTAACAAGTACCCGGATGTGGCTTTTTCGTCAAGATTTAGTGCACTTGGTAGCAAGGGCACTTCCGGCGCGGAGCATAATTTGCACAATGCTAGCGTGCGCGTACGTGTGCCTTACCTACATAGCGCCGCGCCGACCACGGATACTACTAGTAGTACAGTAGGCGGCACCGCCCGAGCAAGCGAGTGGCCAGGCCTGTCATACCCGAGCATGCACTGTATGTTATGTAGTCGAGTCCCCGCCGGTGGCGGGCCTTGCATTAGCATGCACCACTGCATGCAGCGCATAAAGCTAACACATACCAGTACAGCTTGATCATATGCGATCGATGTGCACATCACAGATCAGTCATCTCTGCATACGCTGAAAATATGCTGGAAAATATTCACCCCCCTGGATATCGTCATAGAATGCCCATCTTTTTTTTATTTGTTCTCTGTCGAAATGTCGCGAACACAATCGGGAACAGTGATCTCGAACTTATCCTGTCTCCGAAGCAACTTCTTCCAAGTAAGTACAGTACGTACAATGTACGTAGGCACAAGGCCTACTACCTAGTGCTACTACCACTACTAGTAAGTCGCGCGTGCGCGTACTGCGCTGTGGAGTCACCCGCAAACTTCACCCACGCAGCCACGTCACGTCTCGCATGCCAGTAAGGGTCCTATTTCTGCAGATTTTTTTCATTTATTGTCGTGCGAACAACACATGGCAGCTTCGCAGCAACAACCAATAGTCGTATTAACAGCAAATTTCGTAAGAATTGAGAAATTTCAAATCATATCAAAGCTGTAATTCAAGTCGAGAAAACAGGAAGTACATGTAGAATACGGTCGGTTGTGTGTGTAAATAGCATTAGTCACATATCACGCGCGTACGAACGGAAGTGATTTTGCTACCGGACTATCCCATAATGCACCGTAAATGACGCTTAAATCAACGTCCGGGTACTTTTTACGTCATTGGCGATAGCAAGAATTAAAGGACAAGGTCACCTTCATAGACATGTGGATTGAGGAAATGCAGCAACCGAGTAGAACACATCAGCAAGTGCATGAGGAAAATTGGATACTCCGTTTAAAAGTTATGAATTGTTGAACTTTCTGCTTACGTAGTCACTCCTGGATGAGAAGACTACTACAGCCTGTGATGTCACATGTGTACAACGATATGAAGAAAGGAAAATTCAAGATATTTTCACTTTTCGCATAGTAAAAGAACACTTGACTTCCCTTTTTCAGAAAGTACGGGGGAATAATATTACCCATATGTCATTGAGGAGTCAAGGAAATAGGTGTACTTTTTTCAAAAAGTACAATTTTGTGAAATTCTCTTTATATTTTCTTATATCGTTATACGCATGTGACATCATGCACTCTAGTAGTCTTCAAATCCAGCAGTGACTGTGCAGATACTTTAAAAATTCATAACTTTTAAACAGATTGTCCAATTTTCCCCAAACTTTCACTGATGTGTTCTACAAAATTGTAGCATTGCAGCTAGCATTCACTCAATCCACATGTATATATGAAAGTGGACTTGTCCTTTAACTTTTAAACAGGTTCTGGTATGATTTCCATACATGTACATTGCAGTGCCATTAATAAATACTGTGCAGAAACCTACTGTAGTACAATCCAACCTCAATTGCACAACCATCGATCTCTCTGTTATCTGGATGTCAACTGGCTGACTTTCTTTTTTATGTTTTGATGTATTTTGAATTATTATATAAATTCTTCGGCATTAATTGTTGCACATGCACATGCGATAAATATCGCTAAGGAATGTGGGTAGATTTCATTTCTAACTGTCAGCAGACTTGCAGAAATTGTTTGTACCATACAAGATTTACAAGTTTCAACGTTATGCTGAATGAAAAAAGGGCAGAAATTTTTCGACACATAATCAATGGTGAACAAGCTTGTTACTGTGCATGGATCTTCCTTGTCAGGACACAAACAGACCTACTTGCACACACACAAACACACACACACAGCATACCCTTGCACAGAGATCAATATTTTCATGGAAACCAAATGACAATAAGGGCCTGTTTTCATCCATGATTGATTGCAAGTTTGTGACTGGAGTGAAGAAAATCAAATACACACAGCACACACACACACACACACGCATGCAAAATGCTCAGTGCACCTGTGTCCATAAAATTGCTGTACATTCAAGTAGATGTCAACAAGGAAAGGAGATAATTACACTTCTTTCGATCATTAGGAGACTTTTTAACTGTACAGTGCAGCTTCCATTTACATGTATACACTGTATGGAGGGGAAAACACATGTGCTGGGCTGGCTCATTGATTGTTGCGAAGGTTGATGATTGGTTTACAACAGCTGTAGCAGATGGTTATTGTGTATCTTTCTAGGATACATTTGTACAAGTTTCTTATGACAGGTGTATGTGTACAGGCATTTGTGTGTGTATGGGTATGTGTGGGTATGTACATGTTTCATTTGCATGTGTGTGTATTTGTGTATAGTGTGAATCATGTAAACTGAAGACTTATTAAGTACTTTACAATGTGAAATCAACAATAATTTGCATCTTACCATGTCTGTCATACTTTTCATGCAAATTTTTCTTCCTTGAACATTCATTACAATAACATCAATGTTTTGGTAATTTTGGGATGTATGAAAAGGAGTATTGCCTTACTTTGCTGCAGTGAAGCTAAACATGTAACAGGGGCCGCGGAAGCGGGGGGGCTGGGGGGGGGGCTGCAGCCCCACCCACACTTTTGGTTCGTCAAAAAAAAAAAGTCGAAAAAAAAAAATCAAAAAAAAAATCACAACACTCCTGAATTTCAATTCCCGAAGATTCCGCCCTTAGATTCTTCCCGTCTAAGCGGGGGGTTTTGACCTTGCCACCCCTGTCCCCCCGGTCCCGCAGCCCCCCCACACTGAAAAACGTTCCGCGGCCCCTGTGTAATGTCCTAAAACGCTGCCTTTTAGGCAATATACAAACAATGACACTTCACTATATTCTGGAAAAAAATGCAGAAGGTTTTAATAGAATTTTTGATATTCCAAATATTTTGAAACACTTCAGTTTTTGACTTGTTAAACAAAACTAAAAACATGTTTACTTCATCATGTACAGTAAATGTTGGTAAGCAGCTCTGCTCAAACAGCGGGGAAATTAAAATCAGTTTGTAATTTGTGACTCATCATCAGTATGAAAGGGTGTTGAAACTGTAGGGACCTGTCTGTATAGTGCTTGATATCAACATCTATTTGAAGGTGAAAGTATTGAACACAGACACTGGGAATTCTGGAGACATTGTACCCGAGCTAAAATCAATGTTTGATTCTAACCATGACAATCCACAGCTCTCCTACACATTGTATGAACAAACAGAAATAAGATTGATACACCCTTTCAAAATGATTATGGGTTAAAAAAAAAAAAAAAGTTGCCACAAGTAGATCAAAATTATTTCTTTGCGATATGAAATACATAGTGGAGAGCAAGGGTGTATGATTAGAATGTTGTAAAAGCAACCGAGGGAATTTTTTTGTCTGTGCTTTCTTCATCAACCATGTCCTTTTTTTTTAATGGTTACGTTGGAATGAATTATTGATCTTTTAGTGCTCAATAAAGTTTAAGTTCATCCCTTGACAAGAGTACCTTCTCGTATGTATGGCAGTTAATAAACCGACACCCTGGAATGAAAATACAGAGTAAGGAAAAAACAGTTCAGCACTATGGATGATGAGGATGAAGAATCGCTTCGCTCTCAACGCGACAGCAAATTGGCAGCTTCCCATTCATACATTCGCCAGTTGTCGTCGCCGAACTCGCCAAGGTTTCTCGTCTCGCCAATCTCGAATCTCTCGAAAAGCATGCCCAATGTTGCAACACGCCTTGCCCGATCTTCGGCCCCTTCTGATGGCACAGGGGGTAGCCGACATGCAGTTGATCCTTACCTTTCATTGTCATGTCGGCCAAGGTCAACCAGTGCCTTATCTCGTAGTCCGACGTGTCTCATGCAATCTCCACATGAAATCAGGGCAATCAAGCAAGATTTGAAGGAGAAGCGTGTGATCCCGGCGGACTATCGCCGAACGATAGCCAGATATTATGGTGATGAGAAAGTGGAATCTAAGAACTGGGTTCCATTCTTCCTCATGTTTCACTCGGTGGAGAATTTAGGTCAGCCAGATGATGGCCAGGTAATGAACCATTACTCATAGTCTGCATCATATTGTTGTATTTATGCAATGTTTACTGAGAATATAGTGTATTCCCATGTTGAAACATTTGCTCCCACTTTCAGGATTAGTACAAAGATGTTGGGTTTTTTTTTCTCGGTGTCAAATTTGAACCATTACAGTAAAAAGGACAAGGGGGCATATTTTCCATACAATTGTAACTGCAGAAATTACTTTTTATTGTACATGTAGCTTTTCATTGTTTTTTTCAGTGGTGCTTGAAAGCCCACATTAATAAATTGTTCTTGTTAAGATTTAGCTTTATCGGTGACTCTTTCAGTTTAAAAATCTTTTATTTTGTCTGTTTTTGCCCTTGTTCATTACAATTTTGCTGTAATTGTACACCAATATAAATTCAAATCATACATGTATTGTGAATATGTGTTTAGAAACAAAATGGTTTGACACATTATGGGTGCTTTGGGAATGCTAATGATATTGTTAAAAAAAAACTGTAAACCAATTTTTATCTTGAAGGTTTAGTTTCGATAGCAGTTTGGTGTTTTGATTTTAGCTCTGTTAATGAAATGTTGACATTCCATTGATGAGTATTGAATCACAGTGGACCTTTCTAATTTCATCTGTTTCTGCTCTTTTGTTGGTATTCTTGAAAGAGGAGTGTGCTGGTTTGCTACATAAAACTTTATGCTATACATGCATTATAATATATTGTAATCACGCAGTGATGGTGTCTATTGTACTCATCTAGTTTTATGCCATTTGTTGTTGTTTGTATTTGTTTGACATGGCCAATAAGAGGCGCTTTGAAAGCTTGTACTTGTACAATGATAGTAAAGTTGGCATGGGGACTGGCCGGTGTGAGTCCCATCTAAAGGACTGCTAGGCAATAAGGATAAAGTGTCTTACCTACAATGTATGAGCACAACCAGTGCTACCACTAACACTGGTGGACTTGAACCAGGAACTGCTCATGACAGAGATCCTCTGGTCTTATCCACTGAACCACCATGGTTCCTCCAAATCATTCATCTTCCTTTACCCCTCATGTAAATAATTATGTGTATTACAAGTTACCTTATGTTTATTTCAGATGCATTGTATAGCTCTGCAGTGAGGATTGGGATTGAAGGCTTCAATAAGAATTGAGACTTTACTTGAAATGAGTTGTTCATCTCCACAAATGAAGTAACTAATATTGGATGTCCTTATCTGTTCCCCCTCCCCTTTCTGTCTTTCATTTTCTTTTTTTCTCTCTCTCTTCGCTTGTCTGTCTGTCTTTATCTCCCATATTTTCCTCTGTAAAACTCTTTTCCAGGACAAGTCCAAGTGCCAGACCCAGTACCAACTCCGGTTCAGCCTTTATGACATCACCTTCAAGAGATTCTTTGGGAGGACCCTCATTGGCCCCAAGAAACCCTGCAAACAGAGCTCAAACCATGGGCCCCGACTCCAGTACAATGTGGTAGGTACATTTGTACATGTGTGAAAAGCAGATTTAGGGCATCTAATAGGTCTTAGACTTGCTTGTGATGCATTGTGCTTTTGTTCAAAAATTCTACTTACTATAAACTTTTGGGAAACATGCTTGCTTATAATGCTTTAAAGCTTTTACCATTTAAATCCAGAATTAACACATAAAATCTTTGATTTGTGAGCTCATTTTATGTGCATGAATAACAGTGAGATGTGCGTTTCCATGGCAAGTTTGGAATTTGTCATGAATTGCTTAAAAGCTTAAAGGTGTACACCTGTATATATGTCTTTCATATTTGAAATGTCTCACCATAATCTAAATACAGACAAGTTTAGTAAACAGAAGAAACTAGTCATACTTTCACACCTACCGAAGAGGAGTGCAGGGGTGAAATGCTTTTATCTCCGTATAGATACTGACTGATCTTGCATTCACCTTGGTTTATGAACCTGACTGACAGTCATATCCATTAATATTTTTCCTTGGTTAAAGATCAGAGTACACAAATGGTGATAGCGTTATGGTTGTATCCATGGTGATACGTACGGGCAAATATTTCACACGCTTCATGGCAGATAGATTTGTAGGAGTTAGTATATTGACAGAGTTTTAAGAGATTCTTGATGTTTTGCATGTCAACAGAATGTGACATAAAGGTTCAGTGCGATATTAAACCCTGGTAGTAATCATATTGGAATACACATAGCTTTGTTCTGAGGAGTAAACAACGAACAGTCACACACTCTAAATAATGGTGAAACACTTGCCATGAGCAGATTCACACATACGTTTGAATATCTACAGGGAGTTTTACCCCACTCCCTCCCAAATCTTGAATTTAGTTCATGTGTTATTTCCAAATATTTTTTGTCACGCAAACAACAACAACAAATTACTAACACGCATTGATATAATTTCAAACTGTTAAATGTAAAAATTGCTTGTGATGGCAATTCATACCATAATGAGCCACTGGTTGTTGAACTCATAAAGATGAAAGCACCAGATACAATAAGCAAATTCTTTGACAAGATTTGACATTTACTGTAAATCCAGTTTATGACATAGCTACAAGTCAGAGTGGTGTACATGTACGTGTTCAAATCTCACCTGCTATTGAGTGTGCATAGTGAATGATGGTTATTTTGTAGTGAGAAAAGATCAGTCATACCTCATGGATAAATTGCCAATTCAGTGTTATGACAGCAATCGATATTCAGCACCTGCTCTTGCCAAAAGATTGGAAGAATCAGTTTATGATTCTAAAGAGCAACCTGATTATTTCAAACTTTCAGCAGGTGGTCAAGGTGCAAATTCATTTGATCCTTGTGATGTTGCTTACGTATTTTTTCTCACTCTTTTTTTTTTTTTATTGGGTAATGGTCATGACCATATTTTCCCCCTTTTTATCTATGCATTGTGCTCTAACTGTTTACTCTGTTCAGTGAAATGAAAAATGTCAGATTTATATATCTTCAAAATCAACCTGTCCTTAAAAGATTATGAAGAGTACAATGAAATCTTCTCCGTAATTCCCAAAGAGGACAGAGGATGGAAACAGTTTCAAAACACATCAAAAGCCATGATCATAATGTTATTTAGACCTTGTCAGTGAAACTGCAAGAAAACAATGCCAGTTGACATTACATACAATAGTTACTTATTTACAATTACTCAAAATTTTTACTAGATACTGTCAAACTCAGTATCTACTGTACGTACATTGTATGTTCATGTAGCATTTTAAAAAGTGAGATTTCCTTTTTTTGTAATTTTGATATTTGAGGCACTTTCACTGAATTGATGCAGGATGAAGCAGCAGTCTGAAGAGTGAAAGAAATGATAATAGTTGAAAATATTTTGAGTGCAGTTAAGATCTAGCTCTTACTCTTGGCCTCATTGAGCTGATTTATCTTTGCACTCGTGTCTCAAAAATTCACATTTAAAATGCTTCAATCTGAAATGATGGAGGATGTAGTCATATTTAAGAGAATGCTGTTTGATGGGTGTATAAATTGCAGAGATTTGCAGACCTCCCAACCATTCTGAATTTTGAGGAAAGATTTGAATTTTGACCATTCCCAGTTCTTGTTTCAAGAGGAGTTTCCTATTTTTCCTGATACTTTTACAACACACTCCTATGGGAACTGCTCTTTCTTTCCTACTTTTTAGCCAAATCATATCTACTTTTCAGTCAGAACGGTTGGGAAACCTGGATTTGCCATGTGCACTGTACATCATACACCGGTAATTTTTGTTAGATTTGAAGTGCTCAGCTTCTTCCCACAGTGGACTGAAATGCCAGTGCATCACTGTGAATTTAAACAGAGCCTGGAATGTTGTGTATGGCAGTGTTTACGATTTGCGTAACTACAGCAACTCTTGACTATTAAGGATCTAGGTTTAAAGTTCAAGTGTGCTGCAGTGACAGACTCACTTTGATAATGAACTATTTAATAGAATGAATCACTTTCTGGTAAACGTTGATAGACCTTAGTGTTCAAAGTGAGTTAGTGAGTGAGTTACTAATGAGATTTGGTGGTCATAGATTTACAGACCTTGACTGCATTAGATGTGGACAAAGTCCTGCCTAAAATCATCTTGCATCCCATTTATACCTGTAGGGCATTTTATAGGGTACTCCACTGAGCACTCCTTGTTAGTGCTTTTGCTGTCTTAACTCTGTATAAAACAGTCACCAACATTTACTGTACCCAACTTTTGGAATAAATGGGGTATTGGACATCACCAAAAATATGGAGTAGAATCTGAAGTCCAAAATCAGTCCACTCTGTGTTATGAGTCTAAATGTATCATCAAAGAGCCTTTTAATATGGTACTACTTTTACAGTTACAAGAGGCAATATTTGCTTTTCCCCTGTATGTCCACACTGTGATATGATAAAACAAGAGAACTCCTACTGTGTATCACTGCCTATTTTTCATGCATATGATGTAAATGTTCATGGGTATCCTGTATATTATTTTGAAAAGTAAAAATTCCTGGATGTCTAGAACTTCTTGTCCATGTTTATAGTAGTAAATCAATTTGGCTGCCCAACACTGTACATTGTTGTGGGATGCTATTTTTTCAAAGATGTCAGTGAGATATACAATTTTAACAAATATTTGAATTGAAATAAAATACAACAGTGAGTCCGATGATTTATTAAAAAAATAATCATTTAAAGTATGTGTAAAATTCGGGGAACTCTTCTTTATTTTGTATACTATATAGTATTTCAATTTATTCATAATTCTTGCATTGAATTATTCATATAATTCACCTAATTGGCAAACTGTCATTCATTGTCAAATATAAGCACTGATTATACAGTGTTGATTAATAGCAACATGGTATGGAAAGAATTATGGGCACATCATTGAACGAGTAGTGAAATGGCCAACGATTTCCATCATGACTGTTACTAAAAAACTGTATTACTGTAAAAGTGGATATTTTCGCATGACTAATTTTTCGCGCTAGGCCGGGTGAGAAGAGCTTCGCGTGTTTTTAAATCCACGGAATCAAGACATCACACACAGGAACATATGGCAAGCAAAAATATTCGCATGCTTTTATTGTCGCGCTAGTTTCTGGTTGCGCAAAATGCGCGAAAATTTCCACTTTTACAGTACCAGTATTATGTTCCTTTGTGTCAATGGAGGGAAATAAGCCAGTTCTGAGTTCCACTTTGCGCATGAGCAGAAACAAGGTCATTCGGACCAACAGGCATGTTGGTTTTTAATTTCACTGGGATAAACATCTGTAATGTAATGATTATTCATGTAATACTTATAAATGCTGCTTGCCAGCACATCCACCTGGCAGCAAAAGTGGTATTTGGCAATATCAATAGAAAGAGATTGTTAATACATTCAGTGCAAAATGATGAAAGATGCTTTCCCAAGTGTTATCTGACTAATCATTCTGGTCATCTGGTCTACGCAAGTTCATTCTTTGTTTGAACAGGATCAACGAATTCCATAAATTGTTATGTAAAGCTTACGCATTATGTTGCTCTGAAACGAGTGAAATACCCCTAACCGACTGAGAAAAAAGAAAGGTCATTCGGACCAATGTGCCCATGAGCTAACTCCGAACTGGCTTATTTGGCAATCAGGTATCATCTACAACTGTATACTTCAGAGTGAATATGGCTATGATCAAATTAGGTGCATTAGCATCCATTTTGCTGGATGCTAGTGAGATGCAAGCCGCCAGCTTAACACGCCAAGCCAAAGAGGTACAAAGATATCCGTCTTACGTGTGTTCAACCGGGTCACATTCTGTCTTGATTAAGAGAGACTCCATGTTTATCCCTGTTCCCTCAATTGACAGCCTGTTTACTTTCACACCTCACTGGCGGACCCAAACATCGTGCTCGTGGTCGAGATCGTCGGCAACCTATCAGACCCAAAGACTGGACAGCGCCAGTTCTCATGTGGCTGGGGCATCCTCAGACTGTTTCAGCAAGGTAATTTTGTACAGTTGTTGGGCTTATTCAGGCATCTCTCTCATAATAATAATGCTAATAAAAATATTACTACTACTACTACTACTACTACTACTACTAATGATAATAATAATAATAATAATAATAGTAATGATAATAATAATATGATAATAGTCGTAATAGTAATAATAATGATAATATAAATAATAGTAATATTGAACCATAATAATAAAGAGAGTAATAATAATGATGATAATAAACGTATGTATGTGCCTTGAGCACTCTACAGGGTGGATACCCAACAGGTATATCAAAAAAGGACCCTGATCAAAGAGTGTTAGCATTCGCCCTTAATCTTACATTATATAACAAAGAGGACATTAGCAATGGTTTGTTTCCCTGTGAATATTTCTCTTTTTAGGTATGTATCAGTGATGTGTTTAGTAAGGTGTGGGCAGCTTTTGCACAGTGAATTCAGAGCCTTGAGTACTCTACAGGGTGGATACCCAACAGGTAATGACCCTGATAAAAGAGTGTTAACATTCGCCCTTAATCTTATGTAACAAAGAGGACATTAGCAATAGCTTGTTTCCCTGTGAATATTTCTCTTTTTAGGTATGTTATCAGTGATGTGTTAAGTAAGGTGTGGGCAGCTTTTGCACAGTGAATTCAGAGCCTTGAGTACTCTACAGGGTGGATACCCAACAGGTAATGACCCTGATAAAAGAGTGTTAACATTCGCCCTTAATCTTATGTAACAAAGAGGACATTAGCAATAGCTTGTTTCCCTGTGAATATTTCTCTTTTTAGGTATGTATCAGTGATGTGTTTAGTAAGGTGTGGGCAGCTTTTGCACAGTGAATTCAGAGCCTAATGTGGCCGCAGACCATATTGGGAAAGAAATACTGCTTTCTCCAGGGACCGCTTGGCTATCATTACTTCTGCCAATTGATTTTGTAGTTGAGCATTATTGACCTAATCATAAGTTGATTAGCATTACAATCACATAACAGTGAAATACACTGGTATCTTACATTTGCCAGAACAGACTCACAAAAGTGAGCATTGAAGTTCTTTTCCTCTTGACTAACACTTTATGAAATTTGTACGCTATTCTTAAGACTTTGCAGTTACATCCCCATGCTGGACAAACATGCAAGTATCTTTCTGAAGTGGTCATAATTTGGAATTGAGCAAAAATTATTGAACAGGTGCCTCATTTAGGTGCCTGGATGCCTATGACAAAGTCATTTAAAAGATGAAAAAACGATAAGCTGATAAAGAAATAAATTTTGTTTTGATGATGATGGTGCTCTAAAGGACTTTTTCATCATGCATCTTCTGCTGCCTTTAGACACTATATATGGAAGTTACTCCTTCCTCTGTTTCATCTTTATCCTCTTGAGGACGAGTCCTGAGTATACCGGTACTCGAGCAAGTGTCTATGGGAAATGCATGTTGTAGCAAAATCAAACCATCCTCAGCAGGTTAAACAAAATATGGGCACGTATTCAGCTTAACCTTTTGTGTGCTTTGAGAGCTGGTTGGCACCAAAACACTCACAGTGTTCTATACACTGTCCAAAGTCTGTGGCACAAAAAGGGTTAAGCATCCCAAAGTTAGCATTTCAATCATCCTTGTAAACCTCTTAGAGCTGTAATCCAATGGGGATGGATGGGAAATCTCCTTTCTACAACACTGCATGATTTATGTGCATATATTTCTTTCAGTATCAAGTCCTGTTTGTATAATGTGTACAGTGTTTGTGTTTTATTTTTGTGTTCCTTTCTCTCTGTGGTTTAGTTCGCACATAAAGTAGTATTGCGAATGTACCCTCAAAAATGGGGGCAAGCCATGCATGCAAGAGCAATAATAGGAGATGGAATGTTGGGAATTTCATGCTTGGGGTGCATGAAATCAGTATTCAAAGCACTACATCCTCAGGCACGCACTGTCCATCAGACTACATTGTACATATCTGTTTTAATAAACATGATACATAGAAAGTTTGTTTGTTGGGGTTTTGCAAAGCTATGAATACCCATGCGTGTGAGAGACAAAAAAAGAAAGAAAGAAACAAAAGAAACAAAAATCACATCTAGAGAAGATAGTGAATTCTGTTAAAATCCAAATTAGATGAATCTCTTTCAGCACCCTTATCTACCATTGAAGGAAACTGCTTCCATGACTTTCACATTTACTTTCAGTTTTTCCTTTATTTTTTTTTTCCCATAAAGCATTAAATGTCTTGAGACAAACAGTACTGTACTGTTCAACACTTCTCTGTAATTAATGGGTAAAGCAAGTACAGTTTGTGAATGCACAGCATGCTCCTGGTAAATACAACAATACTGAAATACAAAGTTTGTCCTTCTTTGCAAAATGTCTTAGCTTGTACTCAAGTGCTTTCATTTGACATATATTTGACATATTAATCTTATGGTTTCCAAAACACTTTACTTGAGCCTGAAAGGTATAATTATATATACAATGTATCTCATGAAAAAAAAAAAAAATGTATTTCAGACAAGTCCTGACTATTTGCAATCAAATATGTTTTCTTTTTCTCAGAGCTGTATTGTTTTCATTGGTTTCAATGTATAGTACATCTTTGTGGTACAGATACAAAATAATTCCATGACTGATTTTTCACATTTGCATCCCCACTTTTCCTCTAAATTGATTGGGTAGGCTTAATTTTGTGGATGCTGGTCTAATTCAGTGCTTTGCCGCGAACAAGATGACAAGGCCAGTTCCATCAGGCTACGTCAGTCAACATCTTTGACAGAAATGCATCGTCCAATGCCATCAATATTTACAGGGCATTTGATTACACCATTTGCCCGTTCAATCTTAATTTGCTACCGTGGAAGCGCAAAGGCCCTGACATTTTCAGCTGCTTGTTAGGATGAGGAGAGAGAGAGAGAGAGATAGAAGAATGCCCTTTCCAGCTCTGAACTCAAGAGGGCGTTGTGTCACATAAACTGATCTGTAGATACATTATAGGAAGTTTATGAATATCTAGGCAAGTGGTCACACAGTGGTACAGTCATACATGTACATAGCAGCGATCGCTTAAAACCATTGAAGACTATTCCCGAGAATACTCGCGTAGGTATCTATGATGGGAAATGCATGTTATAGCATAATTAGTTCATCTTCATGTACAACAGGCTAAGATTGTTGACTGTAAGTAGGTGATTTACACGTACCTTGAGCTTGTAACTGATTGAGTGCATGCAGCAAAAGTATGGCATCAGAGGAGTGCTCTCATGCAAAACTACAGTGCAAGCTTATAATGAGAGTAAATGTAGAGGGATGACATCAAAGTGCAATATTCAAGATTGTTATCTGGTGGCGCATTACAAATTCTGCGTATTCTTGTTTGCTTGATTTTCAGTGTGCAATTCAACATCGGAGTATATTCAATGAAACGCATACAGGTGTAGGCATGTGATTGATTTGCATCTCCCATGCATGTGTAGGCTGCCGTTGTTAGTCACCATGCAATAATACACCATATTCTGTCTTGCTCTGCAAGTGCTTGCAGAAAGTGAACATTTGCTACTGTACTATCACTGTATTCACAAGCAAGCATTTCGCTCTCCAAGTGCAAGTAACTCCTTTTTCAGTGCAAGTCAACTTCAAAGTCTCAAAGAAATACAGTACATTACTAATACAGTATGCCCTCTCTAAATAATGATCATTGATGATAATGATTACATTGGACGGCTTTGAAATTTTAATGGAATAGGCCTGCTGGGAAATTTTGCATGAGTTCGGATCTACAGTCACTGGTGTCCCATTCATTGCCATCCACTATGATACTACTACATGTACCTGACAAAACTTGCATACTCATAGCAATTGCAAGCAATTGTACTTTATACTGCATTTCACATAATGAGCAGGTGGCAAATGAGATAGCAAGAAACAGTTCCACTTTTTTTGCAAAGTAATTAGATTTTTGTTGAATCCCAGCTCTTACAACCTTACATGCCAGCTAACAAAGAAAAACAATAACTTCATGTATTTAGGTGTAGCCTTGGGAGTTGAGGTTAATAAGAAATGAGTGTCTGATTGTTTTGTGTGTTTGTTGTTGTTGTTTTATGTTTTTAATATCAGGCAAGTAGGTTTTCCTTTCGTGCAAGCATAAATATGAAGAGTGAGAAATCTGCTTGTCCAAAGGGTAAGTAGAAGAAAGCAAAAATAGTGTGGAAATGTTGAAACCTTGTTTGATGCATTCAGTGCTTTGGCACTATTTTGCACTATTTGAAAAAAAATAAATAAATAAAATTCTCCAGAAAAGGTACTGTCAGTGATTTCAGTTCATCTGTGATTGAAAAAAAAAAAGCAAGCACCCAATATCAGCTTTTTTTTTAATGGAAATATTCCATCTTTTCTAAGAAATGTCAGGCTCAGGTGATAATTTTACTTTTCAAATGTCATTATCAGTTTTGATCAATTGGAAAAATACTTTTAACAAAGTAACTGTACAGTCCTATATGTAAAAAAAAAAAAAAAAAAAAAACCTGCTACACACAAGAAAGTTTGTATAGCAGTCGTATAAAAACAAAACAAAACAAAAAAACGCATGGTTATACAAATGGTGATGCGATAACAGAGAGATCAATTCCCTGAAACTGTACTTTAATGACATTACTATCTGAATTCAGCGCAAAATATTCAATTTACAAGTACCTTGATTGATGGATAACAGGCCTTTTTTAGAAAAACCAAAACTCAAGTTCCATGTTTCTTCCACATCGTGTAGTGTTTGTAATCACCCACTAGTCACAGGTGATTATGAGGAAAGAATATCAATGTTCAGTGTGTCAGGATGTATAAAGTTTAGGGGGAAAAAATATGTCCCACATTCCTTGCACATCACATGAAATTTGTAATCACCGACTATTGATTACAAGGACTAGTGATGAAAGAATGCCAACTGTATTTATTCAGTGTGTCAAGTGAATAATGTTTATAATTTTAAGAGAGCCAGTTCACAAAAATAGAACAGAAAAACTGTGGTGTTACCTTGGACAAGTCAGTATTAAAAGTTATGATTGCAAAATGCATGATAAGGTAACAGAACACCAAACCTGGTTGAGTTTTTCTAAGGTACAAGATGAAATATGGCATTCTCCCCCTCCCAACCGTAAATTTGAAAGCAAGCTGAAAGTAGATTAATGTACTTCTAGGCAGAGTTCTTACAGTCTTCTGCATGTCCTTTGGCATAATGAGCAAACTGGAGCTGTTTCTACAATGTATACCACTGTACCTGGATAATAACCTACTGCTGTAAAAGTGGTCATAATTTTCAAGGTGTGGAAATATTGCATATTTTGCGCAACAAGACATTACTACAAAAATTACAGGAGGTGAATTGTTACTTGTTGTATCATGTACACTTTATACATGTAACACTCTTTTATGTTTTGATTCTGTCAGATTAAAAACACAAAATTCATCTTACCTACATGTACATGTAGTTGAGCATGAATAATTGCATGAAAATTTGGCTTTTACAGTACCTTCTATTTTACACGCATACAAACAAAGAAAGAAAAAGCTACATTGTACAACCATCTTCCAGCGAATGCCATGCTTCACTTCGAGTATGTGATATATTAATTCTATATCCAATTATATTTACAAAAGCAAGGTGACATTTAACCATGTATGTGTAGATTTGTGATACTGTAGCAGAACACAGCGTCCCCACCTGTACTGGTTTTGCTGTCAACAGAAGTCTCTTTACAAACAAATGTTACAGAGATTCATAGTTGAGTCCCTCATTCTCATTAATTTTAGGCCCTCTTCTGGGTCAGGCCTACAATCCTTTGAAATACAGTTCGACCTCGATTATCGGGCCTCCTTTTGTCCGGAAATCTCTATTATCCGGATGTGTTCACGCACGCAGTGAAGGACTTTTTTTTTTCATCCAAAAATTGAGAAAAAACAGTGACATTAAACTCAATTAAAATTTCTACAAAACTCACACGATTTACCTACAATATTCCCGACAGAACTACCATAAATTCACACCACATTATCATCGTAAAAGTACATTGTAAGCAGACATGATCTATAAATTCACCATAAGAACATGAATGGAAAACTTGTCATTTGCGCAGGCTAGCATAGATTACACCACCGTTGCGGGGTAGGCTACCTGCCTAGTTGCCAGAGGGCCAATGCACTGGGACGGCAGCTTGGACGGCAGCTATAAACATTAACATTGTGTCTCCCATATCCGGCCAATTCGCTTATCCGGATGAGCGCCGGTCCCGACATGGCCGGATAATCGAGGTCGAACTGTAACACCAAAATATCCTTTTGAAACCTTCCCCACAACGAGGATGTGTCAGACCAATACAAGGTGATGGTGTTACTTCCATGGTCGCGGGTGATCGTAGGCATGGCCTACTTGCCTAGTAGTTTCAGAGTGCAAGAATTTTATAAGCAAGATCAAGGAGGGTAGGTGGTAGTAGGCTATCAATGCTGGTTTCATGAAAAACTGCACACATTCATGATTTAAAAAGCAACCATCTAGCTTTGCTTTCTAATATACATATTTCTACATCTAAAAGGTGTTAAAAGTGCTTGCCAGAGTCAGTCACTTGAATACATTCACAGAATCGGGCAAGAGAAAGTAACCATCATATGAACACACAAATAACATAGCTTTTCATATGTTGAGGTAGTTTTAACTATGGCAGGACTTTCTATTGGTTACAAGAATTAGTCTTTTGGAGGATGAGAGAAGAGATATTTAAATGTCATTATTTAATCCCAGAACCACTGTTCAAAAATTTGTGTTTGACTGTCTTTGAAAATTGTTCAATTGTAAGAATGATGTACACCTTGTAATTAAAAAAAAAAAATGTGTTATCATGCTATGTTCCCTCCTCAGTGCATTTTTGAAAACTCTCTGCAGATGTACCACTCAAAAGTTGCTGTTGTTTTTTTCATAATAAAAGGTAATCGCCAAAAAATGTTTTTCACAATGACCAGTCGAGGACAAATTGCACTGTATGTAAGTCGGATTTTTGCCACAGAATGATAATATAACAAAATATTCATGAAATTTTTCTATCATAGAATTACAATTTTAGTCAATATTTAGATAAGATAACTTACTATATGTATGAAGACATCTTTTCTAAAGGTATCCAAGATTGGCTGTACAACTTTCTCTCTAGCAGGAATACCAGCAAAATCCTCAACTTCTGTCTGTTGTGATTCTGTTGTGTCTGTAAATTTTTTTTTGCTATGGTTGGTTTCTCACACTGAAGTTAAGACTTGGGTGTTGCATGGGCATGTCCTTGAGCTGACAGAACAAAATCCTTTGAAAGACCTCCTTGAAATGCGGATGCTTGAAGCTGTAGATGATTGGGTTCATCACACTATTTGCAGAAAGGAACAGGACTGCGTAGATTGAGAGCTTATGCAGGGCAGGTACCAGGATTATCAGGGATGGCAGAAAGCAGACAATAAAGATGCAGACAACGATGAAGAGGTTCTTGGTGATTTCAAGCTCTTTCCTCTTCAGTAAAGTGCTCCTCTTAAAGTGCACCCGAGCAACACAAGGTTCCCTCTTGCCAGAGATTGTGGCGACCATGTCCACCGAGTACCTGGCCTGAAATCGTTTGTTGTGGTGCAGCACAAATTTAAGGATGAGGCCATAAAATATCACAAGGGATAGCAGGAGGAAAATGATGATGGAGATGTTGAGAGCCGTGATTATGAGACTTGGTGAGCTGAGGATGCACAAACCGTAGAAACTGTTGTAGCCGAGCTGAGCAAAACCCAGAAGAAGCACCACAGCCAGATATGTGACCGGCAGCACCCAGGACAGGAGAGCGAGAAGGACAACCCTGCATGGTGTATGACAGCCGCGGTGGCCGCGGATCGATCGGGTGATGGTGTACCAGCGGACGAACGAGATGGAAACGAGAGTGAGGACACTGCATACCAGGGAGACGATGCTGATTCCGGCCACTACAAAACAGAGCATGGTCGGAAGATGAGCTCCTTCCAGCTCGGCACCTTCCAGCAGGAACCCAAGGCAGGCCAGGCAGTCGGCACAGGCCAAGTTGACCACGAGGATGTTGGTGATCGTCTGGAGTTTCCTAGAGAGAAAGACTGACAAGATCACCAAGACGTTGCCGACGAGACCAACCACTGCGATGCATATCAAGGAGGTCGCCACGACTACCCAATTTTGATGCAGGAACCCTCCGTGCGCCTGATTCTCCTGTGTGGACGCTTCCATGTTTCAGTGTGACACTGAGTGCTGGAGTCTCTTTGTGGGGAGCTGAGCAGAGTTAGCGCTGTATGCAGAGCAATAAGTTACATCGGTAATGTCAAAGGTTAAGGATTCCTTGTCTCATCAGTTACCTTGTGATGTCATCACTTCAAAGGGAACAGTGATGTCCTGATATTAATGATGTCTGGTGAAATTATTGGACCTTAGAAAATGATGATGGCAAAGATGACTCGTGCAGAAGAGAAGGGCCAATGGTGATTTGAGTATTGCATGGGGGAGCGAGACCAGAAGAAGAATAAGCAAGGGCATCTCTATAGGGAGATGTATTATTGGAGGGACTGTGGGCAAGAGCAAAATTGGCTGCATCACAACAGTATTTACCGGTATCCATTCAGACTCATGTCTACGTGCAATCTGTAGACCTTGTGTTCCCATAACTCTTCAAGAGTTTCTCCAAGAAAGAAGAGAGAGAGAGAGAGATTTTGAATGTATTCTTTGGTTTTTGCAACCAAATCTAGTTTTGCTCATTGTTATGCATTGTAGCTGCAGAGATTTTTCTATTTTTGTTCTTTTTTTTTTCTATATCTTTTTTGCCTAGGTGTACGCATTAGTGTGGTACTAATGCACTGTATTCGCGCTTCCCGTGACCTGATTTCAGCCTTTCATTAACCTCAAGGCACACTGTTCTGCTCTTCGTCATTTATGTGACGCCTTTCTCCATCCCATTGTGTTGATTTCTTAATGGCTTGTCACGAAATAGAAGATCGATAAATTCGCCGCAGTTTGGCACGAAATTATTGCAAATGGAAAAAGTGACTTCATAAAAGGGTTATTGAAGAGTCTGTAGAAGCTCAGTGCCAATCATAAGGACTGTCAAATATCTTGTAAGGAAAGATTTTGGCTGCCATTTTATGCAGACTGATACGCAAAAGAAGAGTGATGTTTTCTTAAGTTTCTTGAATGCTGTTTGGATATTTTCTATAAACAAACTCTGGATTTTAAATGCCAGTCATAGTCATTTTGTTTACGTGTTTTGAAGGAAATTTGAAGAACCATATGGGGCCCAAGAGAGTAAAAAATACCTTTACATCTCATCTAAAATGTATGTTATCTGTAACAACTCGTAAGGTTTGTTCAATTATTTGAATGAAGTCATTGAATTGATATGGGAAAACAGTTCAGAAAACAATGGTAGGTAGGTTAAGCAGACTTCCTCAAGTGGGAGGCACAGTCCACCTTAAATGCCATTGATATCAAATCATGAGGATGATAATAATAATTGCAATAGATATTGTGTCAATTCCATTAAAAAATGAAATGCTCAAGACGCACTCGAAAATGAAAGCATGAATGTGAGATAGAGAAATGGGAAAAGTCCAAATATCATAAAACAGATATTAAAGTCTTCAAACTGGGCCTTAAATTTGCAATGTAGTTTGCTCTCAGATCCCTCGTCAAAGCATTACCTTTTTTACACAATATGTCTTTCAAGCAGATGCTCATTACCACCTTATTTCCAGGACTTCCATATCATCTGCCCCCCCCCCCCCCCCCCCCCCCCCGCATCTACTGGTATCATCTTTTATTACCCTTCACCACACTATTACATTGTAGGTAGAATTCTGCTTCTTAGCAAGCTTCCTCTTTCTACCAACAGATCTTGTTCAAAGTTTTCTCTCAAAGAAATATTCTGTCATTCCATATCTGTCTGTCTGTCTGTCTGTCTGTTTTCATCACCCTTTTTCAACAGCATTTGATTTATTTCTGAAAACCAAATAAAGTGCAAGGATGGTGCTACATTTTTTAACCCTTTCAAAGTACTTCCACTTTATTTAATGCTTTTGATAACAGATTACTCTCCTCTATCAGAGTCCATTGCATTGGGTTGTTGCAAATTCCACCAGGATGATTTGATTTTTCTGTACCACTCCTTTCCCATAGACACCTGGCTGAGTATACTCGGGACTAGTCTTCAATGGGTTAACGGAGAGCATCAAAAAATATCATATCCTAAAAGCTTGTATGTATATGAAGAGTTTGTTTGCAAAAACCGATAAGTCCATTTTTGAAGATTTTGAAGTACGGTCTCTGTCATAAAGTACAAAATAATACCTTTTAAATGATATATTGGTCACTACATATAAAGGTACATTTTTGAAGTTATGATCAAAAGAAGCAAAAATTTTATTATTATTCTGTTTATTTTTCTTGACCTTTAATCGCAAATATCTCCATTTGGCACATATGGACTTATCGGTTTTTGCAATGTACACAACCATCAGTATCCAGTTTACACATGTACCACATCGGACCCCCCCCCCTCAAGTTCATGTAAGCCATGAATGTGCAATGATATGCCATTATTATAAAATGTGTTCAAGAATGTAACCAATTGGAAGCGCTGAAATGAGTCACGTGTGCTTGTATTAATTTCTCACTAACATCCGGATCGGATCCACGGCCGACGTCACAATGTTTGCACTAGCAGTGCGCACTCAATCAGTTGTTACAAGTGCGTCGCGCGCTACTGTACGCGCTGTCAATCCTGTAAACAACTTCTAGTTCGGGCTGCCGGCCGGCCTTTCTTGTGTGCATAACAATACAGTGTGCCGTACGTACAACTCTTATACGTACAGTACTTGTATGTGCGGGATTTCCGAGTGCGACGTGTTTGGGACGAACATCTTCGGACATCTTGATCCACAAAGGTACGTGAAAAATGTTGTTAGTTTTCGACCCATTTTATAAAGCAAATGATGCACAGGATTATTTCGTGGCGTTAGTGGAGGCGTAGCGCACTCCTGTGCATCATTTGTATATTAATGCTGACTGTTAGTGTTACCACTCATCTGGGGTGCATCGCAAGGGGGTCATTATTGTTCTTCCATATCCCCGAAGGTGCATCTTATATACGAAGTATGAAACAGACCACTTCATCTCAGCTGTACTCGCCACATAAAGATGAGGGAGTGACTGGTACCAATTAAGAGGTAGCCACATCAGACAGAACTTGCAACATCATCCTGTGTTTTCACCTTTGTTTTTCCTCCCAGATGATATTCCTGACACCTCTCAGTCCACACCAGCCCCGGTCCGGAGGGCAGACGTCTACCATGGCTCCCCAAGGGCCCTGCTCTATCTGGAGAATGATGACATTGAAGGTACAAAGTACAAAGGATTGCATGTCTAGATTTTAGCAAGTTTACCCTCTCTTGGAGCTGCATAAATGGACAACACAGTGTTCATCATGCACATTTGTCCATAGTTAATTTTGTATGCACATTACCGTGTCCTCTTTTATTTGGTTTTGGGTGTTTTTTGTTGTTTCTTAAACATACTGTAGTGTATGCAGCTGTTTTTCCCATTGGTAGATTACTGGTAAGGAATGTAATACTGAGCACTGGTAATTGAGTAGTACATGAGTTTGCTTCAAAATGGAAATTTCACTAGAGATTTAACACTATTGCACCTTGCTTGCAACTTGTACTGCATCTATGATTGATAATTAGCACTAATTACACACAGTTCTTTAAGTTCAGAAAAACAGTGACTGCAACTTTAGGAATATAGGATTTTGTTTCTGTGGACTTTCTTTGTGCCATATGGCACTTGGCAAATAATTTTGATTCTTGAGAAATATTCAATGGAAGTGTGACATACCAGATTGGAAAACATGATAAATTCGCGGCATGAAATTTTCGCGAATTGGAGCCAACAGCCTTTTTCGTGGCATAACATTTTTGCGAATTACCACTGGCATTCAATGCATATAGTGTCAACAAGAACTTTCGCATGCATTTTAATTTCGCAAATCTTGGTGCTCGCGAAATTTGCGAAATTAAAATGCTCGCGAACATTCCTCGCTTTACAGTATGTGAGAGTGTGGCTGCAAGCAAGTGACAAAAGGCAATATCAGGGCAGATGTTTTCGTGCTTCGGGTTCAAAGAATAGGTGAGATGATACATTTTCTGTGAAGAGTTTCATAGTGTCGTGATCATTGTGAATCTGTCCATATTGCTGATGTATAGATAAAATGTTCTCTTTTGATTCTGCCCATCAGGAAATGAAAACATCACATTTGTGACCGACTGCCAAATCTGTTTCACCATAAAGACCCACCGGTATCTGGAGAAAGTCTACCACCTGTTACCAGAAAACATCCTTGCTCTAGGCAGTGATGTCATCCCAGGGATAGCTGTGGTAGATCCAAGTTCAGGTTTGACAAAGTTCCACATATTTTCATTCATTTGCTTTACATCTGTCTCTAATGCCCTTTTCCTTCTATCTCATAAGTTGGTGTCTAGCTTTTTCTTTTGTTTGTATTCCTTTTCCTTCTGACCTGATGTTGCATTTTTCGTGATGTAAGTGATGGCAGTGAAAATCTGAGTGACATTACGATACAGTAATCTTGATACTACCCATAAGAATTATAACAGTCTAAAGATATCCCCTCCTCTGCTTGTCAATATATGTATGGAATGTTTAATTCCTTACATGCATGTGAATGCACTTTTCTCAATTTGCAATACTGTTCAACTCACAGGTCAATATCTCCGAAATGTTCAGTTCCCTCGATGCATTTAGATGCAATCTTCCAATGTATTATATTCCCTTTCCTACCAGTAAATATGAATTATGTCTAATGTTCAATCCCCTAATGTACATGTATTTGGATTCAGTGTCCCAATCTGTGATATTCCCTCTTCCACCAGTCAATATATTTGTTAGTGCACCCGATGCATTTGGATTTGATTAGCCGATCTACGATATTTTCCCACCCACCAGTCAATATCTGTTTAATGTTCCATGCCCCTGATGTTTGTGAATGCTCTCCCTCTCTCTCACTATCCATCCCTGTAGGAGGAGACAGTCTGAGGAAACCTAAGCCGCTGAAGAAGATCTCTGCCGTCGTCGACAAGATGGAGGTCACCCTCAATCCCAGCGTGGAGAAGTTTGAGGAGGAACTCTGCAGACTTATCAATGCAGACAGATCTGTCAGGGTGAGTCTTTTCTAATTCTTAAGAGTCGACTCTTACTGAAGCCGGGGTGGACCAAATTGCCAAGAAGTGTACCTACACGTAATGGGGAGGGCAGTCAGTAACAGAATAGAATCGTGTGGAATGAGATATCCTTCTGTTCATCAATAGTATTGAGGTTGAAAATCTTGTTCTTTTTTTTCCCAATATCAAAAAAACAAAACAAATGCTGGCAGTTTGAATGGTCGAGACAATAAAGATAATGATGACAATGAAAATAACAATGATGGTGGATGATGAGATTGGCATGTTCTATATGCAAATCTTCCAAGTCTTAATTTGGAGGAAATATTCTGAATTTTGACCTCTCCCAGTTCTTGTTTCAATTGTAGTTTCCTATTTTTCGTGATGATTTTTTTGACACACTTCTATGGAAACTGTTCTTTCTTTCCTACTTTTGAGCCAAATCATCCCTAGTTTTCAGTCAGAAAGGTTATAAGTAATTAAAATATATTTCTTATATAGTGCTAACACTAGTTACAAACTACTCAGAGCACTTGCTGCTCTCTCCAGAATGATATTAAACAAACAATATTGTCAACAAACCTAACTTGGGAGGAACAAAAATTGCAGGTTGGGAGGTCTGTGTATGCTTTCCTTTATCAATGCAATGTCCTCCACAACCTCCACTCTACAGGAGGAAGTGGCTTCTGAAAAGGGCACCATCCAGGTGACTGAAAGGAGGCTACAGGTCGGGGTCCACAATGGGTGGGGCTACGTGGACAAGCCTCAAATCGTCATGCTGGACGCCGACTCCCTGAGCAGGGGTGGGGCCAGGAGCAGCAGGAGGGGCCGAAGGGGGTCCATGTCAGGTTCCAGGTTAGTTGTCGATATCTCTCTGTCATACTCATATGTGTACCAGTATACTAACAAATGAATTACAGTGTATGGATAACTGGAATACAAATGAAAATGGAGTCTGTGTCAGGCTCAGGGTTGTTGACCATTTCTCTCTGTCATGATCATAAAGTGTATGTCAACAAATAAATTAGATATACTCGTAAATAGCTGGGATATAAAGGAAAATGATATTTCTAGTTACAACTGTACATTTAAGTAGTCGGTTCAAAAGGCAAAATGATAGGAATATCCTGAGATATGCTGGAAACCATATCACCAATTTTGATTTGCTTTGGATCATAATCACTGTTGCTGTTGAATTATTCATCAGTACTTTTTTTCCCTAAGGATTTTCAAGTAAATTCTAATTTTCCGTTATGGTTGTGTCTGCAGAAGTCATGACTCTCAGACCTGAACAAAAGCATAGCTACTGGGTCATTTGCAAGAAAAGTAACCATAGCTATGTCATACATAAGGTTTACATCACAGCAAAGCTTAGAATTTTCTCTACAACTTTAACAGCATGTCTCTAGAGCATTAAAAAAAACCACACACACATTTCTGTAAAAAATTACATGGCTTTGAAAGACACACTGTTTTCCAAGAGCACTCAAATATGTTACAGCCATAATATGTGGCATACAGGGGGTTTGCACCATGGCACACATAGAGTTAGTGGTGTCATGTTCCGCACACAGGTTCTAAATAAAAGTAAACAAGAATCAATTGAACATAGATATGTATGGTAACCATCTTGATTTCTAGAGAAAGTCTTCAGGGAGGGACATCCGTCCTCCACGTGAAGGGGAGCATCAACCTGACAGAGATCGTCAAGGATCCTCTCTTTGCCATCGTCTTTGTAATGGAGTACATTGTTACCGTGCCAACCTCATCCAGCGAGAAAAAGGTACTGAAAAAAAACAAACGGTAATCATCTTTTGATATGTCCAGCTGTATCATCTCCTTGATTTCAGGATGCATTGGCTATAGAATGATCATTTCATGCTGAAGAATGTTAAGTAGCTTCCTTACTGTTCAAAAAAAACAAGCAAACAAACAAACAAAAAAAGCAAAAAAAAAAAAACTGCTCTCTCTCTTTTTCAAAATGTGTGAAAAAATGAATGAATAATGATCAAAAGAAAAAAAAACAACTACTGTATATGTCCCAAGAACTTGCATTGTAATGGAATGGCAGTGTCATTGACCTTATAATGTTACAACATGCCTTTACCCAAAAGGGAAGTCTGCGAGGAAACTTAAAGGGTGTGTACAGTTCTGGTCAAGGTGAGGATTTAGCCTTTAATGTTTTGCGAGATACCCAGAAACCACTCTATGAGATGTCAAAGAGTATGCAATTCTAAGGGGTATCAAAACTTTACTTGATGAAAACAAAGGTGAAACAAAGATATCCTTAATAAAAGGTGTGGCCTGTTGCCTTTTATTATCATAATTTTTTTGGATATCTCAGCCATTTGAAAACCAATTTTCATCAAATAAACGTTGAATCCTTCTTAAAATTATCTGCTCCTTCATATTTCATAAGAGGTTTCTCATTATCGCACTTTATAGTAGGAATATTCAAAACATGAATCCCCACCTCAACCAGTACTGTACAGTCCCTTTAAGTACATATAGTCATTAATTGAATTAATTGAGAAAGGTGACTTATTGATTGAATATGTTGTGCCAGAATGCATGGCTATAATCTTATAGTTATTTCCTGTGTTGTACATGCAAAATATGTGCAGATGGATGAAGGTGTAGGCAGTCACAAATTTATAGATTTAGCAGGTTTTGGAAGGCTTTTATTATAGCAGAGTTGTGAGGCAATGTGATTGCTGTCCTTTGCTGACAAACATATAGAGAGATGAATCAATCAGTGGAGCAGGTGCAGTATCAAAGATATAAATTGAGTTGTGATGACATAGTATGTTCATATCTTCTGTAGATAAACATTTGTTTCATCAACAGTTTGAGTATATATATATATCCAAAGTAAGATATCTTTTGGGTGATGATAGCGTGATATTGATATCTTTATCATTTGTATCTTTGCTGAATTGATTTTTATACATTCTTTTATTGATTATCATTAAGTAATAATATCTTACAGCAAATAAATCAAGATGTACCTAGTACATTGTTCATCTGATATGTGTGTAGGGCAAGCATTTGTATACTGTATACTACAAGCTCAAAATCAGTAAAATCAAATTGGGCATATTGCTGTTCATTTTCAAATGATCTGCTATCGAGTTGCTGCTACATGAGTGAAAGATTATTCAGTAGTCCTACCCTTATCACATTACAAAGAAAAAGAATGAATCATTGATGCTTGTATTTTAGCAACAGGATTGCGGAAATTGTATGTAACATCTCTGTTTTTCTGATGTTTGTGTTGAAATTGATCGGAGTTTCACACATGAATGGTCCTATTCACTTTTATTCATGACATTGCAGCTGACAGCAAGTATGGCCCGCTCTCAGTCCCGCAACGTGGCCGTGCGCTGGGTGGCCTGGTCGCCGAATTACCGCGACCCTTCGTCCGAGGTCACCCTGACCTTCCAGGGCGGTGCCACACCCAACCCCGAGGGCATCCTCTTCTACAAGCAGCAAGATCTGGACAATGATGAGATGACCAAGATGGCTGCTGGCAAGATAAAGTTCATCTTCAAGCATAAGGTTTGTCCTATCACATTGATAGTCCCTTTTGATCCCTGTTTTGCTGGACAGGAATATGTTCCTCATCATATCAGGGCAATTACCCCCCCCCCCCCAACCAATGTACAAGGAACAGTTGTACCAGAAATTATAACTTTGTCATTTGGCTAATCTGAGCCAAAAGCCCATATGAACTGTTGCAATCATTCATCATCCGGCAAAAGCCATCTGATGTGCATCATGTGTGAACTTTTCACATTTTCATCTTCTTGAAAACCTTATATGGGATGTTCACTAACTTTGGCAAGTACATGTAGCATCCCAGGGTAATAGCATCACAATCTAATCAAATTGACACCATGCCCGATTTCACCCGCACCCATGGGAATCCCAATCACCCACCCCCAAAAGAGATCATAAAGAATAAATAAATAAATATTAAACAGTAGACAGATACAAATTTTCTTGTCTAGAATCATAATTGATAGAGCATAGTTGTAAGTATTAAAGTACAATGGTGATTATTGTTTCAAATTTGTTCATGGTGGATCCAAGTATGCCCACCTTAGGGGTGGGGGCAGTACAGGTACATTTTATCATCTATAATGAAATAAAATATTCAAAAGGACATCATGTTTCAATGTTCTTACATTAAAAAAAAAAAAAAAAAAACTGCAAGAATGATAGGAACATGAACTTGCAGTACTCATTGTGCGACACCTCAACCCTTAGCTCTTGCTACATTTTTTGCTGTCTAAAGGCTCTTGTCAAGTTCAAACAGATTTATGCAGTCAAACAAAGGGTTAAGTGATGTTCTTTTGTTTCATTTGCTGTAAACACCCTCTTTCATTCTGCTATTTTTAGTAGTTAAACAATGAAAGAAGGAATGTGAACCAGGTGAATATTACAATGTAAATATCGAACAGATGTTGATGTTGCTATCAGACTTAACTTCAGTAAACAGCTGTGTACATTTCACATGCCTCAGAAAGTCAAGAACTAGGTTTACTGTTGGTCATCTGTGAAGTCAGTGACCTGACACACATCACTCTTAATTAGTTTGTTGACCTATTATAAGCCTGACAGCATCAACCCATCAAGTCCCATAAACAATACTTCTGTTATGTAGCACTTTATCTTTGTGTTGTATTAGTTACTTTTCATTATGTATGTGTTTCATCAGGTTGGATAAAAAATCATCTTTCATTTGTGCCTTTTATAGTTAGCTTTTCCTGAACCAAAGGCTCAAGTGTGCTATTGCAATAATTCATCATCCAGTGTGCATGATGCATCGTATTAAACTTTTTTTTTTCCCATTTTCATCTTCTTCTTTAAAACCTTCAAAAACTTTGCAGGTAGCATCCCTAGGGAGATGTTCACACTGTCATCTTCTTTTTGGAAATGCATGGTTAAATGTTGTACAAACTTGACAGGAATCATATAGCCAGTGTGATTGAATATACAAATTGATTGATTGATTGATAATGGTTTATTGGAACAAACATGCAAAGTAGTAGCCCGAAGGCTAAATTATAATGCATCACATGAAAAACGTATAAATTACATCAAACAACAGACATTATATAAACATTTTTACAATAACAAATACACCACATTTCCCTATGATTGATTCAATGCAATATAAAAATTCAATAAATATATTTTGCATATCATCTGTTTAAAATAAAAAAATAAAAACCTCATTAACCATTAACACTTTGATACTCAAATAACTGTGTTTGCATTCATTTTTAACTGAACTTAACGTCAATTCCCCAAATCCAATTACTCATATCAATTATTACAGAAAACACAAAACAAAGAATACTTTACAATACAAATACACAAACTAATAAATTATTTCTTATTGCACAAGCACCGTATGATATAAATTCATGAGGGTGAGTATACTACTCATAAGATACCTGTACATTTAATGGCAAAATGAACACATGCTCCCCTTGAGGTCTTTGGTCCCCACTCCCCCCTCCCCCAACAGGTTTGCAATGTTTTTAGGGGTGACACAACATTTGCTCCTGCGACACTTGCTCTGGTCTTATTTTCTCCAAGAACATAGGGATAGGGTTAGGGTTGTGATTGGGTCTTAGGTTCAGAGAGGATTAGGATCAGGGTAAGGGTTATATTTGGATGTAGAAGTTATGTTTGGCCCTTGAGTGCAGATATTTCATGGGAGCAATTGTCACAGGAGCAAAAGTCATGGAACTGTTTTTTATAGGTAATAGTCTGGGAGAATGTGTGGAAAGCGAACTTGCAATACACACTTGAGTATTAGACCCCCACCCCATGTTCTTATTGTGCTTTTTGCCATGTTCAGACAAATTCATGCAGTTAAACAAAGGGAGAAGTGATGTTCTTTTGTTTCATTTGATGTGTCAGCATTGCTCATTCTGACTATTTTTAGTAGTTAAACAATGAAAGAAGGAATGTGAACCTGGTGAATGTTAAATATCAAACAGGTGTTGATGGTGCTGTCAGACTTAATTTCAGTAAGCAGCTGTGTACATTTCACATACCTCAGGAAGTCAAGAGCTGAGTTTACTGTAGGTTGTCTGTGAAGTTAGGACCTGACACACATCACTTTTAATTAGTTTGTTGACCTATGATAAATCTGACATACATTACAAAGACTAACACAAATCACCCCAAATAAGTTTTTATGCCTCCGCCACGAAGTGGTGCCGGAGGCATTATGTTTTCGGGTTGTCCGTCCGTCCGTCCGTCCGTCCGTCCGTCCTTCCGTCCGTCCGTAATGAATTTTGTGGACAAGGTAACTATCAAAACCTGTTGAGGTATCCTAATGAAACTTGGCATGTATGTGTATTAGGGGGTGAAGTTCTGCCTATCAACTTTTGGGTGCACATGCTCAAGGTCAAAAGGTCAA
This sequence comes from Diadema setosum, assembly GCF_964275005.1. Lineage (NCBI taxonomy): Eukaryota > Metazoa > Echinodermata > Echinoidea > Diadematoida > Diadematidae > Diadema > Diadema setosum. The sequence goes on from NC_092699.1 coordinate 10,731,558, forward strand.
GGTCAAATACATAAAATTTCACTATTTCCACCATATCTATTGAATGCCTGAAGATATTTTCTTGAAACTTAGTGTATACATGTATTACCCAATTAAGATTCTCTGGTGAAAGTTTGCGTCATGAGGTCAAAGGTCAAAGGTCAAAAGGTCAGGGTCAAATACATGAAATTTCACTATTTTCGCCATATCTATTGAATGCCTGAAGATATTTTCTTGAAACTTAGTATATACATGTATTACCCAATTAAGATTCTCTGGTGAAAGTTTGGGTCATGAGGTCAAAGGTCAAAAGGTCAAGTAAAAATATCAAAACTTCTTTTTTTTTCTCCGTGCCTTGGAAAATTGTTCAAGGTATCTTCATGGAACATAGTATATACATGTACTGACTGGAAGTGATTATCTAGAGAATGTAGGGTTCATGGGGTCAAAGGTCAGGGGTCAAAGGTCAAGTGCAACACTTCAAAATTTTACTATTTCCCTCATATTTATGCAATGCCAGCAGGGTTATTATTTTTTTACACTTGGTGTATGCATGTGTAACCTAATAGAAATTCTCTGGAAAGTTTTTTTTTTCTTCTTTTTTTGCCTCAAAGGTCAAAAGGTCAAAGATCAAGTGAAAGTGCTGAACTAACTTTTTCCTCCATATCTCGAAGTGGCTCAAGTTATCTTGAAACTTAGTACGTATTATGCATGTTCTACCTGAAAGTGATTATCTTATGAATTTTAGGGTCAAGGGCCAGATGAAAATGGTAACAATTTACTATTTAATTCAGAAATTGCACTTTTTCTCCACACCTGTACCTTGAAAATTACTCAATGCCTAAATGTATGAATGGGTCAAAGTCAAGTTAAAGTCCTTAAATCCCTAGATACATGCTCTCCTATTCATCCAGTTAAACCTAGGTCAAGGAAGGTGAACATTCAACACATTTGTGACAAACTTGTCATTTCAATATTTTGCCAATTTTGTGAAAATGTAATCACACATTGTCCACATGTACTATCTAGACCTATTGGGAAAATCATGCATTATGGCGGAGGCATACCAGTCGCCAAAGCGACATTTCTAGTTTTAACTATAGTCTGACAGCATCGACCTGTAAAGTCCCATAAACAATATTTTTGTTATTCAGTACCACATCTTTCTATTATATTACAATGTACAAGGTAGTTACTATTCATTGTATGTGTTTCATAGGGTGAAGTAAATAATTATCTGTCATTTGATCCCTTTGTTGTGAGATCACTGTAGCCAGAGGCTCAAGTGAGCTATTCCGATCATATATCTCCTGGCATGCATCATCTACTGTGTGTCATACATAAACTGTTTACGGGAAATGAATTTTGGCACCTGTTTTCACATTGTCATCTTCCTCTTGAATACAGATGGTCAAATTGGTCACCATTCTTGGCAGACATTATCACTAGATTAATAGAATATGTTTGTACTCTTGGAAAGCATGCCCCACGTCAGGGTCTGGGGGGGGGGGGGGGGCTCATAAACTCAAAATTAGAGAATTTTGGGGGGTATTTTTTTTTTTTTTTTTTACAGAACCAGAAATGATAGAGCTAAATTATATAAGTATGTTTACATTCGTTTGAGAGTTTATTTTCAAGGTTGTTCATGTCAGATCAAGTTGTGTTCCCTTTGGGACCTGCGGAGGGCCAAAGTGGGGCATTTTTTTTTTTTTTTTTTTGCATCTTCTTGACAGCACTTGGTCAAATTTATGACCAAATTTGGCAGGCATTATTTGCTACGATGATAAAATTTGTACTCATGGGCAACATGCCTTCCCCCTTAAGTTGGGAACATATCAGGGTTCAGTTTTCACCCTTTTGATCTTCTTTTTGAAAATGCATGGTCAATTCTTTTACAAACTTAGCTATTATTATATCAATTGTCATAAAGTATACACATGGACACCATGCCCCTTGGAGTTCCCCCAAAGCTCCCAAGTTTGCTGTTTCCTAAGGTAATAGTCTGCAAGAATGCATGGAAGTTGGACTTTTGATACTCAGGTGAACACTAAACCCCCTGGGTCTCTTATTTTTTATGATTATCATTACTGCAGAGAGAAGAAGCACAGCGTCCGGTCAGTCCTCAGTCCACTTCAGTGCCATCGGAGGCCCCAAGGCACCTTGCTCCATCAGTAAGTCAGTTCCAGGGTTCAAATCCCTCCCTGTAATCCTCCGGGAGGTATATTCTAGCGGAATATTATATTTATGTTTGTATACAGTGTATGTGTGTGTTTTGTTTGTTTGTGTTTTTATTTTTTAGAGAGAGAGAGCAGTACAGTACAAATGGTTGATCTATATGAAAGCTTAGTCTGACAATTGTTTAAACAGGTTTATTAAAACTTTTGCCAAATTAAAAAAAAAATCATAATTAGCAACAAAATTAAAAATATTGGAATATGTGGGTAAAGTGCAATAGTGTGAATGTGTAATATTAATGTTGGCAGGTTCTATCTTCGTGGAGCCTGTTTCGTTTTGATTTTGGATGTTCGCTTTTTTACAATTAGATTTTGAACATCTGCACCAATCGATAGAGATAACACTTCACATGACATGACAATCTGCAAATACAGCACTGTGAGGATTAATTATTCTGGTTCTCTCTGCAGGATATAAGACCGGACTCTAGAGGGCAGTATCCGTCCATGCAGTCCCTGCCATCCCAGACGAGTGGGACAGAGGCGTCGGTGCTGAATGAGATCCAGCCGCATCCGGGCTTGATGGCAAAGCCGCCACTCCCTCGCAGCCCACGAACACCAAAGTATGCCACTTCTTTGACCTCACACTGGCATTGATTTGCAGTAATTATGTTATTAAGGTTGAGATCGATTTATTAAGTCAATTGTTTAAGGCATAAAGTATCTAAAATCATGTTTGGAGATACGTATTCTACGATCAAGGGATGAAAAATATGTATGATATGAAAGTAAATAGCGAAAGAAAATATCTGCATTTAATTTCGTAGGTAAGCCGGTGACATGATGATGTGGTTCAGGCGTTTCTATAGCTTGGGGGGGGGGGGGGGGGGTTATGAAAGCACTTTTTTTTCCTTCATATACTTATTATCACGCATCTGGTGGAAATTATATTGCATTATCTAGAAGCAATACTCAGCAAATACTGTCATACAATTATCAGCCAAAAATAAGGATCATACTAGTGAACAAAATACACGTCAGAATTATTGATACCACTGTCATGACATTGGATTTTATTGGGCTCTTGAGAAATAGGTGATCATGCAGTTAATTTTGATAGTTAAAGTAGGCCTAGTCCACCCCAGTACAGTCAAACTTGTATTAGTGGCCACTCTATCTATATCAGATTGTGGATATCATTGCACAGAGAAGAAGAATTTAGTATTTGATGATGTAGTTACTACATTGGTAGAGGTAAAACATTTTCTTTTGTTAGCTGTTTCCTATAAGGAACCATTAAAGACATGTCTTTAATGTGTGTCAGTTACCCTTTAAATCAGAAAGTATTCAGTGCTAGTGTACCAAAGGACATCCTTTTTTCATACCACTTTGTTTATGTGTTTTTATTTATTCGTTTGTATGTCTTCACCCAGACTACCTCTAGGAGCCAGCCACAGCAGTATGGCACCCAACACCCTCCAGCAACACTTCACCGCTCCCGAACGGGGTCCCAACCACCAGTACCTCATGCCCCAGATGTACGGCACAGGCCCCGCCCAGCAGTTCATGGGTCCCCCTGGGGCGGGGATGTACAACACGGGAGGCATGCCCCCCAACTATCCCCCAATCCAGCCGCAGCCCATGTCGGGGAGGCTGCCGTACGAGATAACCCACATGGAGGTGAGAGAGATGTTGGAAGGATGCTGGTGTTGGAAGATGGATTTTGTCGATGATGATGTGCGCGTGGTTGGGGTTTATGCCAATTGTGAAAACGGTGACTGATGCAGGTGGTCCCAGTGATTTGGTCATAGTGATGCTGATGAAAATGATGAAGGAGATTTTGCTGGAAAAGCTATGATTAAGGTGATTTTGATAGAAATGGCTATGATAAAGGTGATTTTGATAGAAATGGCCATGAGTAAAAGTGATTTTGATAGAAATGGCTATGATGAAGTTAGTATCTTTCCAGCATAACAGTTTTGCCAGAGTGTCTTCATGCTCACAGATTTCACCCTCCTCTCCGTCTCAACTCCCCCTCTCCAGGCACCTTTAGGCGTTGGTGAGCCAGTGGATGAGATCCCATTTACCCCCGTCCACGCCCCCATCATCACAACAGGACCGGGTCAACAGACGTAAGGACCACTCTCTCTATCACTACTAAACTCTCTAAGACTCATCTCTTCTTAATTTGGCTGTTAAAAATGGTTTGATTTTTTTCATTCCCTTTCAACAAGACTTCTCCTGAGCGTCAGGGCATCTTATCCTCAGATGCACATGATGGACAATTATGCAAAATTGAAATTGATAGTTCTGTTTCCCTGCTATGTAGCAACTAAAAGATACCATTTTTGCTTGGTGCGATACTACCCCAAATACACCCGAAAATGGCATTGCCTACCATTCCTTCAGTAATATGCTGAGGTTGTCTTATTCATTCAGATGCAAAGAACACAAACGCAAATAAATCAGGCTATTAAATGGTATGTTTCATGCAAAGGGTTACAAGTGAACTCCACCGTATGTCATTCCAGACTCTGATTCAGTGATTACCACCATCTGATTCAGTGTCCTTTCATCACTCTCCCCTTCTCACTCAGTGGTGGAGGTCTTAGCCGAGCTGCCTACGCCAGACTTTTCCAGGCTGGGTTCCCGGAGATCACGGACAGGACTGGGGAGGCACCAGAGGTCGTTGACCCCAATGACCACGTCAGGCTCAACCCCCAGCTCGAGTATGCTGACCAGCTCCAGTGCAATGAAATTGTGATTCAGTTTCTGGCAATATCAAGGTGCGCTGTCATTTTTCTTTTTTAATTGTGTTGTTAGTCGATAACTGTGCCAGTGTGGTTGGTCAAAAAAGTGACTTTATAAACAGTGTAATTGATCAAAAGAGTGTTTTTAATAAACAATGTGGTTGGTCAATAAGAGTGATTTTATAAACTGTGGGCGATCTAAAAGTGTACTAGGTCGAACAGTGTGGTTTGTCAGATTAAAGATGGTGAAGAGAGTGAATAGGGTTTGAACTATAAATCAAATATACTCTTCTGTGCATATGTTGCTTACATAGAGTTAATACATTGATTTGACATTCATAATGCTTATCAATTATATTTTCATTTGAATTGGCATTTCACATTGTAAAATAACATGCATTCTATTGTAATTTTATGTTACCAAGCACGTATTCAACAATACTTGCAAGAAAAAATGACAAATACGATTGGACGAAATAAAGTTTTTGTGCAGATCTGCCAGTTTTGAATTGATAAGACTTTTCACAATCTATGCAAGAAAACAAAGAATGTCTGTATTCGTTTGATGATACAACATGTATATATCGCAGAAGTAATTAAGAAATGATATTCCTTGTCTATTTTGAATTTACACCCCCTCCAGGCTCCTCTCATTTGATGTGAACAGGAAGGACTTGCCCAAAACCGTCTTCTTCACATTCCAGTTCTACAGATATCCACCTGTCACCACAGAAAGGTACAAATACAAATAGTTTGTGTGTTATTCATAAGTGTTAACCCGTTGAGGACGAGTCCCGAGTATACTCGGGCAAGTGTCTATGGGAAATGCGTGTTGTAGTAAAATCAGTCCGTCCTCAACGGGTTAAAGGAGTTCAGAAAAAGACAGAAAGAGAGAGAGAGGGTATGCATACTGTATGATATCAACCAACATTTTGATAATGATCCCCAATATAATGGCCAACATAACACCTTAATAGCTTTGGTGATTTGCAGTCCACCATGCACCTAATTCTTTCTGGCTGGAGTTAGAGATGGTCCCGAAAAGGATCAACTCGATGCAGTCGTCATGGTAACAGGGAGTGGTGAATAAGCTAGTAGATTGAGTTGGTCCTCTTCAGGACCACCTCTCACTCCAGAAAGAATTTGGTGCATGGTAGACTGGAAATCATCAGAGCTATGCCTCTTGCTATGGAAACCTACTGAGAATACTTAACACTTTGATATTTTAGCAGGTTTCAGATGACAGTATTCCACGAAAGTAGCTGGAAGTTGGATGACAATGTGTTAGGGAGATAGCAAATCATATGATTGCCCAAATACTATTTTGTTGCAGGTTATTACTTGGAGAGGTGGAGGGACAGCTTTCAGCCGATCCCCAAAGTCTTCCGTTCATCCTGAAGAGACTGAAAAAAGAGAGCGAAGAACCAGAAGGTGGTCCACCAGGATGGATGGTAAGACGGAGGAAGAGGAAGAAAGAAAAGAGAAGGGGAAAGATAAAATGGAGGAGGAACAAGGAAGAACAAAAGAAGGGAAGAAAGAAGGAGATTGTCTGTTCATTGGAGATGCAGTCATTATAGTAACAGGAATGAGTGATTGATAGAATAGATTAGATGTTAAAATTGTTGTTTGGTGCAGCATATGATTTGAGGGGAACGAAAATTTGATGATCATCAGATTATTTTCATAGTTATTGTATTGGTCCCTCTTTAAAACCATGAGGAGTTCATTGCAAATAATGATCTGGCCTCAGAGTATTCATGTGATATTTTTTGATATATTCAAAAAGTGCATTGTGACTCAGAGAGTGGAATTACAGGCTGTAAATAGGAATATGTGATGTTTGCATTTGATGTATTAAAGTGATAGAGCATGTATCTTAAATTCTTGCACATTAATTAGAAGTGTATATTTCTCCCTTTCTGCCATTTTCCTGCTCGCTCCCTAGGTGCGCTACAATGTGGACCCGTCATTCCTTAAACCAGGAGAGGCGAGGCTATTCCTGCAGTACCTTGAGAAGCAGACATTCCACATAGACACCTGGGACGGAGATTCTCTCCTGCTCCTTGGCTCAACCGCTGTCGATCTTAAGGTAGGCATTGCTATTAAACTAATTATGCAGTTCTCTAATTGTGGCGTCATTGGTAAATGTATTCACATAAAGTCTGACTCCAGAATATTGTTGCGTTTAAAAAAAAAAAAAAAGGAGCAGCAACAATAAAAACGAAATGGAAAGCAAGCTAAATCTAAAGAAACAAGCGAACTGGATCTTAAAACGTGATCTTCCCTGTCTGTGAATTCTTTAATTTGGCTGGAAGTAAAGCTATGACCTGTATTGCTTGTTCAAGTACCGTGTGGTTGTGATTGATCATAGAATTGTTACAAATGGAAGCAAACATAAAATCTAAGTGCGGGAAGTAGTGTGTGAGTTCAATGAAATTGCTAATGTTACAAAGTGAGCAGTATTGTTTTTGAGTGATTGGGTATAATACAGACTAAATTCAGTCTTAAATCATTGATACCTCAAGAAATATTCTGCCTGACAAGTCTCTGTAGGATTGCCACCACTAGTTGCAGAGAACAAGAACTCAATGAATACAACAAAAGTGCACAACAGGAAATTGATTTACTTTGTATTTATGTTACAGCAACTGCTACGGGCTGGGCGAGAGGCTGTGCAGGTGACCCATGAGGTGGATATCATGACAACAGAACACAGCGACGAGGATTACGTTCTGACTGGAGACCTGGTGGGTATTCAATATCAAACGCTCAGGGATAGTGGATGAATAGAGAGAGATATGTCAATTTTTCACCTCCCTGAAAAGCACAGTGCAGGGGAACATCGTCATAAAAAGGACTGTATCAGGGCAATTACCCTCCCCTCCCCCCGAATCTGAATTTTGAACATTCCCAGCTGTTGTTTCAATAGGATTTTCCTGTTTTTCCCGATAATTTCATTACACACTCCCATGGAAACTGCTCTTTCTTCTGAAAGGTTGGGAGGCCTGCATGATGTAAAGGACAATGCTTGAGAGAAATTGTATGCTGTGAAGCAAAATTAATTGTTCATATAAGGTATAAAGCAAGCAGCACTTTCTCACTCATAAATTTTAGTTTCTCCTGCAGATGCTTAAGAATTATTTGTATTTTACAGTCCTCTATGCACAGTAGAAGATACCATAAAAGATTATACTTGTTCACTTCTAAGCAAGCCATTGATGTTCGATCACACTCTTCATTCTGCCTCACGTAGCAACGTGGGGGCAGCATTCGCCCCGTGGGCTCCAAGAACGTCACACGAGGGCGCCTGCACCTGCGACTGGCCAACGTGGGCCACCAGGTGGATGCAAAGCTGGTGAAAGCAGCCACCCTACCCCTTCAGGACACCAAGATCATCGTGCAGGAGGATGGCAGTGGGGCCTTCCTTGGGGGCAGCCTTCATGCTGGAACCAAACAGACAAGTCAGTAGCACAGTTTGGTGACATTTGCTCCTGCGACTATTTGCTCCCATGAAATATCTGTGAGCTAAGTGAAACACTAAGCCACAAACATAACTCTCACCCTAATCTTAACCCTAAAAAGACTGGGGGGGGCCTAAAAGGCCCCCCTCAACATTTCGCGCGATTACTCTGCAACACGCAATGCTCTCTCCGCGATGCTCTATGACTTTTTTCTTTCGAGTTTCCCGCACATTTTGACGCCAAATTTGTGATGCCCGGGGGTACAGTTCTGAAGTTACATAACTTTTTGTACATGCACGCGAGACCGAAAATGGCTCAAAAATGTGATTTTGTGTACAAAGTCAATGCCAATTGAGTTTTTTCACATGGTTCATATAAATATGCTTATTGTTACTCTCAATGGCTAAAATTAATTTGTTTTAGTAGTATTATGCTTCAAAAAGTGTCTGCCACAAATTTTGTTTAAAAAAACAGCAAAAACAAAAGGTCGAAAAAACAAGGAAATACATAAGAAATTCATAAAACAATAAAATGAATAAGAAATTAATTTTGATACCGAATTTTTTTTCAGGTACATTTGAGAAGAATGCCACAAAGAATAATTAGACCAAAACTGACCACTTTTGGAGCTTTATTTACTGATTTAGATCAAAGAGTCTGATTTCTCGCATAAATTAGCATAATTAATCAAAATAAAATAAAAGAAGACTATTTTGGAAAATTTGAATATACGATCTTGTAGATTACATCGCATACTACCATTGTGCAAATTTCCCCGGCGATCGTGCAATCCATGGCTGAGATCTTAAGGGGGGGCCCTTTAGGCCCCCCCCCCCCCAGTCTTTCGAGCTACCAAAATAGCCCAGTCTTTTTAGGGTTAATCCTTGCATCAAACTAAACCCAAAACTCTATCACAACCCTAACCCTAATGCTAAGTCCTCGGAGAAAATGAGACTGAAGCGGAGCTAATGTAGTGTTACCAAGTACATGTAGGATAGAGTTACATGTACTTTCTCTAAACTATGGATACGCGTGTATGATTTTTATTAACAGTCAACCTCCCGTAAATTGAATCCAAAGGGACAAGTAAAAATCTATTCTTAATTTTGACTGTACTTAATAGAATAAACACATATTCATAGCTGTCCTGTTAAATGTTTCTTTGACCTAGCCTATTTTTTGACGTAAAGATGTGTGCAAGGTTGACTGTACCGTTTGTATGTGTCTATATTTTCAGCAAAATATGATAATGAAATGGAAAATGTATTCTTACCTATTTCAGCCATATGTTAATATACTTGTGTATGCAATCTTGTATTATAAAACCAATTTTTATTTGTTTACCAAGCTACCATTCTTTATATATTTTTCTCCAGCTAACCATCTTCAGTGGCTTACCTTACCCATTGAGGTCGGACTGATTATGCTACAACATGCATTTCCCATAAACACATGTCAGAGTGTACTTGGGACTCGTCCTCAGCGGGTTAATCAGTGTTCCTAATTCCATCCACCACTCAGTCTACATTTAATATCTATCTACAGATATATCTCAACGTAACTGCTACTTTTCAACAAGTAGTTCAGTCATACTCCATAAAAATCCTCTCCATTTTGATGTCAGGTGCCAGTCTTGCCAATCTGAAGCAGAAGCGCAGCTTCCTGGCCTCCCACATGGCCGAGGCGGACCAGGAGCTCGCCACGGTGCTGTTCTCGCGACGCGACAAGACCACCGCAGTCCTCAAGGAGTCCAACCGGGAAGGCGACCACGTCAAGCAACGCAAGCTCGCCCGCATGGAGGCGGTGCGCCAGCAGGAGGGGCGTGAGAACGGACTCGCCAACAACCTCCTTGTGAGTGATGGGTGGTCTTCCTTCACCCTGCTTTTGTTTCAGTTTGGGTGTGTCGTATTTTTGGTTGATACACAATTACCAATAATTGTGCATATTATACGTGTACTTGTTTACACTGGATTAAGTAACTGCAATTCCCTATGCGCTAGAATATCTGCAAAGAAGAATTTGTTTTGAAGCTGTTTTCCTGCAGTTTGTGATGTGATAATGATGTTAGAACTTGTGATTCAATGAGTTGGATTATTAAGTAAGCACATGAAAATCAGCATACAATGTAGATTCAGTAATGTGTGGGATTTAACATAAGATTGGCATACTTCAATTCTTGAATAGATGTCTGTATGTGTGTGTGTGTTTAAAATGCATCCCTAAAAATTGCTGGGAGAAAGCGAGGATGATTTTCTTAATTCACTGTTATTTCATTTTTGAAATTGTGATAATTGCTGTCATGATGGATTATATTTGGTAGTGTATTCTGTGAAAGGAATCACATTTTGTCTGTGTGTAATTAGAAAAAAAAAAAGAAGAAGATACCGTAATACCAGTGTTAATATCTGGCTGTTAGATTGCTAAAGTTAGTCCTCTCCTTCCCTTTTGTATACAGAGCAATAATTCATTGATGTTTGTTTTTCCAATCCTGCTTTTTCTCTCTTCTGCTTATATTACTTAAAACAAAGGTGAAGAAAGAAGAGAAGGTTCAAAGAATGAGAGACCTGAAAACCATAGAGCTATACAGGTGAGCTTCAATATTATGTGATTATGAGTGGCCTGTACGTCATTTTGTCAGACCATGAGTATGATAATGAAGAGGATTTCAGATGAAAATGATGCTAGAAAGGGTGATTGTGGTGGTGGTGGTGGTGGTGGTGGTGGTGGTAGTGGTGGTGATGGTGATGATGTTGATAATGTAATCAATATATGTATAATCCATATGATCAATTGATAATTGATAATTGATTTTACGGACGAAATCTTCAATCGTGCATGTCCTGTGATCAAGCTAATGATTCAGATTGGCAATAAATATGAAAACCCACTATCTGTACCAGATATAAGCTTTTATTATGGACTATGAAAATACTAACTGAGCCTTCAATGTCTGGCACATCTCATAATTTATTCTGAGAAGAACAAAAAAAAAAAAGAAACAAAACAAAACAGAACAAACATGTTCTTACCTTTGCAGTGAAAATAGCCAGGATGTGACAAATGGCTTGAGATGGTCAACTGCATTTTCGTATTCAATACATTTATTTTCCCCACATTGCTACATTGCAGATGTTTGTATTTCTGTTGATGCAAAGGCACAATTTGCACCTCAAATTCTATTATATTGCATTGCTGAATTTGAAGTCAATTGCTATTGTTTTTATAACAGTTATTAATATGATGAATTACATGTATATTCTCAGTGTGATTATTGTCAATGTAATTGTTATATCCACGTGTCCTTCCTATGCAGAGAGAGATCCAAAAAGGAGGGAATTCTCAACATGTTGCAGTCAGTCATTACTACAGAACACACCATCAATCCATCCTTTGGACGGGCCGAGTTCTTTGAGTTCGTCCTCAAGAATCCATACAATGCCTCACACACCATCTCAATCCAGTGGGAACATCCAGATCTGAGGTAAGATGATACCTTTACCTTCAGTCTTCTCATCTGATAGTGTGGGTGATTCTAGTTGTTGTTGTTGTTGTTGTTGTTGTTGTTGTTGTTGTTGTTGTTGTTGTTGTTGTTGTTGTTGTTGTTGTTGTTGTTGTTGTTGTTGTTGTTGTTGTTGTTGTTGTTGTTGTTGTTGTTGTTGTTGTTGTTGTTGTTGTTGTTGTTGTTGTTGATTGTCATTTTGGGGGGGGGGTGGGAGGGGGGTATAAATTGGTTGGTACAGTATTGTATTTGTTTGTTTGTTTGTTTGGGTTTGTTTGGGGGTGTGGGGTTCTGTTCAATGTTCTCTGTTTTTTTCAAAATGAAGGTAATGAAGGTGAGATTGTCCCCAGCAGGGGTCAAAATGCTGGCACTATCCACTTCTAGCTTTAGGTGACCCTTTGCATACAGAAAGTGAATGTGCCATGTAATCACTTTGTGAGAATTACCAAATGATAGAGGTAGTGAGTTAATCACAAAATCTGATATTGTTTGTTCTTAATCAGGCAGTTTATGAATTTTGATGTTGAATGTGTACAAGTTACTTTTCAAATTTATGTTGTGATGATAGTTTGTGAAAGTGTATTTTGATTGTTATGACTGTGATACAGTGTATGCAGTATGTGATATGAATGTTTTATATAATTATATGTATATATGTATACATACCCCTCGGGGTGCCTATGATGTTCATTGAGTTTATGCATTGTTGGATAGAGGTATATTGTTTTACCACTAAGTACTTAACCCTTACTGTGCCAGGGACTTTGGACAGTGTGTACAATGCTATGGGTTTTACTGTGTGCAATCAGCACTCAAAGGGTTTATGATTTATTTTGTGTAGCGTGATCACTGACACCAAAGAGTGGAGACACTTCAAGGCTGTCTTTGAGACGTTCAACACGCCCATTGAGGAGGGTCTGTTTGACGGCAGCCAGAGGCAGGATGGAGGAGCACCCTCCAAGGGGGAGGTGCCGGGGTTAAAGGTCTTCCTGAGGCCCAAGGAAGAGGTCAACATCCCATTCAAGTTTCAGAGCTTCAAGGCAGACCACACCGTGACATCCAATGTGAGTTGCCATAGTTACTCGGCTGAAAAATACTTGCGGTGCCATTGATGATGATGATGATGATGCTGATATTGCTGCTGCTGCTGCTGCTGATGATGATGATGATGATGCTGATATTGCTGCTGATGGTGATGATGATGATAATGATGATGATAATGATGCTGTTGATAATGATGATGCCAGTGGTGATGATGTTGATGATGATGATGATGATGGTGATGTTGATAATGATGCTGCTGCTGCTGCTGATGGTGGTGGTGATGATGATGCCATTGAAGATAATGATGATAAAGATGACAATGATATTGATAGTGATAACAGAAGGATAATCATTTGCATTATTACAATAGCTCCTGCTTCACTATAATAAAAACAATAATGATTAGGAAGATATGATTTAGAAGTTGGCTGTAATAAGTTAAACTCAATGGTTGTGATTTAGGTGTAAGAGATAGCAAGAAATTGTTTGCATTGCCAGTCGAGAGTGGAGTATTTTTAATAATAGTTATTTTGTTTTGGTTTTTTTTGTCTTTGTTGATGATGATGACGATGGTGGTGGTAGTTTTGAAGACAAGAAGAACAAGATTGAACAAGACAAATGAATGAAGAGATGACAGTTTCTATGCTCGTAACATGTTTGCCATCAGTTAGATATTTGCAATCATTCACATCTATCGTAATTTTATTAATTTGAATATCACTGACCAATACTAATATTTTATCTATATTATCTCATTAGACACCGTATGTTGGTCCTCGATCACAGTTCCATCTTCGTGGTAGAGACAACAAGGTTGATTCAGCTCTGGAGTCGCAACTTGTCAAAGTAAGTCCCACATCAGCCTATCCCTCTCTAGGCAAGGAGAGAAATGAAATAAAAGCCCCATGGAGTTAACCATTATTCATTCAAAGTCTGAAGCCAGAGATTGCTGTGTTATGTATCGTCTTTCATGGGGGTCCTGTGGCATTGTGTGCTGTATTATTCTATCCCATGCTATCTTGCACCAACCATTTAAGTGCTCAAAACCAGAAGGGCACTAACTCTGTAGGCCTAGGACAAAGTCACCATATCATAAAGCCACAATAGAGAAATCTTTGTGTTTTTGAAATTGGGAGATGGATTGCAATTATTATATATGAAGTACGCTTACTTTAATATAGTTCGACCTCGATTATCCGGCCATGTCGGGACCGGCGCTCATCTGGATAAGCGAGTTGGCAGGATATGGGAGACACAATGTTAATGTGTATAGCTGCTGTCTCAGTGCACTGGCAGCTAGGCAGGTAGCGTACCCTGCAATGGTGGTGTAATCTATGCTAGCCTGCGCAAAATTGTAGTCCCTTCTTAATAAAAATAAAGTATATCTTTATGTGAAAATCGTACATGTTTTACCTCATTAGATATTAAGAAACCTATCATGCACATCTTATGAAATTAGTGAAATAGATCCATGAAAGTCACTGTGTTTTCTCAATTTTTGGATGAAAAAAAAGTCCTTCACTGTGTGAAGGCGTTCCAGGTAATAGAGATTTCCGGATAACAGGAGGCCGGATAATTGAGGTCGAACTGTACCAGTAAAATCAGAGTTTAGTGAAAGTATATTTTCATCTCAAAATGACAGGCATATGTGTTATAATAATGTGTGGACCTTTTGCACTTTGCCAGTAAGGAAAAAATGCTTATGAGTAAGTTTTTATGGGACTTACATACAGAGTTATGTAGGCACCCTCGGATGAACTAGACAAGGAATATAAAATACCTTGCCTATTAAAGGACATAATTATGCACTGCTGCCAGGGGACATGAACCAGGGACCTCATGACTGAGAGCCTGAGGTCTTATCCACTAAGCCACTATGGCTCCTACATTGATCTTATCTATTTATTTATTTATTTATTTATTGAAACATATTTATTCAGGATAGCTTGATCAGCATGAGCTGTTTTTCATCAAGGTCCTGAGATAAAACATAAAAATACAAACAAAAATTCAGTCATTACAATGAATTGTCATCAGTATAAAATCCAAATCAGCTGCAGTAATTAAAATATCAAATCAGATGAAGAGTTAATTATTAACAATATAAAATTCATGTTCTAAAATTCACTTTGCAACTCCTTTGGCGAGAAGACTGCAGAGAAAGACAAAGAAAAACACATCTGGACTAAGCATTAGAATCCACATGGCATAAAAGCCGGCATTCATGTCATGACCTTTTCAAAAGGAGCACATGACAGCAGAGTACTCATATCCACCCAATCTATCTATATGCATATCTATTTGTCTGTCCATACAGATATAACCATAATTGTATGTATGTGAAAGATTCTTGATTTCACATTATCTAACTTAATGTTACTGTGTTAAACAAAATGAACCAAAGTGCCAATACATGGATAAATATTAATAATGTAATTTCTAATTCTACTTTGTATGCATGTCTATTGTCTTCTCTGTTCTTTGTCTAGGTGTATTTCAAGACCCAAGACAACAAGGCTATCGCTGTGCTGTCCCTCAACGTTGACCCTCAGCCCCACATCATTGACCAGACCTTCCGCCTCCAGCAGCCAGAGCACTCCTTCTGTCGAAAGTCCATCCGCCTCCCCGCCTTCAGCTCAATCATGGGTATACATTTTGCTTAATTACTTTATATGCAAATACTGTATTTTTTAAGGGCTTTATTTTCTTGAAATCCACATGTCACATGCTATTTGCAAATTTTATACCACACAAAAAAAAAAATCATTGAATTTCTCATCCTGACATGAATGCGACCTGCACACATACATGTCCTGGTACAAATATGATGCATGATCATACAGTTTAGTGGGCCTAAACCCTAACTTACCTGGGGGGGACCATAATGCCCCCCCCCCCCCGACTAATTCCGCGACCATTCCGGCGCGCAAAATTTTTTGACCGCGCCGCTCGCTGACTTTTAAGTTTTCAAGTCTCGCGCAACTTTTGAGACCAAATTTGTCGCGCCCGGGCATACCGTTCCGAAGCCACGCCCCTTCATAAAATTTTCGTCAACCCCAAAACTGCTCAAAAACGTGATTTTGTGTACAGAGTCAATACAAATTGTGTTTTTTCAATTAATTCATATAAAGATTCATATGGCTGAAATCAATTTATTTTAGTATAATTATGCTTCAAAAAATGTATATGACAAATTCTGCTGAAAAAAACAAAAACAAAAGTTCGAAAAAACAAGGAAATACATAAAAAAATTGATAAAACAATTAAAAACATTAGAAATTAATTTTGATACTGAATTTTTTTCTTACGCACAAATATTCGGAATGTCACTAGGAATATTTACACCAAAAATCTGCATTCCACAAGCTTTTATAAGCCAATTACAGACGAAAATGAGGTTTTTTGCATATATTTGAATAATTAATTAATTTAAAATAGAAAATGCAAATTTTTTGAAAATTTAACTGAACAGTCTTGTAGATTACATCCGGCTTTATGTTCATGCAAAATTTTGCGGCGATCAACGGTCGAGCTCTGAAGGGGGGGCCATAATGCCCCCCCCCCCCCCCAGGAATTCAAGCTCGCTAAATAGCCCAGGTAAGTTAGGGTTAAACTTGACACATCTACTGTATGAATGGATGTGCGCACTTCCCAATTTCTCCCTTCATTGCTGTACCCCATGATTGCAAATTTAACCACTTACAAAATTGTCAAGAAGTCCCGATTTGCAAAGAATTAGACTTGCAAAATATATCATGTACACTGTCTTTAATTTCAATGTGTTCAGAGTAGATTGTCACTTGTTTAAACAGAAATAAGGTGATTACATACCCCATTACGTCACATTAACCAAATTTCTGTGTTTTTAATGCTGTCTCTTTTTTGGATTGATTTTTCTTTACACTGTTAGAGATTCATATGGTAGAGTTAAAAATATTGACACAATTTGAGCCCTTCTTTGATCATTTATGATTGCTTGTTTCAGCTGCAGAATATTCAAAAGTCTCCTAATCACTAGATTTACAACTGATTCTGAAATTGGCAATACATTTTTTGAGCTTACAGCTGTTATTTCTCTTTCAAAATGGCATATTTTTTATAATTTTTCTTTTTCTAAATTTGTGCAGATTTAATGAAGTTTTTTTTTTTTTTTTTTTAATAGCAAGCTCCACCAAATCTTTCTCCTATAAAAATCTGCAGTAAAATTCAATGATTCCACTTGCATGTATATGGTGACAAGATGATGATATCGGCAGCAAAATTCCATAGGGACTTTGTAGGACATATCAGATACTGAACAAGTGAATGCACCATGAATTTTGATATGATAGACATGCTAAATACAGGACTTGAGGTATTACTGTATGAATTCCACATAAACATATAACAAAATATAAGATATCAGAGAATGGATGAAGTGTATTACTGTGTGAATTTTTGTAGGTAGTGACTTATAACAAACGTACACTGTCTGTCTTCATACATGCATTAGAATTGCCATGACTCAACGCTGATTCTCAATTAGTCAATAGCCTGTCAGCAAACTCATAAATTAATATGAATTTGATTGATATTTTGTGATCTATATTTGATGTATTATCCATTCATTTGTGCTTAATTCAACCCAGGTCCCATGGCCATTGACAGGATATTTGTGAAGTGCAGTGACGACAATGTTATTTGTGAGACCAAAAATACTGTAAGTACTTGTACCTGACAATGTTGAATAATGCCATGCTGTGCAATCAATCATGTATTGTGTGGGCAATGACAGATAATGCAAAAGTTAATGCTCATAATCCATCATTCCATGTGAATTCATGGTCATTCCAAGAATAAATGATAAATGATTCACTCTGCCATCAGAGCTGAATTCAGCAGGTTGTGAGAGAAATATACATGTATAGCACTTGACCACATACATTAAACTGAGGAGTGAATTTTTACTTCTTTTCTTTAATAGAATATGAGCTTTTGTGGTTTATGTCTCATTAGAAAATGGTACAAGATTAAGAGTTATGTTTTTATTCATTTGTATAAAGTGAATGTTGCAAAATGATTTGATCTCTCAACTGAGGGACAGAAAGATTTATGATTTCTTTCTGGACTTTCAGCCTTTATAAAAGATCAATAAATCACACATTGAAGCTGTTGAAGCATCATTAAAATATTCTGCCTATCCCCCCCCCCCCCCCCCCCCCCCGAAAAAAAAAAGGTTGAACAAGTTTGGTACTTTGTTTTTCTACAGATACCAGGAGAGCCTAATGAAATCTTCCTGAAAGCTGCCTGTGGAGCCTCGCCCTCTGTGAAGAAGTTTTTCATCCTCATTTACTCGTAAGACTTGTTCATCCTTATCTAAGTCCATTGCATTTGAGCGCCTGTGATGTTGTCAGGTTTTGTATACAAATGTCTCCGTTCAGTTGTGCCAGTTTTAAGCACTTCTAGAAATTTTGATAAGGTGATGCTTAGATTTTGTGACAAATTTGTATCATGTTCGATAGAATGTGTGATTCTGGTAGGCTTTGTATATAGTGGTAACTTAAAAATACATAATGTATGATATTTAGTTTCTTGTGTTTGAAGACAATGTGTGTCTAAGCAGCCTATGCAGCAGGATAATATTTTAAGGATCTTGAGTTCTTTTGGAAGAGATAATTTTGTATGCCATTGATGGAAAAATTTGAAAAGCTGAAGAGCTCCAATGCTTTAAATTGGTGTAATTTGTCCTCTTGTTGATTTGCATCGACAATTATTATGTGACCCTGCATCACAAAACCAACAAAAAGTCGCCAGACATGGATTTTTAATTAAGGGCAGATTCTGAAAGAGCAGACTCTAAACTTTAAAATGATGTATAGCTCAATTCAAATGGACTCCCCTAACCTATCTAAATACTGGAAAGAAATCACACTCTGGAAAAGTGTGAACTGAGAAAAGAGGCTCTGAAGTACAGCGTCTATTCAAGCGCCTAATCGTTACCAAGCCGTGCTAGCTGCGCGATGAAAGGGACAAAACACAGGATGTAAACCAC
This sequence comes from Diadema setosum, assembly GCF_964275005.1. Classification (NCBI taxonomy): domain Eukaryota; kingdom Metazoa; phylum Echinodermata; class Echinoidea; order Diadematoida; family Diadematidae; genus Diadema; species Diadema setosum. Next base: position 10,750,496 of record NC_092699.1, read on the forward strand.
TGGAGCAACTACAATGAAGGGATTATCAGATTAAGCTGAAATTAAGCATGCTCTTTTAACACATTCTGTCCATAATTACTGCCAACTTTCAAAGCAGTAGCATTATCCTTTCAAAAGTTATTAGACTTGAAAGTGAAGAGTATGCAAAGGATTTCAAGAAATGAAAGGAGGCCTTCAAGACATAGCTGATCGTTCTACTCTCCCCCCAAAAAAGGGTTGTAGAAAAACTGCTCAAAACACACTTTCCCATTCATGTTATGACCCCAATTTTAAGAATAATGTAGAAGAAGGATAGCTCTTTCAGAAAATTTAAAAAACTCAAGATTGACTCTGTTGACCCATTTCACCTTTTTCAAGTCCTCATTTAAAATCAAGGGGTGCGACTTTTTGTTCGTTTTGTGATGCAAGGTCACATATCGTAGCTGGGGCGATAAGACCTCGTATCTACAAAATGTCAAATGTTCAGGAGAGCCAAAAAACATGGCGGCCAAAGCACTGTGGCGAATGGGATAGCCTTTCCTTTGACATGCCGTAGTGGCTTCATTTTTGGAGTAAGACAGTGGGGATTTGGACAGGACATCACTTAACCAATTATTTGACCATTAATCCAAAAAACTCATTTTCACCAAAATTGCAGATACAATTATCACCCCAGCGACGATATGGTTGACAACATATTGCAGTTGGAAATGCTTTTGAATGTGATTCTTTGTCACCAGTGTTGACTGAGTCATATCAGTGCAAATTGCAGGATCAGCATCTTTCAAAGTCCTGTGTTTTCTTCCACTTACAGGAGCCAGTACTTATCCCGTCCCCTCCAAACCTGGGAGTTCTACATCCACACCCTCCAGCGGGTTGATGTGACCTGTGTGGAGGGTCAGACGGCCCACATCACCCTGGTCCTGAAGGGGTCCAGCTCCACCCGCCATGTGCAGTGCTTCACCTCCCATCCCGGGGAGATCAAGGTTAAGAGCCAAACCACACCCCTCTCCATTCTTATATTCCTCAACCAATAAACCCTACCCATTTGGTTTGATATTGAATCTCCAACCCAGGGAATCAAGGTTAAGAGCCAGACTACACCCTTCTCCCTTTTCCACATTCCCCAGCCCCTAAACCCCACCCATTTTGTTTGATGGTGTACCTACAAACCGAGGAAGATCAAGGTTAGATCCTGATCATGACTACACCCTTCTACCCTCCCCACATTCCCAAAATCCCCCTTAAACCCACCCACTTGGTTTGATGTAGTACGTGTACCTCCCACCCCTTATGACATCAAGATCAGACCTTGTTCCACCACTCCCCCTCCCCCCCCCCTCCACTTTCCTTTACCCATGTACCTTCCTAGTTTGTTGTTGCACCTTCCACTATGTTATGATTATTAACGTCAATGTACAATTTTCAAACAGATAAATAAGTTATGCATTAATGTCAGAATTCTTGGTAAAGTTTCATATTTTTTTCTTGTATTGCTAGGTTGCTCCTGGTGAACCGTTCATGCTCCTGGCAAATTCCGTCCACGAACTCAATCTGGGAGTGCGCCCTCGCTTGAAAGGAAACAAGTTTATGTTCATCAATGTTGTTGGTATCCTTACCCTCAATACATGAGATGCATAAGTACCTTTTTTTTCTACGTTTTTGGACAATTGGTCATCGTGTCGAGGTTCTAATAGTTCTCTTTATTTTTTATGGTCTTAATGTTTTACATTTCAAAGCCATTACAAGATTGGAAAAAAAAAATAATACAAAATTATATTACAGGATTTTTTTTTTCCGTTCTCTTTTTCAGGGAAAAAGGGGAAATCGTTCAACAAATTTGGAATGCAAAATTATTTCTATTCCCTGTTAAAAGTAATGCTGATAGAGACTTGTAAAGTTTATCCTGGTATGGTAGTGAAGAGGTGGATATGAGACTAAGTTAGTGGGTTTAAGCTTCAGCTTACAATGTGATGTCTTTCGGCGTAACACTCCTTTTTGACACACAATGTATAAAGGTGTCAAGGTACTTGTAAAATTATAATGGCCAAGGAATGTACAGTACCCAGGAAATTCTGGGATGTTTAGACCAAGTCCAATGAGTAGCAGGTGGTCATCTATCGTTCACTCATTCAGAGCAGCCATCCATACACTAGACATGCACTAAGAGCAATACGTATATCTAAAACAGATTCACTGTATGATAACTAAAAAAAGATTCATGCTGATGAGATTGTTAAAAGTGCTGTTTTTCACTATTTCTAGTTTTAAAAAAAAAAACATTCTCACCTGCAATGTCGTACATACTAACAGACTTTCTGATATAATTACAGTATATGGTAAGAATACAGCGTTCAACTAATGTTGATTCATAGTACCAAAGGTCCATCCTTGACCAGGGGGCTTTGTCCAATCAGATATCGAGTACCACGTCCTGGTGCGGTCATGGCTAGTATCGGTCATCTGTAGAGCTCCGTACATCACCAAGTCCTTTGAGCTACAGCTGCCTGTCGGTGGAGGCAAGGGGTCAAATAAGGTAAAATTTATCATCCCTGATATCTGTCACAAAAGTGCATGTGATAATTATCAACAGAATCATCAGTCAACAATTTCATATTTGAAACTGCTGTAACTACTTCTACTTAACCCGTTGACAACGGGCTGATTTTCCTACAGCACATATTTCCCATAGACACTTGCCTGAGTATACTCGGGACTCGTCCTCAATGGGTTAAACTTTCTGATCAAGTGATATGCTACACTCTGCTGTGACTTGGTGAACAGTACACTATTCTCCCTTTCTTTATTAACGTGTGTTAGACTTGTGAATTCCTAGTGTACTATCGAGGTTTTGTGGTGTTTATTCTTAAGGTTAGACCTTAAAAAAGATGTTACCCTCTATGTGATCATATAGTAATAACACCAGACGAGCACTGTCATGACTTTAAAGTTAATATTTATAAAGAATTGTGACCCGCTACAACAAAAAGGTCCTAAAGTCGCGCACGGTCGAAGCCATGAAAATCGAGTTTGAAGTCAGAGCATCATAATTGGTCAAAACTTACGATTTTCTGATTTTGACATATTATTGGAATCTGACATGTCTTCTATCATCTGTCGAAATTTTGAAGCAAAATGATGAAAGGAAAGACCAAAAAATAGCGTTTTTCTGGGCCATGTTTTTGGCGTTTCAACCAAGCAGAAACCGGTTCGAAAATTTGGATTTAGCGCCACAGACAGGCTCCGCCCCTAACAACGACCGGAGTGATCTCATTGGTCAGTTTGCTGCTTGCCGCTAACCGAAGCGTGAAGCTCGCACACTGCCAAGTCGACTGGTGCGTGCGGGAGGGGTGCGCTATGCCCAGCCGCTTTTCCTGGCATCCTGGTCACTGATTGGTCGATGAGGAGACCGCCGACGCTGTGCTTGAATAAGCATTTCGGGGGTTGCTAGGGTTTACCTTCTATTGTCCGGAGGTGAAAACTGACTACGTGCCCCTTGATCGCGATTGCGTCGCAAGGAAAACTTTTAGGGCGCTTTTCTCGAAACAGTGATTTCCCATACGTCTCGACATGCTCTCTTTTAAACATCGATATCTCCGCACCCGATTATTTTCATAAGATGTGTTATATATCAATTTAAAGCAGAAAGATTAGGGAATTTTGTCATGCAAATTTCAAATAATCGACCTCTCCCGACTTTAGGATCATTTTGTTGTAGCGGGTCACAATTATTGTACCATAGTAAAGGGAGAGGGAGAAAGAGTTAGGTTAATTTTTTGTGTCTTTATGTACCGTATCTATTTGTTGAGTATTGTACCCTACAATTTAATTCATTTCCAAACCTGCAATATATTTTCTTTCTGTGTATATTTCGTGACTGACATTTTGCAGAGGATCAGCTACACCAATCGGTATCCCCAGAAGAAAGTGTTCTTCATCAGATGTAACCGTGACGACCTGCTGCAGTTCAAGGAGACGAGGATAGAGGTGAGTGGAGGAGCAATGATTAGATGAGGCACAAATGCTAAGATTAATAACTGAGCTCAACTATCACTTGTAAGATAGCAGGATCATCAAACAATGCCATTTATTTTCAGTACTCTTGTTCAACTTGTCAAACTCTGAATCATAAGTAGTATTTGTTTGCTGCCTTTGGTCATAAATTTCCTCATGAAAATTCATCTATCAACGCATGATTATGCTTCTGCAATTATTAGCAAGGTCACTTTGTCATGTGTGTAACAATAAACCACATTTAGTGTCCTGAAAACGAGATGAAATCATATGAGATTTAAGCAAGATGAAAGCTTTCCAAAATTGAGAATACTTGAGGAAACTGAATGTAATTGTAGTAAAACTTCTAATATCAATACTCATCAAAACATTATGCATTAATTACTTCTTTAATAGATAGGGAGTATTTTGTTAACATGCCCCAAAGCATGATCATTAGTGTAATGTAATTTTACTGTATGACATGGGTACTAGAAACATGATTTCAATGGCAGAGAGAATGTTTTTGTTTTTTTTAATTAAAGATCTGGGCTAATGCATGCTTGTGGATCTTTTTTTTTTCAGATCTTCTCAAAACATAGTTGTTAAAAAATGGATGACATATTTAGGCCCATAAGTTACTTGTCATTCTCACTTTGAATCTTCATGGCTGCTCTCCTTTTCTCACACGTGCACACACTACCATCTTTTCTCCCAGATTGGAGGGGGCGAGACGCACCCCCTTGGTCTCCGCTTTGCCCCCAACCACCAGGCCGGCAACGCTGAGATCCTCATCTTCATCAACAATGAGGATGACAAGAATGAGGAGACTTTCCAAGTGACGGCCATCTACTCATGACAGTCCTAAGATGTGCGACCTTTGAATCCACCCCATCCCTATCGTCAAAAACACAAAAGGGCCATTCTTACAAGAAAATCATGATGTAAAAGCTCACAATGTTCTACACTGCATATCCCCATTGCTCAAAAAAAAATTGCGATGTTAGCTCAATTGAAAAATGCTTTTGGAAGAACTGTGTATGCCCAGTTTATTCGTTTGACGCGTGCTAAAGGAAGAGCAGATGCAGAAGTCACATGAGTAGATTTGTGATTTTTCTCCTGTGTACGTTCTCATCACAAATCGTCCTTCAAATTTTTGTGCAAAGTTTTGAACTTTGCACTCTGACTAGAAACTTTTTTTGTGCAAAAATTCTAGTGGAATTTGGTACAGTTGCAAGGTGACATTTGCCCTAACTCTATGGGTTTTCAAGTCCAGTGAGAATGGCCCTTATTTGTTTTATATAACTCACATATTGAAACCTTTTATTGCAATCAATCACCTTGAAAACCTCAGTGAGAACTGCCAGCATGTTGGTGGAGGAAGCATTACAGTGATCTGCTTTGCAAGACACTTGATGAGAGGGGAACTCAAATATAAATCAACATTGCCAAAATGAATTTACATGTATGAACTCTTACATGCTGCCTTGATGCTTGTCACAGTCTTTTCAGCTGCTCGTGAAATCAATAACTACCTTGGCAGGCAAAGTTATTTCGTATTCACACCTTGATATTCATTATTGTTGATAGCTGTACTTCAGAAATTGTATTCTCCTTTTATCATTTTTGTTTTTTTTTTAGTTTGGAGAGAATGATCAAATTGGTGGCTACGCAGTTACAGATATCTTTAGCAGCACATCATATCTGGTCGAGGATATCAAAATTTCACAGATATTTAACCTGTTGAAGACGAGTCTCAAGTGTCCTACAAGCAGGTGTCAGTAGGAAACATGTTATAGCAAAATCTGCTCATCCTCAGCAGGTTAAGACTCCAATTTTCATTTGCTTTTTTGACAATACTATAAAACAAGGAATATTCGCATGCATTTTAATTTCGTGAATTTCACGAGAGCCAAATTGTGAAATTAAGATGCATGCGAAAGTTTGTGTCTACCCTATATGCACTGAATATTCGAGGCAACTCGTGAAAATTTCATGCAGCAAAAAAGGCCGTCGGCTCCAATTCGCAAAAATTTCATGCTGCAAAAATATCATGTTTTACAGTATATAGGAATACTGCTTTTGAGGCAGCAAAATGGCATGCATAGAATTGAGATTTAAAAGGCTGTTTTTTAATCAAAAAGTTTTGAAGACATACTGTAACTTCACTGCTTTCCAGTGCAGTTTATGTGTGTGCTATGTGCTACTGTACTGTCAGCACAATGTTTCATGGCAGAGCAAGGAAACACATATAAAGAATCATATCTCATTGTCTGAGATATCATTGAGGCAAAATGAAAAAAATTGTCAACCTATCACCAGTCATATCAATCTGTATTGATAAAGATATTTTCACCTACTCAGTAAATGACTTTTGAGATGATTTTTGTTATTTTTTAATTGTGATTTTATCAAAGGAAACCATCTTCCACCTTACCACCTTCAAGTCATCATTGGACAAACTGATACTTTCTCCCAAAAATTATCCTCAATTTTGAGGTTACTTCATATTTGGGAGATTGAAGTATTCGATTGGTATTTGACAACAATGGTATTTTGTTTTTAGTTCTCTCTCATATAAGAATACTACCTGTCAAGCGGCAAAAATATATGACTAAAATTATAACAAATACAACGGGTGTGCCAAAATCATTATTATTCCCCCTCTCTGATATTGCCCCTCACCTGTGCATGAAAGGTAGTATAGTTAGTGTATTATAAATTACATTGTCTATGCCTAAAAATACTCAAGAGTTTTAAACTCAATGTTACTTCATTCATCCCACATTTATTAATTGGAGAAAAATAGTCAAACTAGTCTAAGGCACCTGTGTACGGACAAAGGAAAGGACATTGACTTTAGACATTATATTTTGGGCGCCATTAACTCTCTACCTGTTGTCTTCTGTTTACTGGACTCATCATAGTTTTAGTTTATAACATAGCATCAAATGAGTGTATTTTGCTGGCTTAGGTTTCAAAATCAGTTTAATTTTCCCTGCTCACTTAATAAACAGTGAGTGTTTAGGACGAAGAGTCAGGATATGGAAGAATACAGTGTTTTTTATCATCTGTCATCTCTTATGAGCATTTGATATAACCTTTAAAAGAAAGAAAAATCGAGCCACTGTGAAATATTTCATTGCCAATGCTACACACAAAGTTGAAAATATACATGTATGTTGTCATTTTTGCCATGCTATGTATGATGTATAATTATATATATGTATAATATGTCAATAAAGAAAGCAAAAGTAATGGATGTCTGTCCTCTTCCTTTAATTGCATCAGACTTCATGTGAATGTGTAGATGACACTTATCCAGTAAAGTCAGGTACATTTTCTTCAACCCTCACCCCCACCACCCAATTAGAAGACAAGTCTGGGTCAGAAATAAAATGGTTGAAAAACACACACACTCACAAACAAACAAACAATTTACAAGCACAACTATAACAATTGTATGAAATCAAAATATGATGTAGGAAGTTACAAAATTTTATAGATCTGCTAATGTTGCAAACAGTTCATATATGAATATGCAAATTAGTTAGCTGTCATCACCTCACAATTTTCCATTTTATCATGTACAAAAAACTGATGGTTATCAATTCTTTTGCTCTGAAAGTGTGAATTGTTAAAGCAGAACAACTTCAAAACAATGAACAGTCAGATATATTAGGATTAGAGACTGGGACATGATTGCATTTGAACAAAAAAAAAAATCAAGATTTTATGCCCAAACTATACTGCAAGTTGTGGCAAAATGCCATCATCAACTATTTGTATAATTCACTGTTAAAGAAACGTTCTGTGAAATTACCAAAACTTTGCAATTTCATAACTTGCCAAATCTTAATCCCAGTTTGTTCAAAGTATCTCTGTTTTGCTTGCCATAGTTTACCCTTGCTTTTCAGACTAACTTAACATGCACATGGTATACCAAAGCATTCACAAAGTACGGGCCGTACGGCAACGAACAGTCAATCGAATTGTTACCACGAAAATTGACACAGAGAGTAAAAAAAAAAAAAAAAAAAAAAAAGCTGGTTTACAAGCCCCACTTCATTGGCATATGTGTAAAGAAAGGTTTGCAAGCGTGAAGCATGTGTGTGATGCTGTTATTCAAATACAATGTACACATTGTAATTGTCTGCCGTACTTCCATGAAAGCAGTGAATTGAATAGGGTGCCTTAGAAAGGGGAATTCCCTGAGATCAAGATGCTATTGCCATCACTTGTGCTTTATGGTTATCATTGAGGGTTTTTATGCCTCCGCCACGAAGTGGTGCCGGAGGCATATGTTTTCGGGTTGTCCGTCCGTCCGTCCGTACGTCCGTCCGCTTTCGTTTACGCGATAACTTGAGTAATATTTACTGGAATTTTACCAAACTTGGTCCAAGTATGAAGTATGACGGGGCAATTATTTGATTAGATTTTGGGTGAAATCGGCTAAAGGTCAAAGGTCAAAGGTCAAGGTCAAATCATGAAATTGTATCCGTTTACGCGATAACTCAAGACTGGATGGAGCAAATTTCACCAAACTTTGTTGGAGGATGATGTATGATGGGACAATTACATGATTAGTTTTTCAGTGAAATCGGACAGAGGTCAAAGGTCAAAGATCAAGGTCAAATCCTAAAATTTATCTGTTTACGTAATAACTCAAAACTGGATGAAGCAGCTTTCACCAAACTTGGTCCAAGGATGATGTATGATGGGACAATTAGTTGAGTAGATTTTAGTGACATTGGCCAGAGTTCAAAGGTCAAAAGGTCAAGGTAAAATGCTACAAGTTTTGCAATTTCCCCCATATCTATGCAATGCCCGAAGGTATTTTCTTGAAACTTGGTGTGGACATGTACTACTGCGTAAAGATTCTCCAGAGAGAGTTTCATGTCATAAGGTCAAAGGTCAAAAGGTCAAAGGTTAGGTGAAGATGTTGCAATATCACTTTTCTCGCAAATGGTTCAATGCATGTATTTTCATGGAACTTGGTACATACGCATCTACTGTCTGGCAGGGATTCTCTAGGGAATTTAGGGGTCATGGGTCAATAGTCAGGGGTCAAAGGTCAAGGTCAACTCCTCAAAATTTTACTATTTCCCTCATGGTATGCAATGCTTGCATTATTAGTTTCAAAACTATGTACATGCATTACCTGATGGAGATTCTCCAGGAAGTTTCCAGCCAGAAGGTCAAAGGTTAAGGGTCAAAGGCCAGGTTTCAATGCCCCCCCCCCCCAAAAAAAAAAAAAAAAATCTATTTTGTACCGTTATCACACTCTTTTTTCATACCTTTGAAATTACTCAATGCATAAACTTCCCCCAAATTCCCCAAATATGTATACCTGCACTCTTAGAAAATTATAGCAACCCCAGTTCAAGACATTTCTGACAAACCTGTCATTTCAATATTTTGCCAGTCATGTGAAAATGTCATGGATCACACATTGTGAAGACATTGTACTGTACGCCTATTGGGAGAATCATGCATTATGGCGGAGGCATCAGTCGCCATAGCGACATTTCTAGTTTTTTTTTTGTTTTTTGTTTTTTTTTTTAAATCCCGGTCCACTTGAATTGCGCGGCTGACAAAATGCCAATTGAACGTAGATTGTATGATGATTTTTTTTTTTTTTTTAACATGAAGGTGTTCACACGTTCCTGTATTAAGTACATGTATGCACGTCACCTTGACCACAGATGTACTAGGGGTGTAAGGCCTAAACATTTGTCCGTGCTATAGGTGTTGGAGGAAATGCATTTGTAATAATCTTGTGAAATTATTTTTTACTTTTTTATGTTTATTTGCCTGATCAGGAGACGTTCCTTGAAAGCAACGGCGTAAATCCGTACTGAGGAGTGGGGGGGGGGGGGGGGGGGATGGTCACCATCACCACGATTACAAGCCCATAACCGGACCAGCGCAGCCTTGGGGGGGGGGGGGAGAAGCTTGGTGCCCCCCAACACGCACACTTTACAGGGATCGGATGTCCCACTCTTTTTCATGAAATATAAAGTGAGAGGAAAGTGGCAGCAAAAATATGAAGACTTTTTGTTCTTGTTGTTGCTTTTTTTTTTTGCTTGTCAGATGACTTGCGGCGGAAAATCAGACCTTAAAAGTATGAAGATATTTTTTTGTTTTTTAAATATCTGTGAGAGAGAGCGGAGCGACCGGGTTAACAGGGGGAGGGTGTGTATGGGGGGGGGGTGTCCCTCTCCCACACGAGGAAGATTTTGCATTTTCAGACCTGAAATTCAGCGATCTGGTGCACACTTTTGGTGAAATTTTTGTTTGTTTTTTTCTTTAAAAAAAAAACAATAGAAAATGAAATATTCACAATATATTATTGAATGACTAAATCGTGGTATGTCAGCTCTTGCTCCGCCTGTGCGACATCACTGCGAAGGCCTACTAAATAGTGGGGCCTATCACCGGCGTAGACAGGATTGGGGGAGCGGTTATGAGATCGTGAGGGAGCGAAGCAAGCGAGGGGGGGAGGGTATGGTAGGGGGGGTTCTCCCTCCCACGGTGAAATCTTTTTACATTTAAAATTTTGACATTTTACAGTCCAAAAACTGCCGTTTGTAGCTATATTCTTCGCTTTGGAAATTAAGGGGGGGGCACACCGTGCACTCTTAGAAAAAAAGGTTCTTTTGAGCACCATTAAATGGTTCTCAGCACTGTCACAATAGCGACACCCTTTTAGGTGCTCGTGAGAACCTTTTCTAAATGGTGCTTGTCGGCACCTTTTGCAAAAGGTGCCCATTAGAACCTTTTTCCTGATGAAATGGTGCTCGTGAGTACCATTTAAAAGGTGCCCATGGGCACCTTTTTGACTAAAGATGGGCACCTTTTTGACTCTTTTCAAAAGGTGCTCATGGGAACCATTTCATTGGAAAAGGTTCTAATGGGCACCAATGTTAAAAGGTGCTGACAGGCACCATTTAAAAAAGGTTCTCACAGGCTCCAAAAAAGGTGTCGCTATTGTGACAGTGCTGAGAACCATTTAATGGTGCTCAAAAGAACCTTTTTTTTTTTCTTAGAATGTAGTATGTGAATTGATGCCTGTGTAATTTTGGTGTGTTTCACATGCAGTGCTGGTAAGGTGCTTCACTGGCACCATTCTTAAATGTACATTACCTATCTGCATTGAAAATGTGCATCACAAACTCATTTGAAATGAAATGAATTCATCTGAATTCATCTGAATTTCATCTGATCAGTCAAACATACGTTCAAAACATGTATATTAGCAATACATCAGCATATCATACATTATCATTGACACTAGAAAAAAAAAAAAGAGCAAGGATAACACACCCATGCACACACACTTTCACAAGCATGAATACATGTACATGACATTCACCAATATTTTTTCATGAAACATTACTCAATAACTGAAAACCATAGAAATTTGCTCTTTCACAAATTCGCAGAAATGTATTTATTCCCCGTCACTTTTACAATCTAAAGTTGAGGTTTGTATTTGTCATGTTATAATCTATCAAATATTCTGAACAAAATATTTTTATTTGTCCACTAATTTTTTCCCACAATATTCGTCATTTGTGTACCGAGCAGTTCTTGAAACACCATCACACATCTTTATACAGATGATATGAAATAGCAAGAGGTGCATCAGGCTTTTGAAATACATAACAAAATTTCTAATTCTCTGTGAAATAATTCCTGCATGGATGAGATACAGTAATTGTGTAAGTCTTAAGATAGGCAGAAGTCAAGTACATTACCTGCTTAAGTAGTATAAGGAACTTTTTCCACATATTTGCTAGTTTGTTCGGTGTTTTTTTTTTTCTTTTAACGCATATTTGTCCTAAAAGCAACTACAAAGGGCAGGAAAACAATTCCATTAAACAGGACCTTTGGTATTGTCACAGAAAACATATATTATATTGCTGGTATGATACTTGGGATAGGATAAGCTTTAAACTTCTTCGCTTCACTTCACTTCACATTCATAACGTCGAGTACTTTAATTGACTTATCTTTGTTTGTATACAAGTGACCTTTTTGTTGTTGTTGTTCTGCAATTTTAAAGCACCATAGACACATCTATACAACTGCAAATACAAGAAGAGTATCAATTCAGGTTAATCATGACTTCTGACAATTTACAGCATGTCCTATGAAAACACACACAAACAAAAGAAAAGAAAAAAGAAAAGAACAGAAAACATATATTATATTGCTGGTATGATACTTGGGATAGGATAAGCTTTAAACTTCTTCGCTTCACTTCACTTCACATTCATAACGTCGAGTACTTTAATTGACTTATCTTTGTTTGTATACAAGTGACCTTTTTTGTTGTTGTTGTTCTACAATTTTAAAGCACCATAGACACATCTATACAACTGCAAATACAAGAAGAGTATCAATTCAGGTTAATCATGACTTCTGACAATTTACAGCATGTCCTATGAAAACACACACAAACAAAAGAAAAGAAAAGAAAAGAAAAGAACACATTGTTTTATAATGAGAAGGATAATAAGAATCCAAAGGGGAAAAGAGCTAGGATACCACACCCACACAATTTCACAAGCATGAATGAACAAAATTCCTCAACCATGATCTAAAATATATAACATTGGGAATCGACAAAAATTTGTAGAGTTTGATAGCAAAAACTGATAAGTCCATTTTTGAAGATTTTGAAGTACGGTCTCTGTCATAAAGTACAAAATAATACCTTTTAAATTATATATTGGTTACTACATATAAAGGTACATTTTTTAAGTTATGGTCAAAAGAAGCAAACATTTTCTTATTGTTCTCTTTATATTTCTTGACCTTTAATCGCAAATGTCTCCATTTGGAAAATGGATGGACTTATCGGTTTCTGCGAACAAACTCTTCATTTACACTTTTTTTTTAAAAGCAGAGCAACAAATTCATTAGAGTAAACTATATACAATGCAGGCCTAAAGCTGAGGTTTGAATTTGCTGTCCTATAACCTGCCTATGACAATAATATGTTGTTAGCATTTGTCATTTTGTTCACCAAATTTGCCAACAGTCTTTTAAACACCACCACCACGTACAAGTACATTTTGTATATTTTCTGCAAAAGCAAAATAAACTGGTGACAAGAGGCGCATCAGTGCTTTGAAATAAATTACATAATCTTCAATTCTCTACACAATATGTAATTCCTGCGTGGGTATAAATGCAATACGTTTTACCAGTCTAGGTGCAAACTTTAAAAGTGTGCAGAAATCGACCACACAATGACTGGAAAAGTATAAAGAGCATTTTCCGTTTGTGCTTTTAAAGTTTAGAACTATGAATGACTCCACTTCTCAGATTGGCATCTGGTCTGATCTCATTACGTCTACCCCCCCCCCCCCCAATACAGTTGATTCAAAGCTGTTAAATGCAAATTATAGTGAAACATTATCACTGATCTTGTAAGTTGCAAATACTGTATTGGGATCATATCAAAATATATGTGACCCTCCATCACACAAACCAACAAAAAGTCGCCTGTCATGAATATTTTTGGTTGACGGCAGATTCTGAAAGAGCAGCTATAAAATACAATATAAGTCAATGCAAACGGACTTACCTACCCCATCTACATATTTCTCAAAGGTTTTCTCTGGCAGCATCAGTGTTTTTTCTTTGACTCAGCTCATTCTTAGCTAGCGTAGGTTTCTGGTCGATGCTGTCAACGGGCTATCGGGCTAAAATTGTCATTCTGATCGATGTATTCTTTTGGTCACCCAGCTCATTCTTGACTAGCCCATCGGTTCTGTTTGATGCTGTCAATGGGCTATCACAGGCTGTCATTCTGATCGATGTATCGTCATAGCCACACAGCTCATTCTTGACTAGCCCAGGGTTCTGGCTGATGCTGCAAATGGGCTATCCCGGGCTCTTATTCTGATCGATGAATTCTTGTGGCCGCCCACCTCATTCTTGGCTGGTGTTGAAGCCTACGGTTCTGGCCGATGTTGTCAACGGTCTGTCACGGGCTGTCTATCTGATCAGTGTAGAGTCTACCTTTTTCCCTAACCGCACCAGCGACCCGAACACGTACGTACTGCTTCATTGTCCTGGCCAGAGTTACTTGTTCCCTGGTTTCTGTGCATGTTGGTGTGTCCACTTCCCTGATATATGAATTGAAAGATACAATAGACCTACACCGCGTTAATAAAACAATGTCATTGCTATAATTCGATGAACAGAACACGGCATTACATGACGTGACTCGTCACTTAGAACAAGCCTGAAAACATATTGAAGAGATTTTGACCTAACAGTTAGGCCTAACGTTACTGGGCTGTAGACAGACCTCTATTGGCTCTAACGTTAACACTGACAGTTATAACATATAAGTGCGAATATAGAACAAATTTCCTTATTGCATGTAGACGGTATAGACCTTACCGTTACCCCGGGGCGCTCCTTGTACACAGTTATCTTTGCGTTCGGCGTTTGGGCTATGTTTCGGAGTCAGTAGACTCTATTTTTAATAGGCAGAGAAATGTCTAAACGTTACATGCATACCTAACGTTAGCTGAGTAACTTAGCCCTGCCCAGTCGCTGTAAAAACGTGACAGCCATGCTCCGGCCCCGCACGGCGTCTGTTCGGGCTAGCCCTGGCCCATGAGCCATTGCTACCGTAGTACCGGTATGCCAAATTTCTAATTGGGAGAAGTGTCAGGCCTAACATGTTAATGTTAGTTCTGGATCTACTGTACCTGGTAAACATTACACAAGATAGCAGCTCCGATCAAATTAGATCTAACATTAGGATCTAGCTAACCGTTAAGGTTAGATAATCACTGACTGAAAACGATTTAACTGAGTCACTAGAGTGATGAATCTAACACGTAACATTCTAACTTGATTTTGTACCAACGAATGTCATCTAAAAATGAGATAAAACCACATTAAAACTAAAAATCTTACCTCTTCTCCTAAATTGTGATGACTGCCATGGCGAAAATGGAATTGACAGTGACACGTTTCCAGTCCACTTTGTCAAAATTAATGTCAAACGTTACCGGGTGCCGCTAAATGGGTGTGATATGTTTATGTGTAAGTGTCTACACTATAGCCGCCGTCTGCTGTGGCTGCATATATATGCATGGGTATTGCATTGGCACTCTGCCGCTCTGTGCGGTGGTAGGTTTGCATAGGCGCAGGCAGGCAGCACAGGGCTACATATAGCCGCGGCGCGTGCCGCCGCGGTTACATAGTCCTACAGTGCAGTACTAGTATGTGTACGTTTACGCGTACGCATATCTGATCGAGCGCTAAAATTGGATGGTGGCAGCTGTCAGTTGGCACGCAGCCAAGAGAAGTCATTAGTCTACGATAAAAAACAATATGTACTTTTTATTTTCACAGCAGTAGAAACACATACAATATTTTTGCACCAATACCACAGTTTTGGTGATTCTTACATCTGGCATTCGAATATACAGCAAGGGGAAAAATGAAAGTGGACCTAAAGATATTGTTTGACCTGCAGGAGTACCACAAATAACACTCGGGGACTGGATCGCATACTAGCAAATGGTGACGAAAGGAACCATTTCGATTGGGAACCATTTATAGGTGCTCATCGGAACCATTTTGCGAGAACCATCTGATGAGAACCATTTTGGAGCCGACGAGAACCATTTGAGAACCTTTTTTTCTTAGAGTGTGCGCAACTGCTGTCAATCACTGGCAGCAACATCAGGAGAATGGCATAGCGATTAAATGCGAGCGAGCGGAGCGAGCGAGCTTGAAAATTTTGACATAGGCCCTAATGCTTTTACATGCTAAAAACTGCCGTTTGTATAAGTTATACTTCTTCGCTTAAAGTATGGTGAACGAGACATTAAAATCGAGAAAATCATATAAGAGAAGGTGTCAAAGCAGAGGGAAATGTCTCCTAAAAAAGATTTTTAATGTGACTTATTAAAAGATATTCGCCCCACTGAGAAATCGTGAGTTTAAACTGACTGATTTGCTTCACCGATATTCGCTCCGGAACAGCCGTCTTTTTCGAGCCCTAAAATATGACGTCACGAAATGAACAAAACCCTTTACGAGTGCAGCGGGATATCGAGGCCGCCGTTCATAAACCACGTATTTCGTGGTGAGCGGATGCAATATCTGACCTGTATTTAGTCGCCTCTGCTTTCTCGGCTGAGACATAAAAACGTCCAATTGTTACCTTATATTGTACGGAAAGACTTTGAGTTTGACATCGAGAGTGAATTTAGTGATGACAGTGACAATGACACTGATAGTGACAGTGGCAAAGTCGGAGTGGTAGAAGAAACGAGGGAGAGGCGACGGATATGGAAGGCCGCCGCGGACACAACTCGTTTGGGGCGTACATGGAAACGGGCACACTGCCTCTCCATACGTATGCCCCAAACGAACCACGTTCGCAACGGCCCTCCATAGACAGAGCCCACTGTGTGGATGGAGTGGTAGCACAGCGCACATTTCGTGACGTCATAATTTTGGTCACCAAAATTTCGCCGTCAGATCGGGTTCTGGTGGTCTAAAAAGAGTCTCAAAACACCATCTCTCCATCGTTCTGGAGACGTTTTTACCTTCCGAAAGTCAATTATTCATATTCCTAGAGACGTAAGCTTTCCAGAAATGTATAAATCACCTTGTTTATGATTATCGTCCTTTTTTTCTCGTTCACCGTACTTTAATTGGAAATCAAGGGGGGCCGCACCGGGCGCAACTGTTGTCAATCACTGGCAGCAACATCAGGAGAATGGTATAGCGATTAAATGCGAGCGAGCGAAGCGAGTGAGCTTGAAAATTTTGACATTTTACAGTCCAAAAACTGCCGTTTGTGGCTGTATTTTTTTGCTTTGGAAATTAAGGGGGGCGCACCGGGTGTAATTGTTGGCAATTACTGGCAGCAACATCAGGAGAATGGCATAATGCGAGCGAGTGAAGCGAGCGAGCTTGAAAATTTTGACATTTTACAGTCCCAAAACTGCCGCTTTTGGCTGTATTTCTTCCCTTTAGAAATCAAGGGGGGCGCACCGGGTGCAACTACTGGCAGTTACTGGCAGCAGCATCAGGAGAATGGCATAGCGATTAAATGCAAGCGAGCGAAGCGAGTGAGCTTGAAAATTTTGACTTTTTACAGTCCCAAAACTGTAGCTATATTTTTCGCTTTGGAAATTAAAGGTAGGGAATCCCATTTGCATGCCTTAAATGAAGAGTTGTATAAATACAGTGGTATGTTGAAGAGAGTATCATTTTAGAAACTCCCATACAGTATTGAAAGTGGAAGGTAACATTTAGTACATTTTTATTGACCGTTAGATTTTGAATTGAATTTTTTCGGGGCTCACCGTAAATTCCAGTTCATTACTAGGCTACCTTTGCAGACCCATGCACTGCATGTGCGTCCATCATATATATTTTGTGAAGAAAGTTCATCAAAACTTACAAACATTTCTATATACATTCTTGCCACACACTCTATATGTTATTACATCAGCTCTTATACTTTTAGATTTGTGTTTATAGATTTAAAAAAAAATACAGAAGACTGCAACAAAAAGGCTTAAGTGTGGCTGACACACAGAACTACTGAGTAGTTGAGTTTTGTGCATTATTCAAATTGTAGATAACTGTTGACTTCCAAATTTCTCAGCAGTGGCCTAAGCAAGTCCCCTGAGGTTCATATTTAATGTTTTGCTGCATTTTGGGAGGTCTGTAAAAGGTATCCCCTACCTTTAAGGGGGGCGCACCGGGCACAACTGCTGCAATTACTGGCAGCATACAACATCAGGAGAATGGCATAACGATTGAAAGCGAGCGAGTTTGAAGATTTTGACGTTTTACAGTCCCTATACTGTCGTTTGTGGCTGTATTTTTTCGCTTTGGAAATCAAGGGGGGGGGGGGGACACACCGCGGGCGCAACTGTC
Source organism: Diadema setosum (assembly GCF_964275005.1). Taxonomy (NCBI): domain Eukaryota; kingdom Metazoa; phylum Echinodermata; class Echinoidea; order Diadematoida; family Diadematidae; genus Diadema; species Diadema setosum. The sequence continues at coordinate 10,768,406 of NC_092699.1, forward strand.
GGCAATTACTGGCAGTAACATCAGGAGAATGGCATAACGATTAAATGCGAGCGAGCGAAGCGAGTGAGCTTGAAAATTGTGATATTTTACAGTCCCAAAAACTGTCCTTTGTGGCTGTATTTTTTCGCTTTGGAAATTAAGGGGGGCGCACTGGGCGAAAATTGTCGGGAGTTACTGGCAGCAACATCAGGAGAATGGCATAATGATTAAATGCGAGCGAGCGAAGCGAGTGAGCTTGAAAATTTTGACATTTTACAGTTCCCCAAACTGTCGTTTGTGGCTGTATTTTTTCGCTTTGGAAATTGAGGAGGCGCATCGGGCGAAAACTACTGGCAATTACTAGCAGCAACATCAGGAGAATGGCATAATTATTAAATGCGAGCGAGCGAAGCGAGCGAGCTTCAAATTTTGACATTTTACAGTCCCCAAACTGCCCTTTGTAGCTATATTTTTCGCTTTGGAAATTAAGGGGGCGCACCGGGCGAAAACTGCTGGCAATTACTAGCTGCAACATCAGGAGAATGGCATAATGATTAAATGCGAGCGAGCGAAGCGAGCGAGCTTCAAAATTTTGACATTTTACAGTCCCAAAACTGCCGTTTGTAGCTATATTTTTCGCTTTGGAAATTAAGGGGCCGGGGCGCACCGGGCGCAACTGCTGCCATTCACTGGCAGCAGCATCAGGAGAATGGCATAGCGATTAAATGCGAGCGAGCGGAGCGAGCGAGCTTTAAAATTTTGACATTTTACACTCCAAACACTGCCGTTTGTAGCTATATTTTTCGCTTTTGTTTGTCCCACTTTTATGGGGGAACCACCCCCCCCCCCCATCGACGCCTCTGCATATGAGCGTGCTTTTGTTAAGTGAAAGATCTGCTGCACACTCTTTGATAAATTAGGGAAATATACGTCAATCTCAAAAGTGAACAAAGTCTGTCGAAAGGGATGCCTCAAAAAAGCACTACAAAATTTAAATGAGAATGGCATGAGTAATGTAAGTATTTCGATGTAAGGTACTGCGATTTACTGCCATATATATACTACCATAGAAGTACTGTACTACAGTACTACCTCAAAAGTACTGCAAAATAACGAGAATGGCGTGAGTACTGCAAGTACCTAGAAGGTACTGCCATTACTGCCGTACTACCATAGAAGTACTGCCGTACTACCATAGAAGACGTGTTAGTACTGCAGTACTACCTCAAAAGTACTGCAAAATTACAATGAGAATAGCGTGAGTACTGCAAGTACCTCGAAGGAACTGCAATTACTGCCGTACTACCATAGAAGTACTGCAGTACTACCTCAAAAGTACTGCAAAATTACAATGAGAATAGCGTGAGTACCATTGGTACTGCAAGTACCTCGAAGGTACTGCAATTACTGCCGTACTACCATAGAAGTACTGCAGTACTACCTCAAAAGTACTGCAAAATTACAATGAGAATAGCGTGAGTACTGCAAGTACCTCGAAGGTACTGCAATTACTGCCGTACTACCATAGAAGTACTGCAGTACTACCTCAAAAGTACTGCAAATGTACTATGATTACTGCAAGTACCTCAAAATTACTACGAGTACTGCAGTAGTTCTGCTATAATACTGCCGTACTACCATAGAAGTACTGCAGTACTACCTCAAAAGTACTGCAAATATACTATGATTACTGCAAGTACTTCAAAAGTACTACGAGTACTGCAGTAGTACTGCAATAATACTGCAGTATTTCCTGCAGTACTTGAAGTACTTTTTCACATGGGTATAGCGGAGCTTTTGCATGTTTAGGATTGCAATACAACGATCTGGTGCGTAGTTCTGGCGATATTTGGACAATTTTCCATTAAGAAAGTTCGAGATTTGTCCTCATCTCGGGAATTGCTTGGGGGATAAATGATTTGTCTACCTAAACACTTCCGTAGGGGGGGGGGGGGCAAATGCCCCTTTGCCCCCCCCCCCCCGAAATAGATTCGACGCCCCTGATCTTCCCTGGGTATGCTCATAGATGTATCCTGACTGAATCACCAGTCACTGTCGTTTCTCAGGAATGATTCAGGAAATGGAGGGGGTTCAATTATGGCAATATAGTTTTTGTTATTGTTTGTTTGTTTTCGTACATATCTTGCAGATGGTCCCCAGTTACTCGCGTCATATAGGACTATACTATTTGGCGTTGTCAACGTCTGAGCCATACCTTACAGTGTATGTCGATGTTACTTTCTTCGCGAGCGAGCGAAGCGAGCGAGCGCTTGAGAAAATTATGTATACATTTTCCTACAAGATAGAATACTGTTCAGCTCTGTTACCTGTCTGAAGGCCGGCGTACAAACGTCATGACATGCCAAAATTGATACAATCACATTTCTGCTTCCTCCATTTTTTTTTTCAAAATTCAGGGGGGGGGGGGGGGATGATTGTACAGGCCATCCCCCCTCCTCCATTTCAGGGGGGGGGATATATCCCCCCATCCCCCCCCCCCCGGATTTACGCCCATGCTTGAAAGATTATCTCACGTTAGCGTGTCACTTTATTACTTAGCCATTGTGTTAATCCAGGTTGCATCGCATGTGATAGTTTCCATCCCAATTTTGCTGTGTTTTTGATCGGTTGGTGATATATTTTGAAACAGTCAATGCAAATTATGATGATTTTAGCAGGATTCAACAGACGCGCGTTCCTGTGCCGAAATACAATGACTATTGTCACCGGACAGAATTGCCGAACTTGAGAGCGTATTAAATAGAGAGCTTTAGATCTGCGTCGCGAGTGCTATTAAGGCGACGCTATTAAAGACACCCAGTCGCGAGGATACATGGACATATATTTCAGCCGCGGGCGGCAGCACGTAAACTCGCTTCCGAAGTTGCTACGAAGCGAAATGTGTGTGTGCGCAAGACATCCCTAAAGCAATGTATCGCGCTATAGTATCTCGCTTGCTCGCTTGATTGATCTGAGCGCGGGGAGTACGTTTTGTGTAATGTGAATTGAATGTATGGTATACTGTATGTACTGGAGCTGTGTGATGCAATGTTCGCATAAGCTGTAGTAGCTAGCTGCCTATACTTCGTACGACTACAGTGTACGCCTTCTCTTCATCGCAACGTCGATCGTCGTCACTCGTTAACTACACTGTAATCGTCAGATCAGATTATATATAGGTAGGGTGGCCATCATGGACGATGACACATCGTCATGGGTAGCGGATATTACCGCCGAGTTGTCCATTCTGAACGCGGACGATTGGGTCGGAGACCCTGTGTCTTGTATGGTAGCCCTACTACATATCGACCATCCTTATTAGCCGGGTTCACACGTACAAAATAGCGGGATGACGATCGCGATACACATCTCGAGTTTTTTGGCGAGCGTCCACACGTACCAAATTATCCCGCTAATTGCCGATAGAGATAACAGCAAAGCCTGCAAACTGAGTCACACAGCGCCCTTCTCTATCACTGCCTGCGCGCACTTACCTTTGTCCATTGTCTTTTACGCGCCAGTGGTGTGGTTCGCGCGCTGTTGTTTTGGTGCGCCAAAGAGGTGAAGGACCTCTTCGCAGAGGCCTCGACCTCGCTGTTGTGATGTGCGCATTGCATGATGGGATATAAAAACTCGAGATTCTAATCCCGACCGTTCACACGTACCAGCGCGGGGCCAATTATCCCACTAATTGATGAACCAGCGCAAGATTTCTTGGGATTAGCATCGCGATGCTTATCCCGCTAATTTTCGGGTTTTTTTCTGTCCACACGTGCAGAAAACTCGGGATGACGATCGCGATGCAAATCTCGAGATTTGTATCCCGCTAATTGGTGTACGTGTGAACCCGGCTATTGAAACCGACTGCGTATAATTCGCGCACTGAACACTTAGTACGCACTTCTCTGCGCGCAAAGCACATAAAAATGGATTGGCTTTGAATGTAGATGAGGATGGTGTGGGAAAACGCGATAATTCATTGTTCATTAATGGTTTTAATCAAGGACAAAATTTCGAATGAATATTTTCACCGAATCGTAATGACAGCACAATGTAATGTCTATGGAAGTTTCTAAAAGGCTTCTAAAAAGCTTCGTACAACACGGTGTTCAATACAACTCGGTTTGCGTGCATTGTCAATGCAAAAACATTTTACCGCGGGGAACTGAAACGAGGCCACGCAAGTTCGTCGGCGATATTTTTGCACTGAAACTTCGAATCGAAAACGGAACAACTGCATTTGATATAGAGCTGGATTTTCTCAATCACGTAGGTCAAGTTTTTTTTTTTTTTTTTACGTGAATTTCAGTGTTAAATATTCTTATCAAGCAGATAAACATTAGGCGGTCGATTAGTAGTAGGTCCAACCATACTTGCCCTGGCGTGTGTAAATTCAGGACGGGGAAGCGACTGTGCCCGTGCAGGGCCAACGGCCACAGTTGCACTGCACAGTGTACCTGTGGCCGTGGTAGAAGGGGGCCGTGCACCAACCGACATACCTTCAAGTCGAAGTAGGGCCTAAACTAGAATCTATTATTGTTAGATCTATCGTCTTTGAACCTATAGTTCCCCTGTTTAAACGTTAGAGTTCTACAGATCTATTGGGTTAGACTACATGTATGATGGGGCCTTGCGATAGATCTATTCATTTTTTTTTTTTATTTATTTGCAAATCCTAAATCATATTCTTGGGGAATTTGCATAACATGATTGATATGAAAAACTTATCATTTAATGGGACTAATGACATTAAACTGACCCAGCAATGTCATTTCAATTACGGCATTATCATAATTTGACATAATGAGAACTGAAGTTTTTCGCGGAATTATACATAGAAAAATAGGCCGACTTGTCGATCAAACGCAAATGCCCTAAAGTTACTGATACTAGATTAGAAAAAGTCATTCCACTTCAATCATTGATTCATGTGTTAGACTTCTACTTACACTTGATCATCTGGATCTGGATTCCTTGAAGTTGTTGACTTGGCCAGCTGGGGTCAGTGGCGTATCTAGGGGGGGGGGGGGGGGGGGCAAGGGGGGCACGTGCCCCGGGCGCCACTCCTTGGGGGCGCAAAAAAACGAAGAAGAAGAAGAAGAAAAAAAGAAAAAAAAACGAAGAAGAAGAAGAAAAAAAGAAAAGAAGAAGAAAAAAAAACGAAAAAGAACGAAGAAGAAGAAGAAAAAAAGAAAAGAAGAAGAAGAAGAAGAAGAAGAAGAAGAAAAAAAAAAAAAAAACCTCGCCCGGAAGGGGGAGGGAGAATAGGGGGGGGGGGGGCAGAAAACCAAATTAAACAAGATAAAAACAAAACATGATGATGACGCGGACAAAATGACAATGTTTATTGTGTTCACACAAAAATTCCATGTTCTGTGAGCTGAAATACAAAAATTTTCGGCTCGCTCGCTGCTTATACAAAAAAGAAGGTAAGAACAAAACGTGATGATGACAAAATGACAGTGTCTATTGTGTTCACACATGTCATTTTATATTTAGCAGGCAAAATGTTTCACGGAGCAGCGGCTGCAATTTCATTCGTTCTGAAGCGATCGCCAATTGATCAAAAGAAGGCGTCAACGGTTTCGAACATGGGGGGGGGGCGTAAAAAAACAACAACAAATCACACAAGATAAGAACAAAAGGTAATGATGACGCGGAAATATACAAATTTCGGCTCACTCGCTCGTACTAATTTAGAGTATTTTTTCAAGTCCTCAGTTTGTTGGTATAAATCGTTATCTATAAGGCCGTCACTATATCTTGATTAGAATTGTAAGATTTAATAAGCAAAAAATGACAAGAGTTTCATGATTTGTAAGCTGAAATACAAAAATTTTCGGCTCGCTCGCTGCGCTCGCTCGCCAAAATTTGTATAAAAAAGAGAAGAAGATAAGAACAAAACGTGACGATGACGCGGACAAAATGATAATGTCTATTGTGTTCACTCATGTCATTTTATATTTAGCAGGAAAATGTTACACGGAGCAGCGACTGCAATTTCATTCGTTCTGAAGCGATCGGCGATTGGATCAAAAGAGGACGCCAACGGTTTCGAACATACGGGGGAGGGGGGCGCAAAAAAAAATAAAAAAGATAAGAAAAACCCGTAATGATGACGCAGAAATATACAAATTTCGGCTCACTCGCTCGTACTGATTTAGAGTATTTTTTCAAGTCCTCAGTTTGTTGGAATAAATCGTTATCTATAAGGTCGTCACTATAATTGTGAGATTTAAAGGGTGTGTACAGTTCTGGTTGAGGTGAGGATTTAGCTTTTAACGTTTTGCGAGATATTCAGAAATCACTCGATGAGATGTCAAAGAGCATGCAGTTCTAAGGGATATCAAAAGTTTATTCGATGAAAATCGGTTTTGAAATGGCTGAGATATCCAAAAACAAAGTGTAACAAAGAGATCCTAATAAAGTTGTGGCATGTCGCCTTTTATTATTAGCACTTTTTTGGATATCTCAGCCATTTGAAAACCAATTTTCATCAAATAAACGTTGAATCCTTCTTAGAATTACATGCTCTTTCATATTTCATAAGAGGCTTTTCATTATCTCACCTAGGAATGTTCAAAACAATAACCCCCACCTCAACCAGTACTGTACAGTCCCTTCAAGCTGACATAAGCTGAAATACAAATTTAAGCTGAAATACAAAAATTTTCGGCTAGCTCGCTGCGCTCGCTCGCCAAAATTTATATATAAAAAAAGATAAGAACAATACGTGATGATGACGAGGACATTTACAAATTTCGGCTCACTCGCGCGCACTAATTTAGAGTATTTTTTAAAGTCCTCAGTTTTTTGGTATAAATCGATATCTATAAGGCTGTCACTATATCTTAATTAGAATTGTAAGATTTGGTAAGCAAAAAATGACAAAAATTCCATGTTTTGTAAGCTGAAATACAAAAATTTTCGGCTCGCTCGCTGCGCTCGCTCGCCAAAATCTATCAAAATTCATTACATTTACATCACCCTCAAAAGATCCCTTTTAAGTGCTTGAAAAAGCATCATGTGGACTTTGTTTAAAGTCCCTACCGGGATGGGGTTGGGGTTGAACACTTTTTCAGATATTAGGGGCGCAATTTTCGTGGGCTTGCCCCGGGCGCCGTTTTCCCTAGATACGCCACTGGCTGGGGTTGCTTGATTGGCGTAAGCCGTGGCAACACAATTCCACCGTGCATGTCGTAACACGAATTTGCACATTCTAAATAAAAATTCCTGCAAAACTGTTCATGCAACTCCAGCAAGTGGAAAGCAAATTTTTCATCGGCACGCTGACGCTGAAGCCTCCCCCTCTGGTCTCTTACTTGTCCTCCAGCTAAGAACACGTCTCTCTGCGTTCTCCACTCGTCGATAGCGTCAAACAAGTAGATACGTTGCCTCGAGTTGGACGACTGTTTGATCTCCATTGTGAGGTTTCATTACTAAACCAAAGCTAAGGCTAAGCCGAAACAGTACAGCACTTTTTATTGCAAACAGTACACGCATACCACACACAATATTGATATTGACATACCGGTACCGACGACTTTCTATCAACTTTGTTATGTTACGATCCGGCCCAACGTACTGTAAGCTGTACGTAGAACACATGCAGCTGACGCAGCAGACAACATTGCACGATGAGATCATAACAACCTGCCATATGGCCATGTGCATTGCAACTTGCTATACATGAAGCTTAGAGTTTTAATATTTCATCAAAGCATATTTATAAATACCAAATATTAAACAACGTAATATATGAATAACTTATGATATTGTTATATAATATTTTCAGACATTTTGAAATATTATTGCTTAGATTGCTGAAATTGGCACCATAGTGCATATAAACAGAGACTGGAGCCAGATACGTACGTACGTACACCCGACAGCTCTCACTACTTCTTGTGTCGCGGACCGGGAGAGATTTTCATGCGCATGGCTGTTGTGCGGTTTTGTGCATGCACCCATTCGGCCCCATTCGGTAGGTATTCGGGCGTCCATGTTGAAATTACAGTGGACAGCTCGCACGGCGCTCGTGCCCCATCTGGTTTTCGCTGGTGCGCTGCGTAGCGTCGTGTTCGGCATTCGGTACGTACGGGGGTACAATAACGGGAGGAGCAGCTTGTCGTGCTTTTCTACTGAGCTGCGAATCGCCTGCGACGACCGGCTGCCTTTAACAGGCTTTCAAGTGGCCCTACTTTTCCTACTTTTTCCTACTTTTTTACTGCTGTCCCTACTTTTCCTACTTTTTTGCTCACAATCCTACTTTTTCCTACTTTTTCCTACTTTTTTGGTGAAAAATCCCGCAAAAAAAAAAAAAAAAAAAATGTGCAAGGCTACCCGGTACTTGAATATTTTATATTCAGAAATGATAAGTAGACTCTAGTTGCAGATTCTTACTGGTGGGGAGAGCCTCTTCAGTATGAAAGAGGGATAACACAGACCAATCAACCACAAGACTGCTGCCAGCCTCAGCTTTTGCTCCTGTGCAGATGTGATTGATCCCACTGATATTGCAGCCTAGGACTTAGAGCAGTGCTCAACCAGCTCTCATCATCGCTCAAAATTACCAGGTAAGCTTGCCATATACTTAAAAGTAGAATTTGACATGTGACTTCCAAAGAATACAACTGAGGGAAAAATGCTGCCTACAGCCAGTTTTAATGAATGTAGAGTTCAAGCATATCATGTCTAATGCATGTGCTGGCATGCAAATCCTCAGAAAACAGAAATTTCCTTTGCTAAAATATGGTTTACTACGTAAATCGTAAAGGTCATGTCAAAACAAGAAATGACACCTTCAGATCCCATTTGCCTGCAATCCTTCAGTAATATATGTTTTGATAATAATTAACAATGATTACAATATGAAAAACTTAATATAAAAGTAAGTTTTTCACCACAGAGACTCGATCTGGTTGATGTGAGGATGAGTTATTCCCAAGAAAGCATGGATTAGTAGGGACCCATTTGCATGAAACTTGCATATTACTGAGGCTAAATCAAAAGCACTGCTCCCAAAGGTAAACTGGGCCTTTAACATGAGGCATATGACTTGTGATATCTATTTGAATCATGGGCAGGTGGTACATGTAGATATGACTACTAGAAACCTTAATTCATCTGAAGGTAAACAGCTGAGGAAAGTTAGTTGCTGAAAAATCAGATGAACAAGAAGAAATGTTTAATTAACAGATCCCACAAATTGTTAACAAGGAGTGAGAACAACAGTAATTACTTAAGGGCTTTTTACACTTGTAAATTTTTGCTTAGCCCCGGACTATCGGTGGGGCTAAGGGGGGGCCTTAGCCCCACCGTTGGTACGGGACTATCCTTAGCCCACTTTCTGTTTACACTCGTTTTTGCCAAAGTGGGCTAGCCCCACCGATAGTACGGTACTATCTGGCCCTGCAAAATAGCAGGGGTTAGCACCGCAATTGCGGTGCCAAGCAAGTGAGTGTAAACAGAACGAAAAAATAATCCTGGGCTAAGCAACGGAGACAAAGTCCGACCCTCACTGACCAATCAGAAACGAGGTAATCAAGTGCTGCCGGTGCGTGCGTGTACGTGTACAGTACACAGCGTAATTATGAATATTCATGTGGTTTGGAAAGTCCGGGGCTAAGAAATACGAGTGTAAAAAGGTCAGTTTTCTCCTTAGCCCCGGACAAGAGATAGTACGGGACTAATTGGCGAGTGTAAAAAGCTGAAAATATTGGTACGGGACTAACGATAGTCCTGGGTGAGAGAAAGTCCGGGGTTAAGAAACACAAGTGTAAAAAGCCCTTTAGCCATCGTGAAGGATAAAGACTAATAGAGCAGAAACCTCTTTATGGACAATCTTAAAAGTTGATAGCTTGTAATGTATACATCTTACAAGTATTGAGGTTGAATTGCATCATAGGTAAGACATACATTACCTCGAAGAACTTAAAAGAAAGTAGGAAATGGAAGAACTTCACAGAAAACAAACACAAAAATAATATTTCAGTAACGTTTAAAGATTGATTGAAGTTTAAACCATGAGACGTTGAAGTTCACTTCCTGACGACACTTACAAACTATCAGGAATATGTAGAGAGAAAAGCCATCTAAAGCATTACCTGAGAAAAACCCTAACATTTAGGAAAGATAATGAATGCATATTTCACAAATAAGAGCAAGTGTGTGGATGTTTTAAGTTGAACCGCCAAGAACAGTTTGTTAAGTTTGGAAGAAACAAGTTGCAGTAAAATTAGAAGCCATGATGTCTTTTTATTCCACAGATCTTGCAAATTTTAGTTAAGGCTGAACATCTTTTTATTACCCAGCTAGTTTGAACAAGATATGAGAAAATGGTAGAACAGAAATCTCGTAATGAAAGTGGTCAAAGTGTGATGAGTCATTTGAAGTGACATATCAAAAATATTGAACCATCTGAAAGAGTCTTGGTAAAATGTGAGACAGGGAAACTTCTTAAAGGACAAGTTCACCTTCATAAACATAAGGATTGAGAGAATGCTGCAATGTTAGTAGAACACATCACTGAAAGTTTGAGGAAAATTGGACAATTTAAAATTTTTGTGTTGGAACCGCTGGATGAGGAGACTACTAAGGCTCGTGATGTCATATGAGTACAACAGTATAAAGAAAATATAAAGAAAATTCAACATATTTTCACTTATTTTCACATAATAACAGAGCACTTGACTTGCCTCTTTCTAAATGCAATGGGAATAATATTACCCATAACATATGTCAGTAACAAGTCAAGGGAATTAGTACTTTTTTTTCAAAAAATGAAATTTTGTGAAATTCTCTTTATATTTTCCTTATATTGTTGTACACATGTGACATCATACACTGCAGTAGTCTTCTCATCCAGCGGTGACTGCACAAAAACTTCAAACATTCATAACTTTTGAACGGATTGTCCAATTTTCCTCAGACCTTCAATGATGTGTTCTAATAATGTTGCTACATTCTCTCAATCCTTATGTTAATGAAGGTGAACTTGTCCTTTAAAGAAGAAAAAAAGTGAATGGATGGATGTGTATGCCAATTGTGTCAACATACAAAACTTTAAGTTGAAGGTGAAAACCAACAGAACAATGGAGAGTATCAAAATTGAAAGGACACAAATACACTGTATTTAAGGGGGGGGGAGGGGGAATGGGAACTGCATGGTAAATATACAGATCTCCTAGAGTGTATTTGTACTCAAACAACCAGAGAAATCAGAGAAGCTATAGCAAGGAGGCTAAAATGATAATGACAGTCACTGTTTATTTATTCTCCAGATCTTGCAAAGAGTAGTTTATAAGATTAACATGCTGAAATACTGAGCCAGCAAAATATCTGGAGAATGAAAAGCAGAGTCTCAACCATGTAAAATTTCAAAGGCGGAAGGATGTAATATTCTCAAAAGATATGAAGAAGTTTGATTTCAAGAATATTGAATGAACTTAAAAGTGGCTGGAATAATAATTTGCAAAATGGAGAATCTTCTTGAAAAGGTCAAATAGCTGTATGTGTATTCAACAAAAAGGGTCATGATGAGCTGAAAAAAAGTTGAATGTAAAGAACTATTAACTATGTCCAGTAAATGTGGCAAATATTGCAAACAGTAGTAAGTCATTGGAAAGTACAGAATGATTATTTTCTACAACTCTTTCTAAATTAACAAATGTAAGTTGATTCAAGAATATTGATGGAATCTAGCATCAACAGAACACCAAAGAAATGAAAACTTATTTATTTGTTATCTACAGAAAATTATCAAAAAATAGAGTCATTTTTTGCTACCTATAAAGTCGGTAAGACTACAGTGAGTGAGAAACAAAAAGCAGATGTACATGTATGCTCCTCACATCTTGTAAAGTGGAGTCATTTGGTTATATTACAGTCTTATGTTACTCTACATGCAAGAATACTACATTTCTCTAATGCTGAAATGTTAAGTATTTACTTTTTTTCTCTCTCTCTGTGGCTGTTTTGTGTTCTAGTGGTTTAAGTGTTTCAAATTGAGCTTGCCTTGTGTTTCCATCTATATCATATGATTATGAAGATAATCTATATCACTGGAAATTCAGTTGTGGACACTGTGCCATAAACTCACAGTATCTGAGTGTGTAGATTTGTAGTGGGTCAGGATTTGCAAAATAAAGATGTCAATTCATTGGTAGATATAATTTCACTTCGTAAGGCCTCACTGTCATGAGACAACCCATTTTTCATGCATGTCTTGCTAGAAATGTAATATGATAACACATGCTCTCAGAGACTAATACTGAGCGCTACATATAAGTAGTTTAAATTATCCTGTTATTTTGAAATGTTTGAACACATGTTAAGTGCTTACATGTATTTGAAATTGAAAGTCTCTTGGAAAGATATGATTTCACTTCGTAAGGCCTCACTGTCATGAAACAACCCATTCTTCATGCATGTCTTGCTAGAAATGTAATATGATAACACATGCTCTCAGAGACTAATACTGAGTGCTACATATAATTAGTTTAAATTATCCTGTTATTTTGAAATGTTTGAACACATGTTAAGTGCTTACATGTATTTGAAATTGAAAGTCTCTTGGAAAGATATAATTTCACTTCGTAAGGCCTCACTGTCATGAGACAACCCATTCTTCATGCATGTCTTGCTAGAAATGTAATATGATAACACATGCTCTCAGAGACTGATACTGAGCACTACATATAAGTAGTTTAAATTATCCTGTTATTTTGAAATGTTTGAACACATGTTAAGTGCTTACATGTATTTGAAATTGAAAGTCTTTTGGAAAGTAAGTATATTGCTTATCTCATGGTCATTCAGCTGGAACCTGAAAGCATACTAAGTTGTTGTAAGCATCACTTGAATAACTTCAAATGAAAGTAGATAAAAGTGTCATGTTTTTTAAGTTGCTTTTGTCAAATATCCTTATTTCCAATCTTTTTTACATTTTGGAATGAAACACATATCTTCACAACTTCAAAACATTCAAATGAATGTAGATAAAAGATGCCATCTTTTAATTATGGAAGTGTATAACATACCTTTGGCATAGGTGTATAACTTACACATCATGGAATGTTTATGTCATATTTTGTGGGATGATATGTGACCGTCCATCACAAAACCAACAAAAGGTTGCATGCACTGATTTTGTATTAGGACTGAAAATAGATGATATGGGCCAATCCCGCCAATCTTGAGTTTTTCATATTTTCTGAAAGAGCAAGTCTTCTTCTATAATACTAAAGTGTAGGATCATTAAACGAAAAGGAAATTGTGTTTTTTAGCAGTTTTTTTTCTTCTGGAACACTTTTTGGTAGAATAGTGTGATTAGGTGTTTCTCATAGAGTCATCTTTTCATTTCTTAAAAACCCTGTCCATACTTTTAACTTTCAACTCTAATAACTTTAGAAAGGACGATGCTTCTGCTTTGAAAGTTGGCATTGATCACCTACAGAATGTGTTAATAAAGCATGCGCAGCTTAATCTGATAATCTCTTCATTGTTGTAGCTCCAGTGGTTAACATTCTGGAGCCCCTTTTCTCAGTTCACATTTTCTGGAGTGTGTGCTTTCATTCCAATATAAGGATAGGTTTGGAGAGTCCATTTGAATCGAGTTATACATCATTTTTCATATTTAAGTTTGCTCTTTCAGAATCTGCTCTTAGTTAAAAATCCATGTTTGGCAACTTTTTGTTGGTGTTGCGATGCAGGATCACATATATGGTAGGTGTTCATGTCAATCACAAAATTATGTCTTTTCTATATATAAGTATTGTAATAAGCAACGGCGTAAATCCGTACTGTGGAGTGGGGGGGATGATTGGTGATAGTCACCATCACCACGATTACAAGCCCATAACTGGACCGGGGGGAGAAGCTTGCCCCCCCCCCCCCCACCCCCCACATACACATACTTTACAGGAATCAAATGTCCCACTCTTTTCCATGCAAAGTGGGAGGGAAGTGGTAGCAAAAATATGAAGACTTTTTCTTCTTGTTTTTTGTTTGTTTGTTTGTTTGTTTTTTGCTTGTCAGCCGACTTTCGGCAGAAAATAGACCTTAAAAGTATGAAGACTTTTTTGTTGTTGTTTCTCTTGTCTTTTGATGTTCTTTCTTGTTGACTGACAGGCGATTTTGACACCCCCCCCCCTTTCAAAAACGTAGCGCAGCCCTGAATAATGCCCAAATAAATTCAATAAAATGCTAATAAGGATATCCATTTCTTTGTATGTAATAACGTAGAAGATATTTTCCTGTAGCTATTTATTGTATTCTTCAATTTTCTTGATTTAAGTCAGTAAAGCAATCATCCCAGGGGCATCGCTCCGTTTTAATGACGGGGGTAGGGGAGGGACTTTGAGTTTGAATATCTGTGCGAGGGAGCGGAGCGGCCTAGCGGGGGGAGGGTGTGGGAGGGGGGTATCCCCCTCCCACACGAGGAAAATTTGGCATTTTCAGACCTGAAATTTAGCGATCTGGTGCACACTTTTGGTGAAATTTGGGGGTTTTTTCCTATCAAAAAACAAGTAAGAAAAAGAAATATTCATAGATAATTGAATGACTACATCGTGGTATTTCAGCTCTTGCTCCGCCTGTGCGACATCACTGTGAAGGCCTACTAAATAGTGGAGCCTATCACCGGCGTAGCCAGGATTTGATCTTAGGGGGAGCGGTTAGATGCGAGGGAGTGATGCGAGCGAGGGGGGGGGGGGGTCAAGTGGGAGGGGGGTTTCCCCCTGCCACAGTGAGAACTTTTTGCATATTGATGTTGTAAATGGTGCAATTTGATGCATTTTTTTTGCGTGTTTTATCGACTTGAAACAGTCCAATATGTTTAAGTTAGCAGTACATTTTATGTAGATTACTATTGAACAATTTTGCCTATAAAATGGTATTATTTAGAGAAACTTCTTGTATTAATTCTCACACTGAAGATCATGAACGCGATCATGAATTTTGACATTGTGCAGTCCAAAAACGGCCGTTTGTAGCTATATTTTTTTTCGCTTGGGAAATTAAGGGGGGGGGGGCGCACCGGGCGCAACTGCTGGCAATTACCCGGCAGCAACATCAGGAGAATGACATGACGATTAAATGCAAGCGAGCTTAAAAAATTTGACATTGTGCAGTCCCAAAACGGCTGTTTGTAGCCAAATATTTTTGCTTTGGTAATTAAGGGGGGTGGGGGAGCGCACCGGGAGCAACTGCTGGCAATTACTGGCAGCAACATCAGGAGAATGACATAACGATTAAATGCGAGCGAGCGAAGCGAGCGAGCTTGAAAATTTTGACATTAGACAGTCCAAAAACTGCCGTTTGTAGCTATATTTTTTCGCTTTGAAAATTAAGGGGGGGGGGGGGGCACCGGGCGCAACTGCTGGCAATTACCCGGCAGCAACATCAGGAGAATGGCATGACGATTAAATGCGAGCGAGTGAAGCGAGCGAGCTTGAAAATTTTGTCATTGTACAGTCCAAAAACGGCTGTTTGTAGCCAAATTTTTTTGCTTTGGAAATTAAGGGGGTGGGGGCGCACCGGGCGCAACTGCTGGCAATTACTGGCAGCAACATCAGGAGAATGACATAATGATTAAATGCGAGCGAGCGAAGCGAGCGAGCTTGAAAATTTTGACATTTTACAGTCCAAAAACTGCCGTTTGTAGCTATATTTTTTTCGCTTTGAAAATTATGGGGGCGGGGCACCGGGCGCAAACTGCTGGCAATTACCCGGCAGCAACATCAGGAGAATGGCATGACGATTAAATGCGAGCGAGTGAAGCGAGCGAGCTTGAAAATTTTGACATTGTACAGTCCACAAACGGCCGTTTGTAGCTGTATTTTTTCGCTTAGGAAATTAAGGGGGTGGGGCGCACCGGGCGCAACTGCTGGCAATTACTGGCAGCAACATCAGGAGAATGACATAACGATTAAATGCGAGCGAGCGGAGCGAGCGAGCTTGAAAATTTTGACATTTTACAGTCCAAAAAGTGCCGTTTGTAGGTATATTTTTTCCGCTTAGTAAAATAAAGGGGGGGGGGGGGCGCACCGGGCGCAGCTGCTGGCATTTACCCGGCAGCAACATCAGGAGAATGACATGACGATTAAATGCGAGCGAGCTTGAAAATTTTGACATTGTACAGTCCAAAAACGGCTGTTTGTAGCCAATTTTTTTTTGCTTTGGAAATTAAGGGGGTGTGGGGCGCACCGGGCGCAACTGCTGGCAATCACTGGCAGCAACATCAGGAGAATGACATAATGATTAAATGCGAGCGAGCGAAGCGAGCGAGCTTGAAAATTTTGACATTTTACAGTCCAAAAAGTGCCGTTTGTAGGTATATTTTTTCCGCTTTGTAAAATAAAGGGGGGGGGGCGCACCGGGCGCAGCTGCTGGCATTTACCCGGCAGCAACATCAGGAGAATGACATGACGATTAAATGCGAGCGAGCTTGAAAATTTTGACATTGTACAGTCCCAAAACGGCTGTTTGTAGCCATTTTTTTTTTTTTTTTTGCTTTGGAAATTAAGGGGGTGTGGGGCGCACCGGGCGCAACTGCTGGCAATCACTGGCAGCAACATCAGGAGAATGACATAATGATTAAATGCGAGCGAGCGAAGCGAGCGAGCTTGAAAATTTTGACATTTTACAGTTCAAAAACTGCCGTTTGTAGCTATATTTTTTTCGCTTTGAAAATTATGGGGGCGGGGCACCGGGCGCTAACTGCTGGCAATTACCCGGCAGCAACATCAGGAGAATGGCATGACGATTAGATGCGAGCGAGCGAAGCAAGCGAGCTTGAAAATTTTGACATTGTACAGTCCACAAACGGCCGTTTGTAGCTATATTTTTTTTGGTTTTTTTCGCTTAGGAAATTAAGGGGGTAGGGGCGCACCGGGCGCAACTGCTGGCAATTACTGGCAGCAACATCAGGAGAATGACATAACGATTAAATGCGAACGAGCGGAGCGAGCGAGCTTGAAAATTTTGGCATTTTACAGTCCAAAAACTGCCGTTTGTAGCTATATTTTTTTCGCTTTGAATAATAAGGGGGGGGGGGGGCACCGGGCGCAACTGCTGGCAATTACCCGGCAGCGACATCAGGAGAATGGCATGACGATTAAATGCGAGCGAGCTTGAAAATTTTGACATTTTACAATTCAAAAACTGCCGTTTGTAGCTGTACTTTTTTCGCTTCGGAAATTAAGGGATGGGGGCGTACCGGGCGCAACTGCTGGCAATTACTGGCAGCAACAAATATCTCGTAACACATTTATGATGTAATCTGGGGAAATTTCAATCACAGAAGTGTATACTATTTTTTTTTTAGGGAGGGGGGACCCTCCGTTAATTGAAAGTACATCTCCTCCCATCCAAGGAACATTTGCATTTCTTTAAACTGAAGTAACAGACCTGGTGCACACTTTAGATGAAACATTTTGAAATCTGTCAATCTAAAGTGTATTAAGTAGAAATGACTGAACGAGGAGGGTATGGGAGGGGTTAGGCCTATCCCCCTCTTACGCGAGGGAGATTTTGTATTTTCAGAATTGAAATTCAGCCATCTTTGGGTGAAATATTTAGACAGTTTTCTATCAAAAAAGTAAGAACATTTCCACATCTCGGGAGTTACGAGGAGGAGCAAAATGATCTGTTTGTCCCCAATGCTTCTACGGGGGAACCATCCCCCTCCCCCTCCATCGACGCCTCTGCATATATGAGGGAGTTTTTGTAAGTGAAAGATCTGCTGCACACTCTTTGATAAATATAAGGAAATGAAACGTCAATCTCAAAAGTGTACAAAGTCTATCGAAAGGGACCCAGTAGCGGAGCTTTTGCATATTTATGATTGCAATTCAGCGATCCGGTGCATAATTCTGGCGGTAGTTGTCCAATTTTCCATAAAGAAAGTTCGAGATTTGTCCTCATCTCGGGAATTGCTTGGGGGACAAAAGATTTGTCTGCCCCCAACATTTCCGTAGGGGCGGGGCAAATGCCCCTCCCCCCCCCCCCCCCCGAGATAGATTCGACGCCCCACATCATCCCTGGGTATGCCCATAGATGTATCAGAGTCATCATCGTTTCAGGAATGATTCAGGAAATGGAGGGGGGGGGTCAATTATGGCGGTATAGTTTTTGTTATTGTTTGTTTGTTTTCGTACATAATTTGCAGATGGTCCCGAGTTGCTCGCTTCATAGCATGTTTACATGTAAGCCTATGCTATTTGACGTTGTCAACGTCTGGACCATACCTTATGTCGATATTACTTTCTTCGCGAGCGAGCGAAGCGAGCGAGCGCTTGAGAAAATTATGTACGGGTATACATTATCCTACAAGATAAAATACTGTTCAGCTCTGTAACCTGTCTGAAGGCGGGCGTACGAACGTCATGCAATATGGCAAAATTGATACAATCACATTTCTGCTTCCTCCATTTTTTTCTCAAATTTCAGGGGGGGATGATTGTACAGGCCATCCCCCCCTCCTCCATTTCAGGGGGGGATATATCCCCCCCATCCCCCCCCCGGGATTTACGCCCATGGTAATAAGTGATCAAGATTCATATTGACTGTACAGTTGAACATGCATTTGTGCTTGTTTCCTGACATTGCTCTAACGAACGTCTGCCTTTGTTGTATTTTTCAGGCTCTCCCAGGAGCAAAAGTGAGGCTGAGGCAGCAGGGTTGTGAGTACAAATTAAGATTTACATGTAACATCAAGAGTTCTGGTGAGTATCGATGAAAACTACTCCAAAAAGGCTGCACATGTCCTGATTTATTCCTACTTTTTTTCTTTAATGCCCTACTTTTTCCCTTTCATGTCCTACTTTTTCCTACTTTTTTAGAGATTTTGTTCCTACTTTATTCCTACTTTTATACATTATCCTGCTTGAAAGCCTGCTTTAAGCTAAAAAGGTATTATGCACGTGCGGGAGGCTGCTGTTTCTATTGTTAAACCCGGGAGGCTGCGTCGTCTTAGCGTTTGCGTCGCAGTTAAGCTTGCTATTAACATATCGAAGGAGTTAGTGGAGCTCCGTCTAGTCAGTGAGACGAAATGTCATCGATCGGTAAAATTCGACGAGGCGAACATCCTGTTTGGTCGCTTTTGAGAATCCATTTTGATTCTCTAGGGTAAAACGAGATGAAGAAAATACAAGTACCGGTAGTGACGGAAGAGAAATGTATGGGAGCGTGGACTGACACTATGTTGAAACACTTTTCTGTTTAAGGACTTTGAATAATCAACGGATTTCCTGGCTCAGAGTACTCTATGTAGGTACTCCGTACACGTGTTAGATTAGTATGGATTTCGCGTATGTTGGGGGATGTTTGTTGCTGTGTGCATACTTTCCAAACGCCTCTAAGTTTGCCCTCGGAATATTCATCGTGTCATGATAATTTTATGATTCATAATGCATCTGTAGACTCGTGATAATCATGATTTCTCATATTTTCCAAAAATATTCCAAATTGGCCGCGTTTGTAAAAGGTCACATGATAATTTCATTTTCATCAATAGATACAAAAGTGATGGCTTCTCTGATGAATGCCTACATATCACCACTCGAATGAATTACGTGATACAATTTCATAAACTTCAAAAGGAAAATGACTCTTGACATGTCAATTAAATATGCCTGAAAATGAAATATCTAATCATACTACACCTACAAACAAGTTGCATAGAATAACACTTATTTCATGTTATTAATTGCCTCCTGTGTAATACATGCGTCTATTTGTTGAAATATATTTGGCACTAGAGTATTAGGCCTTACATGTACATTGTCAATGGAAATAAGTGGATGGATACATCTGTAAGTAGATGCCTCTTTTATTATGTTGATATAGTCCACTAAATCGTCGGGTCCATCTTTTTGATAGATCTCTAACACGCATCTATCACAGGGTTGTATGATTATGAACAGACAATGCGGATTTAAGGTGGAAACGAATGTATTGCGGTACCGCTCGCTAATTATGTGTGCAATGAGTGTAACATCGCAGTCGGTGTTGATTTATGTTGTTGTTGTTGATGATGATGATGTTGTTGTTGTTGTTGTTGTTGTTGTTGTTGTTTTTGTTGTTTTTGTTGTTGTTGTTGTTGTTTGGGAGAGGGGCAGGTAGTTGATAACATCATTCACAACCATACTTAAGGGTCGAGCGTCATTTTATACTGTGACATCTGACAAAACTCGAGATATATATATATATATATATATATATATATAAGAGTATATATAATATATATGTCTGTACATATGAGAGAGAGTGAGGGGAATATAATATATATATATATATATATATATATATATATACATTATATGTATGTATGTATGTATATTTCACATCACGAATGGGGTTCAGTTTGCGTATATTGATGTCTACTTTATGATTGTATCTTAGGAAAGTAGGCCATACCCAGCTTTTGCGACCAATACCAATGTAACTAAAATGTCATGTAGTTCTCTGACTGTTTGTAGGCAAAGAAATTCAGTGTTTGTTCACCTGTCTTTTTATATCATGATTACTTTTCAATGGCTCACTTCGGTATAATTATGGCAGTGGAACTTAAGAGAAAAAGCTGAACAGTTGAAATGATAGATTGACATTAAACTGAGAAGGAAAACCGAGTATCGTGTAGAAGGTAATCAAAACGAGTATCGTGTAGAAGGTTAACAAAACGAGTCTCCACTATGCATGGTGAGTCATCGTGGACAACACAAGCTACCCATTGTGCAGAGGGTGGAAGGGGGTGTGGTTTGCCCCCATTGATTAAGAAAATGCCATAATGGAACATATTGCACTTCAAGCTGAATACCAGTAAGCGCAGTTCAGGCAAATGCAAGTCTATCGTCAGTGTGTCATTGGCGTAAGATCATAATTAAACAACAACAAAGCATCGAAATTAAAAGATTTGGAGTTCCCAGCGCAGCTTGCTGTTTTGGAAAGCTCGCCTTCAATGATTGTTTTTGTATGGCCTCGCGTTTTCGTTGCATTAGCTCTTGTCAAAATTCGTGCAGCGCACGAAGTTGCGAACCATGATAATTTGATTTGTTTGTGCTAGCCTGGATGAAGCGGACTTTTAATAATAGGCTGCACATGAGTACGTTCGATGAGGCGGAACGCTTGGCCATGTCCTATTTCAAGAGTAATTCACCGGGACAATAAAGCGCTCACCCGTATTTCGCCCTCCGTTGCACCGAATAATAATAACAATATTAT
The DNA here is from genome assembly GCF_964275005.1 of Diadema setosum. NCBI lineage: Eukaryota > Metazoa > Echinodermata > Echinoidea > Diadematoida > Diadematidae > Diadema > Diadema setosum. The sequence goes on from NC_092699.1 coordinate 10,789,607, forward strand.
ATGCACGCCGTTACCCGTTTTATCGGGCATGGTGTTGGCACTGTCAGATGTGTCTCGACACCAACCCTATGTTCATACAAATGACACTTTAAAACCTTTCGGCCGCCTATTTCACCTCGGGCGTTGTTCTGAGAACAGACTGACATCGTTAAGACGCTGATTATTATTCTGATGCTTGGTTGGCCCACAACGATTGTATGTCGGCTGCTTCTGCAAAACGATCATTTCTGCTCGCATCTACTTCCTGTATTTTGCTGTGCTCAGTTCACCGGAGCGCTGCAGTCTACTACGTCGGCACACATTTGCCTGTACAGGTTCCGCGCACATTTTCCTATCATTGTTAAGTTCAGCAGACGTCCGTCCCTTCACGTACAGACCTGGAGGTCCTTGGCGGGACTCGGTCTTTGCTGCACGGGATCGGTCTTGACATTGGCGCCTTCACAGAGACAGTTTTGGGACTGTTTCTTTTCTAATGCCACCGTCAAACAGGTTAGTATCTCACTCCCTCTTTCTCTATCTTTATGCGACAAAGTTACGGCGAATATCGAATTCTCTCCATAAAGTAGGCCCACGGCGCCGAAGGTGATTATCTTCAAGTATTGTCATCATTTGAGCGCCACGTCAAGGATTCCTTAAAAGCAAGTGATTACTGTATATAGGATCTGATATAGGATCTGGAAACATAAGTGAATATCTAATATTCTTTCTGTCATAGTTTTCATATTCATTATTAGTATAATTATGCGCTCAGAATCTAAAACTCGATGCTTTTGTGAGAACTGTTTGAAAGTCTTATGAAATTATGGTTTTTAGATATTCTTCGCGCTTATATTTCACGTGATGTTTAAAGATCATTATGCTTTATAAAAGGATTAAAAAAAAAATCTTATCCCGACGTCCGAAAAAGATATGTTGCATGAAGCAAAAATCGGTCTGTCAAAACGTGTCAGAGCGTTTGACTGGGAAGTAATTCTAACATAGTTGGTCAAGCCTACTATTCAAACGCCACTGATATTGACCATATTTTTAGATAGTTGTATAATCATAATAATGCTCATCGTAATTGTCGAGTTTTCACAATGTTCATCACGGGTCGTATATAATTCTGTACGTCTGGAATCACTTCATAAATGTCGACCTTAAATATAAATTGCTGTTCGCTTTTTGCAAGGTAGGCTTTATTTTTCATTCAATCTCATAAAATATTGTAGGTGCGAATGTGACGACAATGATTATTTAAGAGTCTGTACCTCCCTGTATTTTGAAAATCTTTGTTCCTCCAAAGTTCCATGTTTGTTTTGTTTTGTTTTTTGTTTTTGTTTGTTTTTTTTTTTGTTGTTGTTTTGTTATCCTTGGTAAGTCGGTGACCATCTTTTTTTAACCCTTTCTATATATGCCAATTAGTCAGCTGTGCACAACTTTCACACGGCACACACCTTATAGACAGAAAATTGATATGGCACCCAGAGAGTTGAACTACATAGTGCGAAGTCTCGAGCAGAATCGGTTCGTTATTAGTCGGTTTATACAAGTTGTAAGACAACTCATCGTGTAAATGTGTCCCAGCATTTCGTTCATGGTTTTACGTAGATAACTTAAACATACCCCCGCCCCCCGCTCTCTCTCTCTCTCAAAAAAAAAAAAAGACTGTCAAAGGAAAACTCAATTATTCATACAAATCAAATGGTGTGCTAGGTCGTTTCGCTGATTCATTTCGTGAAAAAGGTTTTAAAAATGATTGAAGTTACCAAGGCAACGATGTACAAGATTCTCGCAACCGGTTTATGGTTGCCCTGCTGATGCTTAGTAATTGTAATCTGAGTAAATTGTAATTGTAATGTGGCGGCCCCACACGTAAAGCCATGTATGTAAATCAAGGTTTGCCTTGTCACGCACTATCCTGACACCAAACACCATCCCGACTGGTGATGTTTTATGAACGTAAAATAAAAAACGGGAAAGCTTGCTGAAAGGATAGACCTACTACTCTTCCAAAGCAAAGTACGAAATAATAAATGGCCGACAGATCCCATTTCGCATACCAGATGATCCATTGTTATGCACATACACAGATTCGTGTTGTTCGACACTCTCACCAAATGCTTGTGAATTTAAAGGGGATGGCTAGTAACTGATCAGTGGGAATCAGTTGGAATGCTGGGGGATGATTGTTCCAATCCTTGTGGGATTCATTTAAGAGTACATTATATATCTATTATTGTGTGAAAATTATTTGCTTCAGAATGGTCACATATTCAAGTAATGTGCAGTTTAATGGTTCCAGGCTAAAATGCCTGTACAGTGACGGGGCATTAAACTGCACATTGCTTGAATGTGAGACCGTTCTGAAGCAAATAATTTTCACACAACAATAGATATAATGATATACTCTTAAATGAATCCCACAAGAATTGGAACAATCATCACCCAGCATTCCCACTGATTCCCACTGATCAGTGACTAGCCATCCCCTTTAAATGTTTTTCCGTCTTTAGAATATGATACCATGTTTGTTTGTTTGTTTGCTGTTAGAGGAATTGTGTAATCCTACTATTTCTGCTGTATTACTGGATTATAGGGATGCGTCATAAGTAGGTGCAATATTGTTTAGTGTCCCTCCCTGCTCTTTTAACCAGTGCTAGGGTAGCATATTTATTTACCAACTAGCATGACTTAAGTCATTCAAACGGGTCGTCTCTCTCACAGATGAACGTAGAACATAGTACAAAAAGAAACAATCTGATATCGCGATGCTTACTTAACGAAGTTACGTTTGAATTTTACATGGCTCATGGTTAACATGTTATCTGATGGCACAAATTTGCATAATTTGCGAAATTTAGATTTGACGTCACAAATGCTTGTGACTTCTGTGGCTTCTGTGATGAACCATATTGTCTTCTGTTGTTGTTGTTGTTGCTGTTGTTGTTGTTGTTGTTGTTGTTTTAGTTGTTGTTGTTGTTTTAGTTGTTGTTGTTTTAGTAGCTGATGTCGTTGAGTTGAGATAATGAGATGTGAATACTGTCATAGCTTCAATCTTGATAACATGGTTGTCCCTGTACACGAACCAAAGCAATATGCATCGCAGTGAGATCCATTTACTATACGGGAGACACAAGCATAGGGAAAATAGCAATTTTAGTGTTTCGATCATCCGCATAATGAATGGGTAATAATGATAGTAATGGATGGTCCGATCATGACATCCTGCTATAATGCGTTTTACAATAATCGCGAAAATTTCATGGCTATGAATGGGGAATTCAGCCTTACTTTGATATCAAAACAGACATTTTTTTTTTTTTTTTTGAACAGTGGCGTGTTTGCTCAACGCACAGTGAATTTACAGTCATAATGGAATGGTGATGAAAATAGCAGTAATGACATTAACAATAATAACCCAGTGGTCTTATTTATCCAGAGTAACCTCGTCATAGCCAAGCCTGACTTTTACGACGACCCTGCTATTGCCATACCATTGAAAGGTGTCCAATTTTACACCTTGGTCGAAAGAGATATTGCGGACAAAATATCTTGGCCAATGGTGTTAGCTCTTCGTAACGATCCCAGGTTGTTAATAATGCCTTGTAGAGTTGTGTTTCGTTGTGGGTGTTTTGTTTTGTTTTTGTTTTTTCGCTTTCATGTAAACCTTCCTAAAAGAGTTAGAATTAAACTGTTGTTTGCCTATTGGAGATATTCACTGCCGTTCTCCGGGACAAAAACACTTACGACTTTTTAGCTCTACTCAGCTTTGATTAAAAGTCATGACTGGACTGAACATTGCATAATCCAAGGCATAAAACACTGAGGTAGCGGGTTAATCATTGATATTTGCAGGTAAGAAAATCAGGGTTTTACTACCTTGTGAGATCTTGTAAATTTGTTATGATTAGTCATTTTGACTATAGTCAACCTTATATCTTGGATTAAAAACTGCAGCGTTACAAACGACGTGTCCTCGTATAGTTTGTAGGTTATCACAAGAAAATATGTTACTGCTAGTCAAGGGAAGAATTACGCTTTAAAATACAAGTCAACACCATGTTCAAGTTCAGTTTAATAGAGAGAATATAAGCATTAAGATATGATTTCAAACAATTGGACCTAAGATACATGAAAGTCATATGAAACTTTACAGTTTGACTCCTTTTCATCGAGCGGCCATAATCTGAGGTGATTATGCCAGCAGCTCCTAATAAAACTTCAATCAGCTTGTACAAAGAAATACCATACATTGAAAACCATTCTTTCCCGTAAAGAGGTGACATTAGCAGATTATTGTGACGCAATAAACTTAAAGTGTTGCTAAAACACAGGCTTTTCTTTTCTCTTTAATTTCATGCCAAACGGGGATACAGTCAGTGAATAGCAAATTGTTTGAAGGTTAATAGGAGGCTTGTCAGTCTATGACATTTTGCGTGTGTATGTGATGGCTCCTAAATGAACTCTTTAGTTCTATTTTTAGTTTCAATTTGTACATTCCGCTGTTGGTAAAACTTCTGGCATTCTGCCAGTCGAACACAGAATGGAATTATGTTTCTCAGGGCATGGTAGAGACAAAGGGCAGTCATTTCTTTCAATTCTTCTTCTTCTTCTTCTTCTTTTTTTTTTTTTTTTTTGCCATTGCTGATAATAGTAGTAGTGATAGCATCTACTGTCCTGTGAAAACATTTGAAACTTTGACATTCCAAAACTCTCTTATCCTTAGTCGTATTTTAAAAAGCTCCGCCATTATGTTCTCCGAGTGCCCTCTGTGTTCAAACCAACTGTAGATTCCATTTCGTGGAGAAGCACTTTAAAAATATGAAAAACATTATAAGAATGATGGAATTCAAAGGCAGTCACGCTTTGCAAGTTCATACAGAAGTAAGGTCAGAAAAGGAAGGAAATTTGTCATTGAACTCAACCATGCAAAAACTCATGACAATGTATCCAATTTTAGCATTTATAAGAAGGTAACTTCCTCGTTTAATATTCCAGCCCTCCCTCCCCTTCCCCCACTCCCGCTTGCCATTGTCTATTGTCTACATGGACACACAAGACACGCATAACATTAGTAAACACGCCATACATATGCCAAGCGATTAACCCTATCCAGACGATTGTCCGTGACATTTCACTACCGCTGTACATGGTCGCTGATGTGGTGGGAGGGTTAATAGAGAGTGAATAGAGTCTGGGGCACGCACACAACTGTAATCATATCTCTTGACACTCTTTTACCGGATTGTTCACTGTTTATGTTTTTCACATTCTGACACCAGTCTTACAAATCAAGTTTTTATCCTCAGCATCTGCAGCTAACGTTTAATGTACTGAGCATTAATACATTCTTAATAAAGCATAAGGAAAAAAGAAGGTACCTGCAACTTCTTCACCTGTCTACCATAGCATAAACTGCATATAACTTTAATGACATTTCTCGTCTTAGATTTAAGTGTGCTTTAAAGTGAGTTGTGTAATGGTCATTCGTTTACCTTTGAATATATTATATATGAAGCACTTAACTGCTTGAGAAGATCAAACAAGTTGAACATCTTTTAGTTGTTAAATTGTGAACATTGATGTTATTCTGGGATGAGAGTTTATTGGACATAACCACCCGTTCTGAACTTCAAATGTAAGCTTTAATAATGTTTTATATAGTACAGAGACCCTATACATACGCGATTCTGCAGTCATATAAATGTGCCCAAATAAATTCTTCGCTGAACAAATTGCTGGAATGAAATTATGAATTCTCTGTGCAGCAATTGCAAAAGATAATAATATCAGGCAATTTGTGAGCTGTATGCAGGGTCGATTTAATGTTGTCGTGTACAAACAAAGTCGCTGCATGTTGTTTTCCACTCCCACTCACTTCAGTCATTGCCCCTATCCCTATGTCTATCTGTTTGTCTGTCTGTCTCTTTTAATCTTTGCCTTCATCTTTTCCTTTCAATTTTCTTTTTAATTCATGAAGCAGTCTAACTTTCTGTAAATATGTTATTGTACTTATCTATGCATTTCTCTAACTATACAACTTACTTTACCTCTTAACGCTTTGTCTATTACATTATGCTATCATTAATTTTGCTTACCGTTTCAACTTCGATATTTTCATAATCTAACTTTGTCATTAGTATTATGTGTCTTAGCATCTCTCGATCCCCCCCCCCCTCCCCCTCTCTCTCTCTCTCTCTCTCTCTGTCTCTCTTTCTGTTTTCCCTCAATATTTGTCACAGTTTATTGAAAATATAACGCAAAGTGACAAATCAAGATCGACACGACTTAGTACGTATTATTAGCAGTGAAGCAGCAATGAATAATTGATTTAATTTAATCGAAGTAATTTTGGAATTGGATTTTTTTTTTCAAGATTACTGTGGAACATTCAGGCGTGATACTTTTCTTTTTTTCATCAGTGGAACTGAAGAACCTAATTTTTTCTCTTTTTTTTTAATCAATCCGCTATCGATGAATTAAGGGCTTCAGAATATTCAGGGCAGGCCTGTAGTAAGATTAATCTTGTTTCACAATGTGTCATCTGCGTTTCCATATAATTTGAAATTGTTACTATGAATGATATCAAAGCAATCATAATATGATTTAATAGTAAGGCGAAAGCACATTTATGTCACTGATAATTCAAGCACGTGTTCTGCATTTTCCCTCTATATAGATTTTAAAAAGTATGAACATTTTCACTATTTTAAGGCTGTATTACGTACAATATAAAAATTCTGTATCACCCAGGCAAGACAAGATCCAAGGAGTGGGGAAAGATGTTATCTAAATTTTAAAAATGGAACAGAAATCTCACAAAACACAACTTCAGAAGCTCACAACTATCGAATAGACACACTCACAGTCTCACATACAATTACATATGCACATATATATTTCATTTCATTCATTTATAAACTATGCAATTATGTGTGTATGCGTGTATGCGTATGTGTGTGCCCTCATAATAGATACGTGAAACACATAAGCAGCATTGCTCACAATTCCTAGACTTAATGGAAAATGCCAGGTAATTTGGTGAAAACAAGTTAACAATTTTTAATGAATTACAGCTTTCCACTGTCATTTGCTCTCCGTTTCCAGTGCTTTAGCGCGAGTCATATTATTATCGCTGTCATAAACGTTTTATGAATTGGGCTTAATTCCTTCTGTCAGACGGACACAAGGCAAAGCGTGCGTTTTGTTGGGTCTTTTTATTTTTGGATGCATGTCTGAAAATAATCTGCGTTAATAAACGCCGTCTTACAGCACGCCGTCAGGCAACAAAGAAACGTTTCATCCTTTTATATTCATTCTATTTTATCCTGTATTTCAATTATTCTATTAGTAATTACTCAGAGAATTTGATAGGAATTTAATCTATTTTACCTCATATCATAGGCAAAATTATACAGTCGCGCGTTTTATAGATCTTGCAGGGTTTTTTTTTTTTTGATGCATGATCCTCGTCGAAAGCTCTTAGACAGTCACGCTATCATAATCAAGTACACAACAAATTTTCCAAATGGGCAGGTTAAGCACGAACTTATTCAATTTTGAATCGAATAATCCGCTCTCATTCCCAACGCGAGTCGAGCACTGATCAGCACATAATTGGATTTGACGGAAGAACTGAAAATTACATATCCCAGTGAATACAGAATATATCATGATTTAGTCATAATTTTCACGGCAGCAGGAAAAGGGTTGCTGGCGTATTCATGTCGAAATGACAAAGGGACAACATGGGCATTTGAAAAGTGCAAATGCGCCATGCGGGAAGGTCAGAAAAGATCCTGAAGCTTTCCGCGTTCAGCGTCATCAAAATTTAATGACATTGTCTGGGCTGGGCGTGATATCTGAAGATCTCAGAAATGATTGGAATTTGTGGAGGGTATATATTTGAGCTTTGTGAAAAACACGTATGTATATAATATATATATATATATATATGAAACCATTATAAGTTATATTCGATTGTTGTGTAGCATGTCACCACGTTGGATCGACAAGATTATTGTAAAAGAGATTTTCTCGTATATTACTACATGAGGACCTTGTGTCTGTCGTTCTGCTGCGGTGTTACTAACTTGGGTTTTAATTGTTTGTGTTTTGATGTTTTGCCATTTTGTTTGATTTTGCTTGAATTGTTTTGTAAACTGCTCAGCATAGGGCTCTGTCAAAATCCGTCACGTACTGATGAATGGTAATTGTTTACCGACAGCAAAATAATCATGTGGATGTCCATGCTATTTCTATTTGCGTTAGCCGTTGAATATGGAACTTATCTGTTTTTATTCTTCTTCTTCCTTTTTTCGCTTCATCTAATAACAACTGCGTATTAATGTAGAGAGTTTGTCGTGTTGAAGACTGAATATCTGTTTCAAGAAAAATGCTTCTTTCAGATCAGTTTTTGGATCAATTATTGTCTATTTCAATATATCATGCTCTTAAGAATATTTATACTTAATTGAAATTGTAACAACAGAAGTATTTTGCCGGTGACTTTAAATTGCTTATAATTAGGTGTGTATGTGTATGTGTGTGTGTGTGTGTGTGTGTGTGTTTGGTTGTTTTTTATGTTGTTTTGGTCAAAACTAAAGGTACGATTTCTGTTCCCCTTTATACAGACTTTTCGGCAATGTTCGTCATCCGAAGCTTGCTACGATATATAACGTCAAAACAGAGGCACAGTTTTCACAAGAGCTGAAGAACACATCTTCGAAAACACGAGCTCAGTCAAAATCTACTTCGTCAATGGGAGAATCACGTGACCAAGCGTCTTGCTGCGCTCTCTTGCCTGATTGGCTGGACTACGCGCTCAGCGTACTCAGCCTGCGCATCGGCGGTTACAGGGAGCTTGAGGAAGAGATACCTGCAAACAGGACGCTTAACATTCGCTGCCACGACTCGGACCGGGCGTGGGTGGACCAGCAACTCAGGCCTCTTGTGTCCGAGCACCTGCCGTCATTCTCCGAGGTCTCGTTCGGCGATAAACTGCTGCGGCGCGATGATGCTTTCGTCTTCGACCGCTTCAAGGACGACCTCGAAGTCAGCTTCAAGACGGTGTTCGTCGTCAGCCGATCGGCGCTAGCCGACGCGAACTTCATTGCAATGGTGCGTGCGTCTCTTCGACACTTGAACACGTCTCGTCTGCAGAAAGTGTTGCTCATCTTTCTCGACCACGTCAGCGAGTTGGACATGCCGTTTTGTATAGCCTATTACGTGGATCAGCGATTGCCGTACCTCGAGTGGCCGCAAGGAGCTGGAAAGAGAGCATATTTCTGGAAAAAGCTTGCCAAGATGACAGCAATCAACAAAAGAATGACCATTGTCTTGCCAGAGAGATGCCTCTCAGAATCGCCATTTTACCGATGATAAGGGAACGCTGCTTGATCAAGAAACAAAGACAAAAATCGCTATAAGTTCAAAGTAAAGTCGGTCTTGCATGTTTATAGAACAGTTCATATAGGCATTTAAAGAGATATGTTTCTAGCCTGTGTTTTGTCTAAATAATCATTGATTGGTACTCGGATTGTTAAAACAGTCATAGTAAAAATGAGAGATTGAGTGGGCGAATGAGAGAGGCAGAGAGAGAGAGAGAGAGAGGGGGGGGGGGGGCGGGAGGGCGCTGTAGAGACCGAACATAATGATGATTTTAAGAAAAAAAAAATACTTGACATCAATTAAAGATGTGATTTGTGCATATTTCGTCAGCCTGGAATATCACTAGGTTTTATAGTTTACTCATTGACTCTTGTACTTGATTTGCGTATGTACTTTTTGTTTTGCATTTGTGTGCGACTTCAATCATGCAAATAATGAAAACTTTGTGATATTATGTGAACGTAGACGACGTCGTATTCTCACATTAGAATTTAATCTTCAAATGTGCCAACGAGAAACTAGACGCTATTTGAAATGGTCTGCAAAAATTGTAGATAAACCCAATCAATGTTGACATAATATACTGAGATTTCCAGAGTTATCACCTGGTGAGAATTGTCTGTCAGTTATTGTGGCATAATTGTGTCAATCTCTTTTTAGGCATTTTTTTTTAATTAAAGCACTGGATGAGATATCAGCTGAATATACACTGAAAGGAGAATTGTTCTAAAGCTTGTTATACAAACTAAAGGCAAACAATCGATACTCATCGTAGAATGAATAGTGTTCTTTGAATTTCTGCACATCATGATGCTCCAACTACTTTGCAAGGTATTGTTATTAGTATTAGTATTAGTATTATTACTATAGTACTATCATTATCATTAGTAACATTATCCTCATTATCATTATTCTGGGTACCACCGACCGATAGTATGATCAATGATAATGATAATAATTATGATAATGATAGTGCTAGTAATGATGATGATGATGAAAGATGAAATTAATAATAATGAAATCTTCTTTATCTATGGTATCCTCTTTAGTTTTGCCATGCACTGCTGTGCCAGAGAGGGCCCTAAAATTATCATTATCCCTAGCGTTGCCAGTTACCTCAGTTTATACACCGTGGTCGAGACCAAACATGTTGTCCGATGAAGCAGGAACCTGACGGGATTCGAACCCTGAACCTCTCAACTGAAATTCAAGAGTCGTATTCACTATGCCACAGTGCCCTGACAGAAGCGTATACCCTTTCACTAGGTGGACATAATGATAAACGCACAAAATTACACACAACCGCACAAGCAGAAACTACTACGCACAATACCGATAATCCACCAACAAACACATTTACCTTACACGCTGACATCATTGTAAAGCCCCCTCCACTTGACCGAGTAGGATGAGATTCATCAGGATGATCATATTCACTGATGTTAACTGCTGTCAATCAGATGTTAACTAGACATGTATTCAATTGATAATGTGTCTTGTACATTTGTCTTTTTCAAATGTTGGGAATCAAAGTCAACAATATTTGCAAAGTCAGAATGTAACTCTTAACGTATTTTGGTTTGCTCTTCCGTTCCGTGCAGCATGAAATTGTATCATCGAATAAAATAAGAATAAAAAAAAAATCTCGGTGGCAAATCAAATGCATTTGAGGTAATATTAGTAATATCAACAACAATGAGAGAGGGAGAGAGAGAGAGTAAGTATGTGTGTGTGTGTGTGTGTGTGTGTGTGTGTGTGTGTGTGTGTGTGTTAAAATATGTATAAATGTAAATATAGAAACAGCGACAGGTGGGATTTACTCATTAACATTGACTGACACCCTCTACCCGAACAGGCCACGGCGGTGAAAGGTGGCAGACACTCGACTAGACCCCTCCAAGCTACAAAAACAAGACTAAAATAAAACTGTGAGAGAACAGCAGAAACTGGACATTGAAATGGAGAGACTAAGAAGGGAAAAGAAAATGATATCATGTTGAATGAATATAGTAAACACTTGAATTTATGTTTCATGTCGGAAAGGAAGATACACATTCTGTGACATTTTCAAACAAGTGTAAGGTTACTCTTGACACAATCAAGTTTATATACCCATTTTACGACATAATATGCTGGTTGTGATCACAAACATAAATTATCTTCTGATATGTATACCGATAAAAGTAAACTGATAAAGAAACATGCACAACATTGCACTTCAAAGGAAACCCACAATCATTGTTCACGTTGATTTCGCGAAGAGGAAAACTTCTGAAATAGCAAAATCAATTGTATCAATAAGATTTTAATAAGATCAGATTGAAGATAAGGTATGGTACATAAGATGTTTTCGAAAAACAATGACAGTGATCACGATCACACATACACACCAAAAAAAAAAAAAATGTGTAAAGTGACAATTTCATCCTTTTACAACTCCATTTGTCGGTGTTTGTTTGCTCATCAGATACTGAAATATCTTCATTTTTGTAAAAGTGAATACCGTAATTAACGTCCAAAATACGGGATGCGGCATATGTACCGTTATTGCACGTTTGCCTACAATGTGCGGACAATTTCCACCAACTGATTTTGTACTGTACGTAACTGTACCGGTATACAAATCCACCAGTCTCGCCTTATTCTCAGCTTGGATGGTTAGGATGGTCTTATGTCTAAATAAAGACTTGTACACTGAATACGTTTTAAACATTCGAGATTTTAATGGCGCCATATATATATATATATATATATATATATATATATATATATATATATATATATATAATATTGATGAGATACTTTGCAAGTGCAGCTGGAGTGATCGCGGCACTTTCCTTGTGTCCATTGTCGTGTAATGGTGTTTTTGTTTTGCTTGTTTGTTTGTTTGTTTTTGTTGCTTATCCGCTTTCTTTAATATAAACATGCCGCTGTCACTTGGTCTCCGTGAGATTCTTTACATGACAAGATCCAACATTAGCAGGCTAGGAGACGTAACGTTGTCTAAGGGCCTCGGCACACCGAGCACTGTAACGGCAACGGTCTGTTTTTTGTTTTTTTTTTGTTTTGTTTTTTGTTTTGTTTTGTTTTTTGCTTTGTTGCAAAAATGCCCCCACTAAAATGTTTGTTAGAAAATAAATCTTCAAGTGGGGATTTTTTTGTTTCTATTGATTTTAACATAAGAGTAAAATTTTGGGTGATTTGGTATCAAAATTATTGATGTTTTAACAGAACCAGACATGGTTCAATAATTGGCGCACCATATCAACAACAAAAAAGAAGAAGAAAAACTGGGCCGTTGCCGTTGCCGTTACCGTGTTCAATGTGACAAGGCTTTATAAACACCACGATCTTTGACGGTTTTTTGTCATCCTCTTAAAAAGAAAAAAACAGCTATCGACCTGTCCATTGGATATCGATCGTCATGATTACAATACAAAAAAAAAATCCTGCGTCACATTGTCGAGTGAAGATTACACTAGCAGAACATACTTAAACATTATACCAAAGTGTGCTATCGAAAACGGTGTATCAAATATAAAATATTTCATCGGCCTCTGTGAATCCTAACTACCTTAGCGTAAACCTTCAATTTTCCTGCAGTAAGTTGCATCAGAGGAAGGGTGCATGTGTTTCTCTGTAAACCAAGTCTGCACAATGTTTTGTTCAGCTTGAGTATTTCAGCCATATAGGGTCATCTGATCAATCCAAGTTGTAAAATATTCTTTAACGCCTTTAAGCTATCTCTCTCACCCTACCCTTATCTCGTATTCAGCCTTGGTGTTCCCGAAAGTTTCTTTAAAGGTTTAGTCATGACAATGCACTGAAACCATCATCACTACTGCAAGCAGTCGACTATAACCCAAGGATCACCAATAACTGCATGCGAATATCGCTAGATGGCTTTCCATGGGGGAAAATGTCCAAAGTCAGTCTGGAGAAGTTGTGTCTATAGTTACCTCGAAACAAGAAGGATTTATTTCAGTTCCATCACCTCCGCTAATTAGAGAGCTTCAGATCTGCTACGCGAACGTTAAGACGACGGCTGCATTGACCGTTCTCCTCTCTCCCTGCGTCGTTTTGCAAAGTAGCTTCAGTTTTCGTGAAGACGCAGCCTATACAACGAAATAAAGCGCTCCCGTATGTCGTTGTCACCATGGCATCAAGCAGCTTTCAATCTGCTCTTGAAAATGAGCGGGCGCTAAAGTGGCCTGAACCGTCATGAAAAATGAAACGATGTGATTGTGATCAGAGGTCTTGCGCAAATGGAAAAACAGTTCTTTCCCTCCTAACGTTCGCGTCGCAGATCTAAAGCTTCTATTATGCTGTTTTGCCGACATTACAACATGGCCACCAGAACAAAGGCGATCATGGCAACGAAGGCCATCAACTTGTGGAAGATGTGGAAAACGCTCTCCTTCTCCACTCTCTGTGCCACGCAGGTGCGCGTCTTCGTGGGGTTCGTGGTGTTCCCGGGGGCGCGCATAATGGCATCGCGGGCGCCAGCCCAGGCGTGCGGACCAACCAGACGATAGAACATCGGATGGTTGGATCCGAAGATAAACTTGAAGGCTAGGGACAGATCTGTTTTCAGGAGGTCTAAAAAGGCGGGCCGACATCCCATCTTTGAGGCCAGCATGTCCATGTATGACGTCGGAGGAAACTGGTGACAAAAAAAGAACAACAAGTTTTCGCGTTCATATTATTATGCAATAATGTATATATTCAATCGGATTTTTTGAAGTGTTTGTATTTTGAATGTCTCTTACTCCCTTTTTAAGCGGTGGCTTTATTGCAAAACCATCAAATTGGAACAAGGATTGTTTAGATAATTTTGATATCACAGGCCTTTTATAATTGATCACCGGTAATATTTGATATTTTACGTGTGATATGGGTTGTAATAATGTAAACTCTAATATTGTTGTTTTGTACCCCCATGTACGTGTCTAAACCTGCCATTCGTTTTGAATGAAACGGTGGACCTGGTTCTTTTGTATACTTGTTATTCTCACACTTTCTTGAACTTGAATAAAGTCATGATTAAACAAACATCTTGCATAGTAGGGGAAATGGTTTGGTACAGTGTAATTGCTGCAGGGTATTTGCGGGTAAAACTGCTAAAAACAGATACTGAAGAGAAAATACGGATATTTCTAATCATGATTACAAAAATTTTCTTGTTATATTACAGGTAAGGTGTCACTGAAAAAGGTTCTGTTTTGCTCTATTGGATGATGGACTTTAAAATAATTATCTACAGATGGCGCTAAATCCGTTTTGCGATCACACTCTTTACAGGCCCTTGCAACCTGAAGAGCTCATCAAAAGGGATGGTGCTTGCAGTGAAAGGCGAAAGATGTTTTTTTAACGCCTCAAAGTGCACTATCAACCCATGCTCCACTTTGGAAAGAAAGTTTAAAGATTAAAGAAGTGATATCAGCCAAACAAATACATCTGTAGTAAAATGTTCCATGAAAGTCTGAAAATTAACAAGAGTTTTTTGGTACATTTAACATGTTTACGTTCCACAAGTTCTCTCTACACAGTGGTTTATGGACAATGTGCACATCGTATAAAGCAATGTTGTCATCGCATTACAAAAGAAATCTTCGCTGAATTTCCTTTTCAATCGGAATCAAGAAGAAAAGCTTGTATATAGTTTTCACAATCAATGAGTGATAATCAATCAATGATATGAATATGATATCTTTATTCTTTTGACCGATTCTACCCAAGAATAACATCTGAAAGAGGCGTTCGATATCAAATTCACGTGAAAGCTGTAGGCACCTACGACCTGCGTATAAAGCAGTTTGAAATAATAGCGTGGTGCAATGGTTTATAATCTGGACTCTTTGAATGTGAGATCTCAATTTCGATTTTCACCTTGTGCTTGTATGCAAATGATGCACAGGACAGAGTGGATCGATGAGAATTGGATGCGCGAGTTTAACTTTGGAACTGTTTAAACCCACGAGTGCAGCGAGTGGGTTTTAGACTTTTCCAAAGTCAAACGAGAGCATCCAGTTCTCACTGATCCACGAAATAGACCTGTGCATTAGTTGTGTTATGAAATGGGCCCGTAAATTCATGAAATACAACCATTTTCTCCATCATGCTTCCGACACACCTACTACACTATAGAAGACTTGAGCCATGCGTTCGGATTTTACAGGACGCATGGCCCAGTGTGGATCTGTAAAAACCAATGCATGATGATTGACCAATCAGATTGCAGAGATTCTAAAGCCCATTTTATAACATCCAATGACAGGATGTTTCTTATAATGATGATGGTGAGAAAAATGATTATGATCTTGATCAGTATAGCCTTAGTTTTCAGTGTTGCCTCTGATCAACTAGAGGTCCCTACCATTAAAATGTTACACTAGCGTTGCCAGATACCCATTTCTACACCTGGGTCGAGAACTAGGGACATGATGGTGGGATAACACGTCCTGTCCAAGGACGGAAGCACTTGGCGGGATTCGAATTCGGATCCTCCGATTGACAGTCAATAAGAGACTTATTCACTTCGTCACGTGCAGTGGCCCCACGATATTCCCTTTGACCCGCAGTGTTTAGATAACAACAATGTCAGCAGAGCCGTACGGAAGATAATGCTGAAATACTGAAGAGACTACTAGAGGTATCCCCTCCTTGATACTAGCCTCATTAAACATGTTAAATAAGAGCTACAAGAATTATACCATTTTGTTGTAAGCAATAGTGCGGGCCTTTTCCCTTAGTTCTTAACAGCAATTGCCAAGTCATTCCCTAGACAATGAAAAAAATAAATAAAATGAGATAAAAGAGGCAAGAACAATCAGGGACTTACGAAAACTTTCTGGTTGCCATAGACGTGGTAGTATCTAGCCTTCCTCTTTTGTACATCCACGAGCATCGCTTTCTCACTGGGGAGTGTCACTTTTCCCTTGAAGACTCGTGCGGCCAGCCGGGCCTGTAGCTCGAAAACTGGTCCCTGAGCTCCGATTGTGCCCACTATACCGATGATCGCCATTGTGTGGCGGGCTAGCCGGGGCGGGAAAACGTGCCAGTACAGTTCCGGGTCAGGCTGGTCGTCTGCGTGTGATATATATATATATGTGACGTCACCAAAAGGCGAAGAAATCGCAGTGTGTAATAGCGTGCAGGCATTAGCATGGTAAAGCAACAGAGACGAGGGAATATTCTCCCATGGCATCACCTCTAAGCTTACGTCCTGGGGTGAACTTTGAAAACAGGATTCCTCGTAATTAATATCAGTCACACTATGGAATAAATCGCTTATGTGTTTAAATTTAATGAGTGCGTGAATTTTCTTATAGATAGGATTCTTAGAAGAAAAACAAGAAGGTCCTTTTGACGAAAGGTACATTCTTGTATTTCTATACGTTCTTCTATACTTTAACGAAGCTACTTGCTCATGGCTGCATTCCCCATGTTGAGAACTTTGAAAAAAACGAGCAGCCACGTGAGCATTTTGTCATCTGTCGAGAGAGGGAGGCATTGAAAATAGTGGATTTTTAGGTCTACAAAGCTTATCCTGTTATTACACTTGATTTTGTTAAACGGGCTTAGAGGAGACGATGTCAATGACAAAGTACTCATTTTATCAATATAAAACTTTAATGTTGCTATAAAATCCCATATTTTCCTCAATTCGTACTCATATCACCGATATAAAACTTTACGTTGCTATAAAATCCCACATTATTCTTCAATAACCCGGTACAATAACCCCAGCACTTTGAGATAGTTTATGAGAAACAGAGGACAAAGCACATGAATACCATCGTACCATTAATTTCGACAATTTTCGTGCGTTGTTTGAAATGGGGTAATTATTTGTAATATTATACAGTCTAGTACACTCTCAGTCACGCTGTAATGGCTGTAAAATCACTACCTAGAACTTATAGAGTCTCTGTTACAATTGTGTAAAAAGTTTCATGAAAGATATCAAGTGATATAAAGTGCATGGACTTGAAAATGCACTCTGGTTTCCTCCAATCGACATTTGGCAAAACCACGATACAATGTGTGCACTTAACCCCCCCCCCCCCCCCCAACCACCACCACCACCACCACCACCACCAGCAGCTCAGGAGGTCATCTGTATACATCGCATGCGCGCTCCCAATTTTTCGAGAAAATGGTTTTAGGGGCTCAATGGGGGGGGGGGGGGGGGTTCCGAAAATCGTAGAAATAGGGAGTTTCATAAGACTTTATTACCGATTTTTTTTTTTTCTAATCAGCCTTAGTTTTCAAGTCTTGAAATAGGGTACCGAGTAAGGTTAGTTTCAACGCCCCCCCCCCCCCCCAAAAAAAAAAAAAAAAAAGTCCGAAATTGGAGTAGTGCTGCTTCTCGGCGTTTGCCTCTATTCCCCCGAATGTGCGTACTGTGCATGTTTTGTTGCTAAGCCTGCCGGGCGGGCCTTATTTTCGCAGTGAAGTACGTTATTTACATCTTCTCTGGTATCTTTTCACCCGTTCACCATGAGAAAGTCCCTAAATATATTCAAGTGCAGTCTTCACCTCGGCACTCTTCCTTCATGTTAGAGGTTATAGAGGCTTACATTATGCTAGCTTCCCTTCCAAAAATCTGTGAAAGGGGGTCAAAATCCGCTAACCCATTTCCATCCTGATAGAGGGTGGGGTATTTTTTAACAATCCGGAACAAGCATTTATTTGTATGGTGACCGCCTGAGAAGGAAGGGAAAGGATTTAAACTTAATTTGATGGGATGCAGCCTCACCTCTTTCAAGCCATATTGACGCTTACTAGCAAATAATATATAGAGTCGTCAATAATACAACATCTTTCTTGGAATTTAAAGCATGATTTCGATCTTTGTCATTGATATAGTGACGATGAATGTTATAATCGTATTGTTCAATCAACCACGTAATATTATCCCCTATTACATGACGTCATTACCCCTTTGTATTTCGTGCAGTTAGCGATTCGCATTCAAATCATGCACATGCGCATGAATCTTGTGCAGACACAAAACAGATCATCGAAAAGTTATCGAAGATTGGCCAATACAGAATTCTTCTATGGTTTAGATCTAGATCTATAAGAAGTCTTCACACTAAATAATAAGATAATTGCCCCCTGCCTTCGGCCTCATGACATGTGGCAACAGACCCTAGATATTTCCCGTAATACGTGGATAAGAATGGGGGTAACTACGAGGGTTTTGAGGCAAGAGACTCACGTTTGAGGATCGATTCAGCCAAAAATGGGAATTTGTGTTGAAATCCCGTGGCGAATACAACCGCGTCGACATGGTCAATTGAGGAGCCATCGTCGAACAGGACGCCATCCACGGTGAACTTTGCAATGTTGGGTTTCGCCTTCAGAGCGCCGCACCAAATGCGAATCTGCGTTCAACAAATGTTAAAAATATGTTTAATATAACACTATTTATACGTTTCACTTTTCTCACTTTAAAAGTTTTCAATCGCGTTTACACATGTCTGTAATTGCACTGAGTTGAAGAATTTGTTTCTGAATTCAAAGCGTCCAAGCTTGCTCAATACTATGACCCCTTTTCTACAGGACTATTGGGGGATCCGGTCTTCAATACTCAGTTTTTAAGAGAAATGCTTGTAAGAAGCTTTTCGTAAGTTAAAAGCGTTTAACACAGCTGCAAAAAGCTCGGACAGATGTAAACTTTTTTCCCTCGATATTTATTGATTTTATTCAAACCATTCGTGAATCAACCCATTCTGGGTGTAACATGAACAAAAACAATATAAACACACACACACACGTTGCAAGAGTCTTCGCACCACACATAAGGCTATCATTTTCATTGAGGATTTCTCTTCCGTCACTTAGTTATTGATTTTGATTTGATTTTGATTTGATTTCTGAATTTCTTTTTCATACATAAATGAGATACAAAGTCAATTGAACAAACTATTTGAGCACAGTATAATTTGAATCTCACAGTTAAAACAAATAAGAGATTCATTCAAATATTCAACTTTTTTTCTCCTGACGCAATGCAAAATGAAAATAAATAAGATATTTTGTGCATAAATTCATGCAAACATAAGTTACAGTATATCTATTGCTCAAAGACAAATTAGGCAATTCTTGATGTACAGAAATTCAGGGAGACCATCATCATAAGCAAACGCTTGACGAGGACAATGGCCTCAGAAATGATTGTCTAAGCAATACAACATTGTAAGAACATAACATTAAGTCACCACTTATATGTATATGTTATATAAATATGTCTGTTTAGGTGAAATCAAGAAGCGCAATCATAATAGTCCAACAATAATTAACTTTATCACAACAATGCCGGAAGATTCGAGATATCACTGTATTCTTCGGACAAGTTCTATAAGAAAAAGAATACCACAACTTTTAGTCGGATACTTCTTACGTCTAACAACCAGTCACAACCATCGAATTGCGGTTGTTCGCGCGTCTGTGCATTGCCCTGGACGCAATGGCGAGTGATGTCATAAAATTTTGTGGGGTCAGCGCGTTCAATACTTTGATATCAATACTTTGCACTGTGTATCTGCAAACAATTCTACAAGTTTATGGGACCTTTTATACTTAAATAAGAGTTTTTACCATCGATTTCCTCCCTGAGTATCACTACTAATCAATATCATGAGTTTAAATGGCACTCCAATACAATGAAATCGTACTTCATCTCCGATCTCCTTATTCAGGCAATAAGCCTTAATAACCTCAATATCCTCCATCAATTAAAATGGATAATTGAAATATCCTTGTAACAATAATTCCTACTTAATTTAAACAAGGGTAATTGCGGTTTTGTCCTTTTGCTGCTGTTGTTCTTTATCTTATCATGAAGTTTTTAAACGAGAATCTAGTCTTTTAACGTTGTTTAGGGAAAGTTAGCACAAGAGATTTAACAATGACGATTTATAAATCTACTGATAGTGTGAAGTAATGCCCCTATAATAAAATTTCAGTGACTAATACTATTGTATTTCATTGTGTCAAGTTCGATTTGTTTGTTGTTTATTAACATTATTTCACCTACCCCGATTTCATCGTTGACCATAACGCTCGTCGTCCGAAGCAGCGGTCTAGAAGACTGTAAACCAAGAGCGTCCAAGTTCATCCGTTGACCCACGTGGGCTTTGAAGAGGTTTCGCGTGAGATTGACGGGTAGGTAGCCGAAAACTCGGCGATTCATGAATGCATCCAGAGGCGTCGATGTGGGGCCCTGACGTGGTAGCACCCATGTTCCTGATCTCATTGATAGGTACGTCTGGTGGTGGTGGTGGTGGTGGTGGTGGTGGTGGTGGAGGTGGTGGTGGAGGCGGAGGTGGTGGTGGAGGTGGAGGTGAGGGTGAGAGATATGGGAGAAATGTGACTTTATCCATTACATATTTTCGGGCCTGTGATAGGCTGATTTAAAGGAGCATTCCAGACGATTCTCATAATTTTGACATCATGTAGTACATAAATCTAAAACATCTCCGCGTATAAATATGTGGAATTCACTGTGGTTCTTGAGCAGAGAAGTAATAGTTTGAAAAACCTTAAACAAATTACACTGAACAAGGATGATGACATGGGAGGCTCACATATTTCAGAAATGTAGCAGTGTAATTCCATTACAATACCGCCTGTTTGCGAGTTCACCTGTGTATAATCTATGCAAGCCTTCTTCTGTTGTTCTGCTTCCTTGAGCCCCAGCTCATGCATTCTTATGGCAGTATTGTGACCCTGCCATGTCATCATCCTTGTTCATGGCAATTTGTTATAGATTAATTTCGAAAATATTCTTATTCTTCATCCCAATTATCTTAAATTCTGAAACTCTGTCCTCAGTATAACTAATCTATAATTGTTCAAATGTTAAAAATCTGAAAATCATCCGGAGGTCTCCTTTAAATGCAGCTCCTGCTCAAAAGTTGACGATGATAATTTTTTACGGTGTATCTGAACCGGGAGACAGAGCATTTAAACTGGCTGTCCAGTTTCCCTGTGGCTGCAGGATGCATTTCAATACCTGGTGATCCTATTTGCATTGATATGATTTGAGTTCACATGACTACACCAGGAAAAGGTCTAAAAGCAAACCCATGAATGAATGAATGAATGAATTCATTAATGGAACATCGGTATCAACTTAGCCCAAATGCAATGAGTTTTTGAAGAAATTGTATTATACACATATACATTAAAAAATAGCTAGCATTCAAATAGTGATCGAAACTGTAGTGTGTTATTTTTCCCACTCTCACCTCAGTATATAACAGAACATTGATGTTAGTGTGGCTGCTACATTTATGTTATGTGTGGAATGTGTGCGAATGTGATGTGTGTGTGTGTGTGTGTGCGCGCGCGCGCGCATGCGCGTGTGTGTGTGTGTATGTGCGTGTGGAATTGACAGGAATTAACGATGAAGTTTCTCCCACGCTGATCTCTAAAGATTATATGGCCAATGAGCTTCCTGATAGTACATTCATTAGTTTAAAGGTATAAAATACCATCTGCAGATGAAACAACCCCCCCCCCAAAAAAAAAACAAACAAACAAACAAACGAACAAACAAACAAACAAACAAACCCAGCTTTAGTGGTTCAAAATAGTTCTAAAATGTGAGTTAGGGATAGAAAAAAACAAAATGTAAAAATTTGAATCAGTATGATTAATGTTGAGTATTGTTAAACATACAAAATTTGAACAACAGTTAGTTATAATAAAAATGTTTCTAGATTGAACCGTCTACAGTTATGGTTTGAGAAAAATAGTGACACATCCTTTTATTTTAGGCTTAATCGCATTTTTTTTTTTTTTTATGGTAGGATGTTTTGTGATACAACATACTAACCTACACATTATGCATCAAATGTGATATCTCGAACACTCTTTCAATCACTGTTCCCAACGTTAAACTGGACCTTTAATCTGGACCGCATGCACGTGTTATTGTGATAACGATTCCACTCAAAGTTGTCATTTCTCAATTCTCAATAATACTACCTGTTTTGCATATCTGCTTACGTCAACTGCCACATCACCAGCCGAATGGGAGCCACCTGACAGAAGAAAGCATGACTTATGAGTATTTTTGATGACTCTAATTACACTTGCAGTGTTTGCGTGATTTAAAACTACTCACTCAAATAAATAATACGATATGAAAATAAGAAATTATAGGATTTCTCTTTAGATAAAATCTGAAAATTGTAACTATATATACTGTACACACATAGGCCCCTATACAGGCAGTTCATAAATTTCTTGACAGGTGTATTACTTATCCTCTTTACAGACAAGCACGATATACCAAGCCAAGAATAAGCACCTGGGGAACTGAAGTTATTTTTTGAGAATTTTTAACATGTTGGTAGAAATAAAATGAGGTGTAATAGCACCTTTGGTTTGGTCTTTCGTACAGGAGGTAGTGGAGTAATATGTGAGGAACATCTTTCATCTAAATCTACTGTAAACTATTATGCTCATTCTCTTTTCGTTTCGTTTCGTTTCGTTTCTTTTTTTCCCTCAATTAAAGCACATGGAAGCAATTTTAAAGAGGTGTTTATATAAACAATCACATAAAGTGTTCTTCAATAGAGATCCCTGCATTTGTTATTCATTATTCATATTCATTGAAAAAACAAATACGAAACATAAAATTTCGATCTTCACGTAATTGGCATATAGCTATGTCGTGGTACCCCTATACTTCTTTCATGTTTACGTATAAAGGAAGTAAAATTACTTCGAAGGTCAGTTTGGGTGGAGCCACGTTGCCGCCGTAACACATATTTTTACGAGCCTATGGTGGTATGCATTCTTAAGAACTGATTATTATTAGGATTGTTATCACTACTGATATGACTGTATCCCCCGAACAGAGTTCGGAGGAAACTATGGATTTGGCCTCGTTGCGCCGCCACCGCGTCCGCCGCAGAGATTTTCTTCTTAGATCATCTTCAAATTTGGCATGAAGGTGTATTATGGTAAGACAAAGACGCCTATTGTTTTTGGTGATGGCGCCCTCGCTTGTTCCGTATTTATACATGAAAAGGTAAAGTCAACAGGGTCTGCTTGTGTGTGCGACGCTGGCCTTGTTTCTTGACCGATTTTTTTTTTCTTTTTAATTTGGTATGTAAATGTATCATAGTCAAATCTATACACCTATACTTATTGATAATGCTGCCCTCACTGTTCCACCTTTTACAGGGTCAAAGGCCACCCTGATCATGTCAAAATTTACAAAAGTGCTTGATGAATAAGCACATGGGTAACTGAAGATATTTTATTAAGAATCTTGAACTTAACATGTCGGTAGAAATAAAATGAGGTGTAATAGCACATTGGATTTGATCTTTCGTACAGGAGGTAGAAGAGAATATGTGAGGAAGATCTTCATTTCAATCTGCTGTAAACTATCATGACTATTATGCTCATTCTCTTTTCGTTTCGTTTCGTTTCTTTTTTTCCCCCTTGATTAAAGCACATGAAAGCAATTTGAAAGAGGTGTTTATAGACAATCACATAAAGTGGTCTTGGAGATCCCTGCATTTGCTATTCATTGTTCATATTCATTGAAAAAAATACGAAACATAAAAGTTCGATCTCCACGTAATTGGGATATAGCCATGTCGTGGTACTCCTATTATACTTCTTTCATGTTTACGTACAAAGGAAGTAAAATTACTTCGAAGGTCAATTTGGGGTTGATTTGGGTGGAGCCACGTTGCCGCCGTAACACATATTGCCCAAAAGAAAAACAAACCATGGGTGTGTGTAAAGTTATATAGTCAGGGTTATTGTTTTTACGAGGTCTGTTTCATTTACGAGCCTATGGTGGTATGTATTCTTAAAAGCTGATCATTAAATTAGCATTATTATCACTATCTATTGATATAATTATATACACTGTACTTATTATTACTATCAAAATCACCATTATCATGGCCATCATCGAGCAAAACTTTAACTTATTTTACAGTGAATAAAGGTTTAGGTATACAGACTTCATAAATGCCTGAATACCATGGATGCCAGTGACCTATTTTGGTGACATTTATTTTGGTTTGCTATGAATTTTTAGGCGGCAGTATATTATGCTTGTACAATATCTATATGTATGTATACATGTGTATATAGAATAAATGTGTGTGTGTGTGTGTGTGTGTGTGTGTGTGTGTGTTAGGGTTCGACATTAGTGGTAACCCGCGTCTTTTGGTGGCCCTATCGGGTAACTATGATTCAAAATGGATTGTTACTTTTGTTTTTATTTCAGTCCACCACCGTTTCAGACTTAAAGATTTTAGCTGCCCGTACGGGCCACGAGATGAAAAAAAAAGTTAGTGTCAAGCCCTGTATAATTATGGACATATATACAGGTTTTATCTCTATCACTTTGTAAAAATTAAATCATTATATCCTTGTTTCGTTGTTGTTGTTTGTTTGTTTGTTTGTTTGTTTTACTCTGTGCTGGTGCATGCTGAAGAACAGCCCTGGCTGAAACTTGTGTCATGCTGAAATAAAATGAATGAATGAATGAATGAAATGAAATAAAATGAAATGAAATGAAATGAAATGAAGTGAAATGAAATGAAATGAAATGAAATGAAATGAATAAATGCATGAAGAAAGAGAGAAGGAGGGGAAGAGAGATGTATCAATAGATATTATAATTATGTGTGTGTATGTGTATATGACATAAAATTTGTTTTGTTTTTCGGGGGTGACCAAGTGTGTGTGTGTGTGTGGATGCGTGTGCTGTTTCTTGTCCCCATATCTTTTCCTGGTAGATAAGGCTCGGTGGATACATCGTATTCTAAATTCGTAGTACTTTTATTTTAACTATTTGATATTATCGATAATATGCTGTTATCATAACAGCTAACAAATGTTTTTTTTTTTTTATTTAACATAGACAAATCTTGGATAGATCTGTACCTAGCGAATTGTTTACAGAGTGATCCACGTTTACAGGCTCTTTCGAATAGTGTATCACTCTGTTCCGTCAATCCTTTTACTTCTTAATGTCTTTTCTGCAAATCATGCATTGTTTGTCTTACACAATATCATACATTAATTCGTGAATACATTTTACCTTACTTTTTTATTCATATATTTTATTGATTTCAACTATTAGCATACAAATATTTATCTTATTTTATATAACTTGCACTTCTTTCCTTTTTGCTTGTATACATTGCGTTACGCATGTTATGTTTCGCCTTTTTTTCATGGAAAATTGTATATAATGATGGCAGGGCTCTCTGGTAGGGCAGTGGCAACACTGAAGAGGCTATAAACCCTGGATATATAAAATATGATAATGATTATTATTATTATTATATTATTATTATTATTATTATTATTATTATTATTATTATTATTATCATTATTATTATCATTATTATTATCATTATTATTATTATTATTATTATTATTATTACTATTATTATCATTATTGTTATTATTATTATTACTAATATTATTATTATATAATGAGTATCACACTTGACTTACCAACGACAACAACAGTCTTATTGGCAAACTCCCGACCGTTCTTAAATTCGCCACTGTGCATGATTTTCCCGCCAAAGTCAGCCATCCCTGGAACGTGTGGAATATGTTGGCTGGAGTATCGCCCAGTGCAGATGAAAACTGCGTCGAAAGTTTCTTCCTGCTCCTCTCGTCCCACCGTCTGACTTTTTACTCTCCATTGGCCTGAAAACAGTGAAAAGTACTATTACAAATTATTATTAGACACAGAGACACGCACTTTACAACTCACGTACTTTCAGAAATAGATATTACGTCACTGTGTGCACGTTGAGTAGTATGATTAAAGGTACTGTTTGAAATTTTCAAGATATCACATTTGATGCATATGTGTAGGTCAGTTGTATCACAGAACATATACCATGTAAAAAAATGCGATAAAGTCTAAAACATAAGGAGATATCACTACTTATGGTTTAAAACCATAATTTTTTCATTGGTTGCTTCTATCCCTAATTCCCAGTTTAGAACTATTTTAGGTACTAAAACTGGGTTTCTGTTTCATCTGCAAATGGTAAATTACGCCTTTAAATGTGCAGGTACAAAAATGGCATGACGGTAGAACTTTTAGTCGTAGAAGGCTTTACATTTTCACGTACACCACGTATTCCTTATCACTCTCGACGGTTCGAGAGAAAAAAAAATATGCTTGTCTTTTACGTACATCTGTAAAATAAAACTAGCTATTGCACAGCAAGTTATCGTAAAATTATAGCCAATCCTCTAAGAACAATCACATTTTGTAAACAAAAGGACGTGATGTTCAGATGTTCAGTGAAATTCTAAAACTTGTGATATGCATTACTCCGTTTGTCTATACCTATCCCACCGTATGTATGATCTATACTACATTATATATTATTTACGTTTCGTACTTTATCAATGATCACCTGAATGCTTAAAGTCATTTGACTGCTCCACCGCTTTAACTGTCGTGTTGAGTCTTATAAACGGCTCCAAGCCAAAACGTTTTGCATACGCCTGATAGTATGAGAGCAGCTGGTCCCCGCGGAGGTACGGAGGCGCGTCGGCATCGAATGGAAAGTCGCTGAAACACATCATCTCTTTGCTGGAATTGGTGATGAGACAGTCGTACATCCTCGCCCCCGGGCACGGGCCCGATGACTTCTCGTCCCGGATCACCCAGATTCCACCTGCAGAAGAGAGTTGAAAGAAAAACGTTCCCAACATTGTGGGGACACAGTGGTACAGTGGATAAGGGACTCTTGACTTTGGAACGGAGGTCCCGAGTTCGAGACCCGCCAAGTGCTTACGTCCTTGGACAATATAGTTTTGTAAGATAAGCATGGCCCCTATCAAAATCGACTTACTTGCCAAGATATGAAATTGGACGGAATTCAGGGTCACCCTATTTTTGTACCATTTACTAAGCATTCGGTTAACATGACCATTTCTCAGGATATATGGTAATACAGTAATAAAGTAGACATTATACAAAATATGCTTTACACACCCCTCCCCCCCCAAAAAAAAAATGATAATAATAATAATAGTAATAATGTACAGCGTAATGCTATTGCTGTATAACGGAATGGATTGACTCAAAGAGTAGAAAGTGAATGACAGGTATGCCTTGTTATTTTGCTTTTTTTAATGTATTATTGTAACCGTGTTACAGTCCCTACTACCCCCCCCCTAAACAAAAGAGCAGTGTATAAGCAAGTTATGAGACAACCCTTGGTAAGGAATGCTAAATAAAATATCTTATATTGATACAGATTAATACCTTTTCTGAGATTAACGATGGCTATTTGAATTACCCGCATTCGGCGCAATCGAACGGTAAAAGTTTACGTGGTGGTCGATCTCCAAAGCAAAAACTAAATTCAATGGAGTAGAAACAAAACAATAAAGCAAAGATCTATTTTTTTTTCTTCATCGAATTTTTCGAAATGAGGGCTGCTGATGGCATTTCATTTTTTTTTTTTAGTTTCATTGATTTCATTTCCAACAACAATGCAGTAATTACCAAACATTAGAACACACATTATTACACAAAATCAGTACAACGTTGTAATGAAAGAAAATACTTTGAAACTAAAATACAAAAGATGTTGTGACTTTCATCTATATGACAAATAGGGCCTACTGAATCAAAAGTGTTGGAAATGAAGGGGACTGTTAAAAGGCAGGGCTTGTTGTAGTTTGCAGTCTCCTCATAAGCAATAACTAATATGAGCAGTTCTGTCGTAAAAAGAAAAAAAAAAGAATAAACGTGCAAGGAATAATAGGAAAAGACTGCTGAGACTAAATTTCCTTTATAACCTATATGACTGACAATATTTTCTAATATAACGTGATATTGATCATTGTGCTCACACTTCGTCGTAAATGCTTTCATCATAAGGGACAAAATCTCGTAAAAGTGCTTATGTTAACGGCAGGCGTGACTGATACGCCAACACACAATGTACGTGTACCTGCATAACTGCCCAATTAAGGCTCTGTTTGGTGTGCTTCTCTTAAACACGTCGCTCTTTGTATTCTAACTGATCAAGGGCAAAATCGTTATTACGCTTCATTTTAGGGGGAAATTCACGTCAGGAAGTACTGAAGGAGTATTCTACAATTTTCAAAAACATGTGAAGGTGTTATCTTTTTTCTTCTTTTTTTTTGCAAATAACATTAATTCACTTCCAATCAAATAGTACAAAGCACACCAATTCTTTCATATTGTTCAAATTTACAGTGTCTATCACACGCACACAGACAAAGCCACTGACAACCTGCATGGTGCATGGAGACCAAAAATGTCCGCTTACGTCATAATGCGTCCCTATTGACCTCACAATATCTCGACAAGGTATTTCATGTCCACTTCCGCAGTGGCCTCAGACGGTCAAATCTCCGATTTCACAGTGCTCGCCAAAACGGTTGTTCGTTAGCTTTTCATAAGAGTTGCTGGTACTTTGGAGCATCAGCATGGGACCGAATAAAATACATCTGGAACGTAGTACTGACACCCGTATATTTCCGATATTTCATCATCAAGTGCTGAGTGCCAGAGACGATTAGTTATGCTTACGCTCCTTGACTTTTTCACATTTTCTCGAGAAAGGGAAAGAAATTTCTTGTTAAATTATGCCACTCTTGCACAACTTTTATGAAAATGAACACGATATTTAAAGGCAAACGTTCCAGTTAAGCTCAAGCTCGTTTTTGCACAGCCTGGAAAAGCGTATAAGTGATTGCGAGCAAGAACAAGCAAAATGTCTGTGTTATGCATACGTTTAAGCAAATGGTTGGTCTCTAAGTAATTAATTGCTCGTGGGCAACAAGCACAAGCAACAAGCTTGTGGTTGCTAGGAAAAGTTTTCGCTCACAAGCAACTGCTTGTTTTTATGCGTACGGATTCAAGCAAAAGACTAGCACAAGCAATCACTGCCTCTTATGCCTACGACCCATTTTCTTTCCGCGATAATAACGGGCCTCCGCAGCTATGTTTCTAGGTTTAAGTCTTCATAGTTGCCTCAGTTCTTTTGAAAGATGGATGGGTACTTATATCGTAGAGGGAGGCAACGGTGTAAATTGATTATTGGACCGGTCCTTGATTTTTACCAACGGTAATAAGACCATGCAAACATAACTCTTTATATTCATATTAGTCCATGGGCCAGGCCAGATATTGGTACCACCTGAAGTGGCAAAACCTTTTTTGTGTCATTTTGTTTGTCGAGCATAGATATGCTTATCAAGCTATGATAGCATTTCCAAATGAGTAGCTTAGTCATAATAAATGAATTTTTAACAATTTGGTCTCGTTGTTATATCCCTATACTTCTGAATCGAGACTAACCGCTATACAAAGAAGAGCACCTGGACACTTCTGTATGTTCACAGGTGTTCTGTTGTAAACGCGGTGCGCTTAGTCTTTATTCAAGGCAGCGAAGGGAATATCCAAAGGTTATGATGCCCACAGCGCTTAGTCTTTATTCAAAGGGAATATCCAAAGTTTATGATACAGTGTATATCCCTTCATCTAAAAACAACAACAACAACAACAACAAAGCAATTCCTCGTGAATTTTACCGCATTTTTTAATTATTTATCATTTCCGGTGAAAATGCTACGGTGAAAACGCTAATACCACGCCAATGTCGCTTTATTTCCATCCAACAATGAAAGATAATGAAAAAACAATGTACCGGTACACTACAATACATTATAAATAATATTGTAAATGAGCAGAGTGATTTTTGTTTAAAACTGATGTATTTGTTGAGAGGGTAGTATAAAAACAGTATAGATAATCCCTTTTATTAGGAACTTTAGATATGATAACGGTACATTGTTCTAGATAAAGACTAAGTGCACCGCGTGACCGCTGTGGATATCATAACCCTTTGGATATTCCCTTCGCTGCCTTGAATAAAGACTAAGCGCACCGCGTTTACAACAGAACACCTGTGGACATACAGAAGGCAGTGCTCTTCTTTGTATAGCGATTAGTTTCGATTCAGAAGTATAGGGATATAAAAACGAGACCAAATTGGTTAGAAATTCATTTATTATGACTGAGCTACTCATTTGGGGATGCTATCATAGCTTGATAAGCATATCTATGCCCGACAAACAAAATGACACCAAAAAGGTTTTGCCACCTCAGGTGGTACCAATAACCCATTTTTCGGGTCTCGGCCCATGGACTATAATGTGTTGATCGTCTGTGGTGACTTACCATACTGGTCCGTTTCTTCGAAGCACACGGGTTCGAATCCCTCCTCCAAACACGTTTTGATAGACACGAGCCCACTGATTCCCCCTCCAACCACTGCAACTCTTTTGGCCGACATAGCTGCGTTGCGAGAGTGGCTCTATAGCTTACTAATGACAAAAGTGATATAACAATGAACAAATCACCTTGGTATACGTAGAACCCACTCGAAAAAATTGGAACAGGCAAACAGTGTATAGTGAATGAAAGGCAGCCAAAGCGAAAATGACAATGAGCTCATATTGCAAACAACATGTAGAAGGACAAATCATCCATCCACGAAGCAGAGTTGAATTCGAATGAAAATTGAAAATCAAAACCGGAAGCAAGGGAAAAAATGAGTCAGGCAATACATAAGATACTGCGTGATTTAAAGGCACGAACGCTGTAGACAAGTCGACAAATTGGCACATTCAACAAATAATGTAACACGCATTCAACACAATCCGTCATCGTAAAGCTATACACATCATGATAATAAAAACACATTTGCGTTATGATTAAAGGTTCCCTGATGTACAAATGCATGTTGATTTGTGTTGATTTTTGATATGCTTACATCACTTTTCCGGTGAAGCGAATATCTAAAAAATTCCATATATTTTTAACTAATTTTTTATTCTATTTTTTTTTCAGATTACTTGGATACACCCACACACACACACACACAAAAAAAAAAATCCTTCCAAACCAATACTCCTGTTGCGACCTCATCTGTCAATCATTGCTAAAGTACTGATAGATATGTTTAACAAAAAGACATTGGAATGCACCTTCCCCTCGACTCAGCATAACTTGTAACTTCTAGATATTCGTTTCACCGCAAAAGTGATTTTAAGGATATACCGAAATCAACACAAATCAACATGCATTTGTATTTCAGAGAACCTTTAAATAAACTTGTGCATTACAATAACACATCCATTTATACTTACCGGATCCTTCGACAACTAGTTTTCAGAGTGTGGCGGCAAGTGTGTGCAGGGTTTCACAGGAACCTGCGGGCATGTTACCCCGGCCTCATCACATGTTATGCTGTCACAAAAAAGCCACAATTGCTGGTTTATATCCGTTCGCCTGGTCGTCATTCTCGTACTGATAGTACCCTCAAGTTTCCATCAAGCTTTAGTGTTTAACTGTACCCTTACAAACACACATTTTCTATTTCAATCACACACCAATTAATGAACAAACTCGACCCTACCTCCCCGCCTGATATTCCACTTGAATCCTTCAGCACGTTTTTATCAGAAAGATGATATATAAAATTCATAGAGGAAGGGAAAACCAAATATATTACGATATTAGCATGATTAGTGACAACCACTATCAGGTGTATCCAGTGCTGCGTTTATTTTGTTTTTATTTGTGGTTGCATTGTTGTATTTTGTTGTGATGATTTTCCTTAGGTTTATTTCTTTCTTCTTTGAGTTGCGATAGTTTTGCACGAAATATGGAGATGAACAGAAGACACCTATGGCAACGTTGATATTTTACTTTATTTCATTTTACTTCTGGCATTATTTGATAATGTATCTTTACTGTAGGTTGTTATACGAGTATTGTTTACTCTGTTAAATTCACATTGTTTTGTTGATACGATTTCTATCACTGAAGAAAGTGAGATTTATGTTATGTTATTCTTATTGTCGAAAACGGAAATAAATTTGAATTTGAATTTGAATTTGAACATGCCTGGTACCGTTACCACACGAGTCACTAGCTCCCGTTCACTGTGTATGTAACAAGCATCAAACCTTTTATGTCCAAACTTGAAATAGATATATTTTCGATATACTGTATTTGGTACATGTATTGCTACATTGTTTTTGAGTAATTCGTTTTTGTTTTGGATTTTTTTTACAGGCTCTGCTTTTCATGAGGTCATAATAAGATTTATCAAATGTATATTTTGTTATTGTAATATTATGGAATGTTGGATGGAAATGGAACACAATTACGAATTTCATGGAAATACAGAATATCGTTTTCAATATCTTATTGTCAATTCAAATTGACGTCCCCGGTCAAGATGTTTTATCTACCATAACCCTCTCGAATCAGGTGTATAAATGCGGTACGTGGCAACGCTATTTAAAGGTAATGATAATTGAGGGGCTGTCTGGTAGAGCATTGGTCATGGTCATGACTTTTAAGACATTCTTTCTAAATAATGTTTGCTGGCAGTTGTTTTCTAAGGAACCCCACCCATTCCAATAAATAAGACAATGTTGTCCATTCGTGACGTATTATATAGGCCAAGTATTGTCACTGCTCGTTATCTTACATGATTATTATTTTAAACTTCTTGTCGAAAAAAAAAATAGTGTGTTGCGCCTTTCTACTGTGATCTTTTTACCTTTGATTTGTTATTTGTGCATTTGTGAATGGAAACAGCACAAATTTAGACCAAAATAAAACATGTTACGTAACATAGATACACTTTATCTATGCAAGGAGTAATTTTGAACAGAAATTTTATCACACAGTGTAACCACCGAAGCACTGACACACAGTATGTTACTCGTTAGAAAACGGTTTCAAAAGTTCATTTTGCAACTTTTATAGTTAGTAGGGCCGATTGTTTTACAAAAACGTGATGACAAACTAGCAAGTGTAATTCATGCTCTCTAATTTCATGTGTGATCCTAATCAGGCTAGATTTATTTCAATTTAATTCAGTTTCGAATTCACTTCATTTGAAGATTCATAACAGGAAGTCCGCGGTTACGTGCAAAACAAAAATGCATCACATTAGGTTCTGTCCGTGTATCACATTGAGATAATAATAATTATAATAATAATAGTTATAATAATAATAATAATATTAATGATAACAGTAATAATAATAATAATAATAATAATGATAATAATAATAATAGTAATAATAATAATAATAACAATAATAATAATTGACAGTGCTTATATAGCGCATAACACAAAGTGATAATGTCCCTATGCGCTCAAAAAATTAAAAGATTATACAAAGACATACAATTCCAATTCCAGTGATGGTACCGAGCTTCATGTTGATCACACTGAGATCACATTGAAGTTCTCAAGGCCCTGTCACACCTTTCCGGGTAAGCTACGCGGGCTTGTTGCGAGTAGGGATTTTCCAGCACGCAGGAGAATTTTCTGCGGGCGAACAAGGATGTTGGCGAGTTCCGTACTTGCGTCTTACTGCTAGAGGCGTGCTATTTACCTGCAACTTGCGTGTATTCCGTGAGACCTGCGTGAGAGCTTTGAAATCGATCCATTTTCAGCTACGAGCGACATACGGGGACTGCGAAGTACCTGCGTTACAGCTGCGAAATACCTGCGTAGGAGTTGCCTGCGAGATGCTAAGGGCCTCCTACTGGTGTTCTGCGTGTACCTCTGCGGGCATCCCCCCGCGACTCACCCGGAACAAGTTTAAAGCATGCTCAAGGCCTTGTCACACTGTGTCTGGGGAAGCCTTGCGGGTTGACTTGCGGGGAAAATTTTTTGCTACCCGCACCTCCCAGCAGTTGGTCCGCACCTGACAGTACCTAGCGTGTATCTCGCCCGTAGTTGCCCGGAGGCTCACGCAAGTCCTATTTACCCGCAACCAAGTTTTGAGCATGACCAAAACTTTTTCCGGGTGAGTCGCGGGGATTGCCCGCAGAGGTCCACGCAGAACGCTAGTAGGAGGCCCTTAGCGGCAGCACTTCGCAAGCAACTCCCATGCAGGTACTTCGAAGCTGTCACGCAGGTACTTCGCAGTCCCCGAGTGCGGCCAAGATAATGACATTCTGTGGGACTTCTGCCATTCCGTCAGAGGAATTCCTTTACTGAGTTGTCAACCCCCACGCGCATGGCACGCAGGTCACACAGAATACCCGCGAGTAGAACTTAGGTAGAATGCGTTCAGCAAGTACGACACATGCAAAACTCCCCCAAATCCTTGTCCACCCTCAGAAATTGTCCGGTATGCTGGAAAATCCCCACACGCAACAAGCCCGGGTAGCTTGCCCGGAAAGATGTGACAGGGCCTAAACATGGTTGCGGGAAGAAAAGATTTGCGTGCGCACCTCCGGGCGACTACGGGCGAGATACGTGCTAGGTAATGTCATGTGCGAGTCATCTGCGGGGACCTCCGGGCAAAAATTATTCTTCGGCAAGTCGCACGCAAGGCTTGCCCGGAAAGGTGTGACACGGCCTTCACACTTCCAAGTACTGTATTCCATGTACAAGCGCGCCGGAACACTTCTGGGTTTTTTTGTGGTTTTTTTTGTGTTTTTTTTTTTTTTTTGGGGGGGGGGGCAAAATCTCAACGGGGGCACATTTATGTGACGACGCGAGATCCTCGGCGCGGGAGCGAAGCGAGCGAGCGGGGGGTGTGGGTGTGGAAAGGGGGATCACCCCCCCCCCCCCCCCCACTGTAGGGAGCTTTTGTAAAACAGGACTATGATCTTAACATACGGGGGTATATTATGTGATGGTGTGAGATCCTCGTCGAGGGAGCGAAGCTACCAAGCGGGGGAGGGGGATACCCCCTCCCACGGTAGGGACTTTTTGTAAAAACAGAGTATAAAAGTCGCTTTTATAGAGCATTTTAAATTAAATTTCTGAGGAATTAAACAGAGTAAAAGAAATCACTGCGAAGGACTATGATAATAACTTATACAAACTTTTCATTTTAATATAAGTACGGGCAGAACGAGCGAGCCACTTTCACTTTGCAATTTATCTGAAATGTACTCATTAAAAGCTTAAACGTGATCGCATCGTTCGAACAATAAAAAATATTCTTATACTGCTAGAAAACAAAGAAGAAAATGAAAAATGTAAGGTTTACTAAAGGTATGTTTCAGCGGGCACACTCGAGGACACGAGGCTACCATCTATACACTAAATTTACTCATAAGTTCCTATTAGTGTATAGATACAATAATGTATGTTCTTAGTGTATTATAATTTTCGCCCCGTTAGGGCCGAAAATTTTTGCATTTTCAGTTATGAAATTACAACATTTAGACAAGAAATATGTCTTTATTGTTCATTTTGATCTTTAAATCAGTGATTAATTATTTGTTACAGAGGGCACTTGAGGGGGGGGGCAAAAACTCGTTTTGCCCCCCCCCCCAACATTTTGTTTTTGTTTGTTTTTTTTGGGGGGGTGGGGGGCAAGTGCCACCCCTGCCGCCCCCCCCCCCCCACTTCCGGCGCCCTTGTCCATGTACGTACAAAATGTTTCAAAAGTCTCGAACGTCAAGGCGTCGCCGAAACTTAAAGTTCGTGGCTCTTGAACGTATCGTCCGACTTTTCCTAAATTTCACTTGATGTGTTCTACCAATAGCGTTGCCTTCACTCAATCCACACAGATTTGAGTTTCATTATCCTATCAGAATGTACATGTCAAAGTGAGCCCTCTACGCTAATAAAAAATGTTTTTAAAAAAATCCGATTCACTCTGTCTGATGTGACGAAAGCTAATGGCATGTATAGTGAGAAATAAAATTGATTGAAAATGCCATTGAACGAAGCAGGTAGGCAACTAAACACTCGGTCAAGCCATTAATATCACTTCTTTCAAAATTATTTATCTCATTGTATATATGTGTATAGCATGTATATATTACATATTATGTATATATAATTATGTATATATATATATATTAAGGCGTTGCCGTTCTATGCCAAAGACCCGGGTTCGAGTCCCGGCGGAGACCAATTTTTCAACTCTTGCGCTTTTCCGAAAAGGAGGAACAGTAAGAGGAATAATGATGTCAAAGCTACGCACCGATTTCTCCTTCCTTTCTCATATATATATGTATATATATATATATATATATATATCATATATATATATATATACATATATATATATATATATATATATATATATATATATATATATATATATATAATATATATCTATATATGATAACGTAATATTCAGCATTCATTTGAAGATTACCTGTAATAACATTACACACAAAAAAACTTCGAGGTTGCAGAAATCTGTAAAATATTCGCCGCAGACATGAACGGTTAAGGCGTTAATATGATACATGCTGTGCAGCCGTCGGGGGATTAAAGGATTAAACGATGCACTGTTATCGTAAAAATGAATAAAAATGAATAACGAATAAAGAGTGTCATAAAACAATGATAGCACTGAAGGCTTGTTGCTATACACAGACCAAGGGGAGTTAAAACACCAGTAAATACACGTTTCAGTCAACTCATTAATTCAACATCCCGTAGATGTATGTATGTATGTATGTTTTTATATATATATATATATATGTGTGTGTGTGTGTGTGTGTGTGTGTGTGTGTGTGTGTGTGTGTGTGTTTGTGTGTGTTACATATTATATAAACTTGAACTCGTGACATTGAATTCACTTTACACATGGAAGCTGTAAGCAACGTGACATCCGGATATTAGAACGGAAAACTCGTGAGCTTGCTGGCGTGTTGCAACCTGCATAATTTTACATTTGCCATGTTTTCCCTATACTTTACCTTACTTTGTAATGGGTCTCTTGTAATCCATAATCATTTCGGCAACCTTCTCTCATCTGTGCTATGAAATCGTGACAGGTAAGTGCATGAAACACCAATCTATAGCTGATTTTTTGTGTTAGACCAGCTTTCGTCTTGTAGTAATGTGTAGTAGGTAAACACGTGTATTGCAAAGAAAAACGTGAGCGCGACTTTATCTAAACGACAACTAAGAGATGCATTTTCCTCAAGCATAAAAGACAGGATATTTTATGTGTCATCATTTTCTTTGAGCTTTATTTCATAGAATGATGGGTGCAAGTTTGCTACAGAGAGTCACTTATAAAAAGAGAACTTACTTCGTATTGTGAAATAAATTGGAATTGAAATTGAATTAAATTTGAAATGTATACAAGTGGAGTATCTCCATTTACCCTGCTATCGATGAGAGTAGATTCCAAGTTCGCTATCCAGCACAAAGTTTTTCCATGTATGAAAATATCTATTAAAGATTTCATT
Organism: Diadema setosum; assembly: GCF_964275005.1. Classification (NCBI taxonomy): domain Eukaryota; kingdom Metazoa; phylum Echinodermata; class Echinoidea; order Diadematoida; family Diadematidae; genus Diadema; species Diadema setosum. The sequence continues at coordinate 10,827,254 of NC_092699.1, forward strand.
AATCTTTGTGTAAGATGATTTTTCCAGTTTTATTGAAAATGTTCTAATACATACATAATTATTGACGGGAGGCTGATTCAGTATATATATTTAAACTTGGTTGTACGTTCAGGAAACGTGCGTATTTTACTGTACTGCATAGGCCCTACTCATCAAAAACAGAATAAGAGAAAATGCCTCGGGGAAAACAGAGTGTTTCATGTTTAGGCTAACCAGGATACTGATATAGATATACTTATCATCTTCTATGCTAATTTGGGCTATATCTTTTTTTTTTTAATTAAACTCGTCATTAATCATTCATGACAAAATTGCAGGGATCACTAAGAAACAAATATAATTATGTAGGAACAATGACACAGTTAGAGACAAATACGAAGAAAGCGATGTACAGTGTACATTATGGATATATTAACCTGAACGTGATCACTGATTGACACATAGCAAAATACGAAAACAAATAGACATACGTTTACATGTAATAGGACAAGGGGATTACAGAACTGGTGGATAGACCGGTTCTGTAATGCATTTAGATTTAATGCGTGCTTTGTTCACTAAAGTTGCCCATAACAACTAAAAAAAAAAAAACAAAAAAAAAACAACTTGCTATGCCCTACACAGCAACAACTAAGCGAATTCCTCCCTTTGGAACTTAAAAGGATCGTATAGTTTTGGTTGAGACCTAATTTCAGGTTTCTAACATTTTTTGGTGAGATGATGAGAAACCTCTTATGAAATATGAAAGAGCATGTAATTCTATGAGGAATTCAATGTTTATTTGATGAAAATTGGTTTTGAAATGGCTGAGATATCCAAAAAAGAGCGATTCTAATGAAGTGTGGGACCCACACTTTTACGATCGATTGGTTTTACTTTGTTTTTGGATGTTTCAGTCATTCCAAACCCGATTTCCATCAAATAAAGTTTGAATTCCTCTTAAAATGGTATGCTCTGTACTATATCATAAGTGTTTTCTTGGTATCTCGCAAAAAAAGTCCAATTCTCATCTCCACTAATACAGTACCATCCCTTTAATAGGAGGGAGAAGGTGAATGAAATGCTGCATTACTAGGCTGTAGGAAAAGAAACATTCATTGATTGTAATAAATTACAAAAACGGTCGGATATATATTAAATACAGCAGTCACCAAGCAGGAAGGCAATGCACAAAGCTATAGAGTGATGATGAGAACAAAGTAAAACACACTCAATTAAAACATAACATATTCTACGTGTTGTCAAAGAAACTTTTTTTTCTTTCTGATTTTATGAATTATTCAGCATTTCTCGAAGCATAAGACGATGATGAAAGAAAGGATGAATCGATAAAAACTATGTCCAAAAAATAAGTTATATTCATGTCGACATAAGTTAAACTGTTAAACAATATAATTTTAATTGATGGCTAAGTTCATTTATCAACATAAAAAGACAAAATCACTCAGATCATATTTTTATTGTGTATTACTGAAATGTGTGGTTTTAAATTTTATATGTATGTAAGCGTTATGTACATTGCATATTACCTTTCTACACTTCATATGGAAATTAAACTATTTGAATAAGCCAGTTCGCAGTTCGCTCATTTACACATTGGAACAAATGACCTTTCTTGTTTGTTTTTTTTCAATTGGTTAGACACTTTCCAAATTTCATAGGGCCTAATATAACTAGGTCTACATGAAAATTGTGAGGGTATGACATCATCAACTCGCTCATTTGAATATTCATAAGGACTTGTCATGAAATGTTTTCAGACAAAAAAATAATGAAATTTCAAGATGTCATATCTTCCTTATTTCTTATCCGATTTTTGTCATTTTTGTATCGTTCTGTATTATTCATCTTATTTATTCCATTTTATTTTCCACAGGGTAGCCGTTTCAATTTAAAAAAAAAATGATTTACAAAGGGCCCTGCATAAAAACAATACAAAATAGATTCAAAGTTACATACAAAAGTACAGTAAATCAAAAAAAAAAGAGAAAAAACACATGTCTTACAAACTCAATACAGAATTAATAATTACAGGCAAAATTTGTTATATTAAAAGGCTGAGAAAACATTTTCCACCATTTGCAAAAGAAAAAAAAATATACATATATAAAATGGTAAATTACAGGCAAAACTTATGTCACAAAAAGGCTGGGAAAACATTTTCCACCACTTGCAAACCTACATATTACATCAAAAGGGCCTATTATGTTACCTGTCCGGCTGACACATAAACTGCCAAATCAATGAGTTGATCTTGCGAACATCCTGAGCTCTATAAAAGGTCGGTGCACCCCCCCCCCCCCCGTCTAAGACGCCCTCCTCGGCCAGTAGTGGGCAGGCAGAAATCTCACGTGATGACCGATAGTACCCCCTCAAAAAACAAAAAACAAAACAAAAAAAAAACTGCCGTCTATACAAACCGCATGCAGAAAAGTTTATTATCGATTGGAAAATACTATGATACATGGCAGTCACGATCGGACATACGTACATGTACACGATACAAAATCACTTCACCGTCGGCGCACCCCGTTGGCTGACAAATCACATTTCGGTTACCAACTTATAAAAAATGACTATTTCACCAACAGTATACATACAAACGTATATATGGTTCATATCTACCGAAATTTTTTTTTGACAATTTTAGCAGGCACATAATAATCACGTGTCACCTTTGAAATCTTAACAAAATATACGATATATACACATATCAAAATTATTAAATATAAAGAATAAGTATATTAACGCTTTAATTAAACAGCTTTGAACATAATAATATCACTGCCGCAAATGTATTATAACCGGTCAATAATGGAGAGAATTCTATATCTCTTTTTATACAAAGATAATCATACTTCCATTTCTCAGGAAGGGAATGTTTTTCTCTTTCTTTTGAAGTTTGTGTACTTTTTTTCTTTTTTTTTTGGGGGGGGTGGTGGATTTCCTCTTTAAAATATTCGTTGTGATCACGCTCCATTACTTGTTTGGGGGTTTTGTTTTGTTTTTCAGCAAGACAGTGTCTGGCTCACAAAATGGATTTCACTGGAAGGCATATTTTACTTCCACTGGTGACAGTGCTAATGTGTCTCAGAAACAATCTGGCCGTGAAAGTCTATAAGTTTTACGAAGGGAGAGATGTGTCGCTGGAGTTCCATCAACCTCTGTCCATTGACTCCAACTTTGAATATGAGGTTTATTTGATCGACGCCTCATGCTACTTCTACAGGAATGGAAACATGGTTTTTGGCTGCCTCGCACCTCAGCAAAGCAGGCGTTACTCCGTTCATAGCGAGATATTACCAACATACTTGACAGTGACTCTCAGCATAGACACTGTCAACTCAGAGGATAGTCAATTTTACCTTTTCTCTCTGAGGGAAGACAGAAATGGGGAAAGCCGCTTTTTCACTCAAGACGCCTACATTGAAGTTCCGAGTCCACCAAGCCTAACAGAATGTGCCGTGAAACCCATTGAGTATTCAGCTGCGTGGAACGATGTTAACTGCACGGCTTTCCTTGCCAGCGATGGAGAAGGTTCTCTTTTCTGCTTTCAAGATGGAAAGAAGATCCCATACAAGGGGACTCGTTTTCGACTAAATGACCAAATAACATGGACCTTCTGGTTGAATGTCCAGCTCCCATTCAATTGCTGTTCATACGAAGCAACATTTCCAATAACATCCGAAGCCTGCTCACAATTTGTGTATCACCCTTCAACAAACATTAGTGTAACAGAAAAAATTGTAAACTCTTCCAACAGTCATGCAGCACCAACAATTACTGTATCAGAAATGACTAATCCAATGAACTTTTGGAACACAATCAGAGCAGAAACCAGCAGCTCAAGCATCACACTACACGCAGGATTTCGCGACAACCCTGTGATTGCACCAATGATATCATTTTTCCTATCTCTGACTGTTTCGTATTTGTATTGTTAATAAAGCAGATAGAACTAACTCTAATGAAATATGATTCATAGTTTGTAAAGATAAAGAAATAGATAAATGAATGAATAGATAAAGAAATAAATGAATTCGGAATGTTGTTTTTGACAAAATAAAATGAGTATGGATAATAGATAATTATTATTCATTATAAATAACCGGACACGTAGAACACTTTAACACTATCAATTCAATTCAGTTCAAGTGATTTTATTTCCACATAAAAGCAATAAAGCACATAAAGCAATATACATAACACTTACATACTTACATAATATTTTAAGGAACTTTGAATCACATAAGTTTCAACAAAACATGGATACAGTTATAATAATATCAACTTTGTTTTTAGATAAGTAAACAAGTAAGCAATATGTATTTCGTAGCTCTATACGGAAAAGAGGAATTCACAAGAGAAGCATATAGCTTGTAAATTATGTGAATTCCTCACATTAGGACATTTGTATATTTTTTATTCATGTTCTATATTCCACATTTCATACAAGTTTGATATTCCATTTGATTTTGAAAAAGAAATGTTTTTAACACAATGGTCAGTTTGAACCAAAATTGCACAAATGTATAAGGACGTATAATTGACGTGTAATACGAGGAACCCACTAAAAAGCAAAGCTTGTAGGATGTGGGTTCCAAAAATATAATATAGGCTTTTAGTACAGTATATCAATGTCAAAAGTGACGTAACATGCATAAATACAAGATATCGAGAATATTATAAAGTTTACGGAATGTACAAAGTATTGTATGATATTTATGATTAAACTTATGGTATCAATGCTTAGAAAATTAGCAAGTTGATCAAACTAATGAAGTCATCAGAGCGAGGCATCAAGTTTGTGTATGCAGAAATTTTTCAAATGATTACGTCAAAATAATTAAACGTAGGACTTTAGCAAATTGGCTTTGAGATTTTGTTTAAAGGAACTCAAAGAACTTGATTGCAACCGAACCGAATCTAACTCATTCCAGAAAGAAGGGCCGGTCGATGTAATTGTCTTAAGGGCTAAAACTGTACGAACAGGGGAAAAATGATAGGATTCACTGTGTCTTGTAGGGTAAGTATGGATATTACTGTTTTTAAAGGACAAGTTCACCTTCATAAACATAAGGATTGAGAAAATGCAGCAATATTAGTAGAACACATCAGTGAAAGTTTGAGGAAAATTGGACAATCGATGCAAAAGTTATGGATTTTTAAAATTTTTGTGTTGGAACTGCTGGGTGAGGAGACTACTAAGGCTCGTGATGTCATATGAGTACAACAGTATAAAGAAAATGTAAAGAAAATTCAACATATTTTCACTTTTTTGGCATACTAAAAGAGCAATTGACTTGCCTCTTTCTAAAGGCAATGGGAATAATATTACCTATAACATATGTCAGTAACAAGTCAAGGGAATGTGTACTTTTCTCAAAAGATGAAATTTTGTGAAATTCTCTTTATATTTTCCTTATGCTGTTGTACGCATGTGACATCATACACTGCAGTAGTCTTCTCATCCAGCGGTGACTGCATAAAAACTTCAAAAATTCATAACTTTTGAATGGATTGTCCGATTTTCCTCAAACTTTCAATGATGTGTTCTACTAATATTGCTACAGTCTCTCAATCCTTATGTTAATGAAGGTGAACTTGTCCTTTAACAAACATTGAGGAAAATATACTAGGAAGATCACCAGTATTCAACTTATACATAAAAATTCCAACATGATACAAATACAAATCAGAAATTTTTTAACAATTTACTTGAAACAAACAATTCATTAGTGTGATCAAAAAAATGTGCACGATTTCTAATCCGCAAGGCCTTTTTCTGAATCAAAAATAACGAATCGATTTTAGTCTTTGAGCAATTCCCCCAGACTAATATTCCGTAATTCAAGTAAGGTAATAATAGAGTTGTATAAAGAGAATGCAATATTGGCTTTGGGAAGAGATATTTCAGTTTGTGAATAACTCCAACATTCTTGCACAAGAATTTGCATAAATAATCAACATGTACCTTCCATGAAAGGTTACTGTCAATATGAATACCTAAAAATTTTGTTGAATCTATTTGGTTTAACTGTAAACCGTTCACTAAAACTAAACCTGGAAGAGATTTTATTGTGTTACTGAAAACCATGATATAATTAGTCTTATTTATGTTAAGCGACAATTTATTTGCCTGAATCCACTCGAATACCAGCTTAAGTTCATTATTTAAAGAATCGAGCAAAACATAAGGATCTGAGTGAGAATAAAAGAGACTTGTATCATCTGCGAACAGAAGAAAAGACAGCAGAGAGGATGAGTTCCGGAAGTCATTGATATATAAAATGAATAAAAGAGGACCTAGAGGGAGCCCTGTGGAACACCACAACAAATCGAGTTTATTTCAGAGTCATGATTATTTACTTAAACAAACTGAGTTCGACCGGTAAGATAACTTCTGAACCACTCCAAGGCCTTTCCACGAATACCGTAATGATTTAGTTTATACAAAAGAATTTCGTGATTTATTGTGTAAAAGGCCTTGGAGTAGTCCAGAAACAGACCGCCTACATTGAAGTTCTGAGTCCACCAAGCTGCGTGGAACGGCTTTCCTTGGCAGCGACGGGGAAGGTTCTCTTTTCTGCTTTCACGATAGAAAGAAGATCCCATACAAGGGGACTCCTTTTCGACTAAATGACCAAATAACATGGACCTTCTGGTTGAATGTCCAGCTCCCATTCAATTGCTGTTCATACGAAGCAACATTTCAAATAACATCCGAAGCCTGCTCACAATTTGTGTTTCACCCTTCAACAAACATTAGTGTCATAGAAACTTTTGAAAACTCTTCCAACAGTCATGCAGCACCAACAACTACTGTATCAGAAATGACTAACCCAATGAACTTTCGGAACACAATCAGAGCACAAAGCAGCAGCTCAAGTGTCACACAACACGCAAGATTTCGCGACAACCCTGTGATTGCACGAGTGATATCATTTTTCCTATCTCTGACTGTTTTGTATTTGTATTGTTAATAAAGCAAAAAGTACTAACTCTTATGATTCTTAGTTTGTAAACATAAAGAAAAAAGATAAATGAAATGAATAAATACATAAAGAAATAAATGAATTTGAAATGTTGCTTTTTTATCCCCCCCCCCCAAAAAAAAAAAAAAATGATTATGGATAATAGGTAATCATCATTCATTATAAATAGCAGAACCCGTAGAACACTTTGGCACTATATTCAACAAATGTTCAATGCAATTCAATTCAATTCAATTTAATTCAAGTGATTTTATTTCAATAAAGTAATAAAGATTACTATACATTACACTTACATGCGTAAATAATATCCTAAGGAACTTTGAATCACATAAGTTTCAACAAAACATGGATACAGTTATAATTATATCAACTTTGTTTTTAGATAAATAAACAAGTAAGCAATACGTTCGTATTTTGTAACTCTATACGGAAAAGAGGAATTCACAAGAGAAAAACATATAGTTTGTAAATTGTATGATTACTCACATTAGGACATCATACGATATAAATCATACCTCCAAGTGTCGCTGCCGTTCCTCATCAGTTAACTTGAATTATTGATGTCATTTTGTAATTGATTGAGTGCCTATATCAAATGGTCAGTCTATTTGTCGTGTTCACTACATAAACTTTCATTGCGTCAGTATTTTGATTACACAAGGTATAATCTGGTAGACACATAAACAAAATTGACAGAAAGAACGTTGCATTACATTCTGCCCTTTTCCTTCATATCAAATTGATTTTTTTTTTAAGTAGACATAATTCTGTGAACGTGCTCATAGTCTCTGTAACACAAAACTTACCTTGTGATGTTTCCTTATTGTCAGTTACACGATTTGCCGTGTGTTATATTCCATTCGTTACTTTCCTTGTCATGGATGTGTGTGTACAATTCCCCTCTACTCTCTGAGATTCATAGGAGTACTCGCATAATAATGGTAGCGCACAAAAGTAGTTCCCTTGGTAGTCGAAAACAAGACCACATAATTACTATTACTGTAAGGACATTTGAAACATTTTGCTTTTAACTCATGCTTGCTGTTAGTAATCGAAAATGTGTCCGATGTTAGTAATGGAAAACTGACCCTCAGAGTAGAACGCACCTACAAGTTGTAGGGATATTAGTTTCAGACACCACGAATATTAATAACTTGACATATTCATTATTATCAAAGCATGTGTATAATTATACTCCCTGGAATTACACTATGTAAACACAAAATTGCCAGTAGATCTACGTCTGCCCGCCTTACCTATTTATTAGTTCACGGGAAGTGCACACTTCAAAAGCTGACCATATTGCAGATTCATCCGTGTGCTAGGTGGGTCATCGCCATATTAAACGCTTGTATACGCTGGTAAGTGCTATTGCATGTTAATTTCATTGTCACATACAGTTGATTTTGTAAGAATTTTTACATTATTAGTCCAAGCACATTTTAGTACATTCCACATCTATCTATGTAGGCCCTATGTTACAATTAACAAGCACCCTTCATTGAATTTGATGAAATGTTTGTTTATTTCATTGCCCGATTCATCTTCTTGAAATCTTACTTGACGCCAATTTTACCTACACGTGAAGTTGAGTGTTTGTAAATTGCATTTTGCTTTGCTGACTTGCAGAATTGTACATTTAAAATAAATCCCGCATTCTATCACGGGTGTGATTTCTGTATCCTACCAGGTTTCTTTCTACTTCTTTCTTCTTTAGTCCCTTCCGGACGTCATGTTTATGTTTCATGCTCTCTCTCTCTCTCTCTAACTAACACATCTCCCAAAGATCTCCCACTGAATCATCTCACTTCTATAATTACAGACACCTCCTCCCTTCATCTCATTTTTACTCTTTTTCAGGTTGTGGGGTAGCCTTTTGTCAAGGCCCTCTCGCTGTTGCAATGTACTGTAAGTAAAAGGCTGCAATTAAAAAGTTCTTCTTTTTTTTCTGAATACATATGTTATAATTTTTACCCAATAAACATCTTCCCGAAAAATATAAGTTACAGGTGCAAAAACTCCTATCTTTCTTGTCGGCACAATGTTTGTTACATGTTAACAGTTATCCTTACATTGATTAATGAATGACGGTGTGAAACGACAAATTACTGGCAGCAACATCAGGAGAATTGCATATCAATTAAATGCGAGTGAGCTTGAAAATTTTGACATTTTACTGTCCAAAACTGCCATTTGCAGCTACTAGTATATTTTTTCGCTTTTGTTTTTTACCAGCGTGCCCCCCCCCCCCTTCCCTTTGTAGTTACTGGGGTCCTGTCACACCTTTCCGGGCAAGCCTTGCGTGCGACTTGCGAAGAACAATTTTTACTACCCGGAGGTCCCCATAGATGACCAGCACATGATAGTACCTAGCACGTATCTCACCCGTAGTTACCTGGAGTTGCTCACGCAAGTCCTATTCACCCGCAGTCAAGTTTAGGCCCTATCACATTTATCCGGGCAAGCTAGGCGGGCTTGTTGCGTGTGAAGATGTTTCAGCACGCAGGACAATTTTTGCAGGCCGACAAGGATTTGGGCAAGTTTCGAATGCGTCTTACCTGCTCGACGTGTGCTACTTACGTACTAATTCCGTGTGACCTGCGTGACAGTCGCATCGGTGGTGAGTGAGGGCTGACAACTCGGTGAAGGAATCCCTCTGAAGGAATGGCAGATTACAGTCCCACAGAATGTCATTATCCTGGCCGCATACGGGGACTGCGAAGTACCTGCGTTACAGCTGCGAAGTACCTGCCTGGGAGTTGCCTGCGAGGTGCTGCCGCTAAGGGCCTCCTACTGGCGTTCTGCGTGGATCTCTGCGGGCAATCCCTGCGACTCACCTGGAAAAAAGTTTTGGTCATGCTCAAAACTTGGCTGCGGGTAAATCGGACTTGCGTGCGCACCTCAGGTCAACTATATGGGCAAGATACGCCGTAGACACTGTCAAATGTGGAACAACTGCTGGGAGGTCCGGATAGCAAATATTTTCCCCCGCAAGTCAACCCGCAAGTCTTCCCCAGACACGGTCTAACAAGGCCTTGAGCATGCCGGGTGAGTTGCGGGGGTTGCCCGCAGAGGTACACGCAGAGCACCAGTAGGAGGCCCTTAGCGGCAGCACCTCGCAGGCAACTCCCACGCAGGTACTTCGCAGTCCCCGTATGTTGCTCGTAGCTGAAAATGGATCAGTTTCAAATCTCTCATACAGGTTACACGGAATACACGGAAGTAGCAGGTAAATAGCATGCGTCTAGCAGAAAGACGCAAGTACGGAACTCGGCAACATTCTTGTCCGCCCGCAGAAAATCCCCCCCCCCCCCCAAGAAAAAAAGTGATAATAATAATGGACCTGAATTGACCTGAATTATATATATATATATATGTATATATATATATATATATATATATATATATATATATATACATACATATACATATATACATACACATAAGGCCTATATAGGTGTGTGTGTGTGTGTGTGTGTGTGTGTGTGTGTGTGTGTGATAGAGTTTGTGTTTGTACACCAACGTTCATTCGATTTAGCTTATCTTGGCATCAGTCGAAAGGTTAATTTGCACAAGTATACATGTATATTAATCATGTCAATAAACATGCTTTTGTATAGTGTGTTTACTCATCTTCAAGTATTTCTTACAGTAATAACCGTGTCTGTAGGTTTGCATTGGAGTAGCCTTTTGTCAAGGCCCTCTCGCTGTAACGGGCGTGCGAAGCGAGCCCAGCCGAGCGCAACTCAGCTGGGCTATCTTCACCATACAGCGAGAGGGACCTGACAAAAGGCTAGCTCTGGACGAGAGACTCTCATCAAGTGGAATGTATTACACTCATGCAGTTTGAAATGTAGGGTATACTTGCAACTTCGTGTGTGCTGCAATATGCCATTGCAGCCAGAGTAGACCTACTGTGGGTGCCAAATTCCTGCCATTGACCTACATACATCATATAGCATATCTACACAAATCACTACTAGTATAATTATTTCCCTTCTCCCTCCCCCCCCCCCCCCCCCCCCACGGAAACACGAACGAAGCCAGTCCTCATGATACAGTCACAGCTCATGGACCATTATGAAAACGAGATACTTATGCATTGCTACTGTCCCCTCCCGTCCTACTGAGGGAAAATACAGATTATAGGGCTAGGATATGATGGGGCGTGTGCAAAGTACACACTGAGGACTAAACTTTGTACACATAGATGTACATGTACTATTTACATTGATTATCATTGCTGTCTCTTAGCAACAGGTTTCAACCCCTACCGTTATCTGAAACAACGTGTCAACAATATTTTCCGTGTGAGCATGCTGCCGAATGTGTAGGCTGACAGACCAGTATCGTTTATAGTCAGTACTGTGTCAGGAGTATCTGCCTAATAAACACTATTGTTGGCGTCTGCTTCTTTCAAGATGAAATCTCCTCCAAGAAATAAGCTACTGTTTACCGGTGAGGGTATTAAACCATGGTAAAGAAAGACTATACGTTAGATTTTGTCATTAGTATTTGAATGAACATGCCCTGATATAATGCAAAGAGGACTGTTATTAACTTTACATTACAACTTACTAAAAGGTACAAGTATGTTTCCTCGAGCGTAAAAATGAGGTGGGTCTTTTGTCATCTGTTTCAATGTACAATCATGGAGCTACTACTGCTCCATGGTACAATTAACCTTGGAGGGTAAGTTCCAATAGTGATGGTTGATAGTTTCTTCCATGCAGGAAGGCACTGAGAAAGTGGAACTTATTCCATTTTTTATGCAATTGTGACTTGGGTACAAAAGTGTGCTCTTCTTGTTAAATAGCTGAATTAGACAGACCAATGATTACAAATTCATTCGCTATCTAGATACAACCAAAGAAACAATCAATTCAGAGTAACACATAGGAGGAGATGGAGTAATACTCTTCTGTCGATAACAAGAAAGTTTGATGTTTTCTGTAACTATGTCTCTTCTACGAATGGCACTTACGATAAACTGTTTAACGAACTAAAGTTCTTCGAATCACGCTAACTGATAAAGTTCCATTCTGTTGTGCTACAGGACGGGGTCTTCTTTTGCAAGATGAATAACAGGAGAATACGTTTCCTGGCGACAGTACTGATGATGTGCATCAGTAACAGTCTGGCTCTGGAAGTATACAAGTTCTAACAAGGGAGAAATGTGTCGCTGAAGTTCCATCAGCCTCTGTCCAGTGGCTCAACCTTCGAGTATAAGATTCACTTGATTGATGACGCCTCATGCTACTTCTGCAAGAATGGAACCATGGTTCCTGGCTGCCTCACACCTCAGCAATTCAGACGTTTCTCTGTTCATACAGAAAGATCACCAACTTACTTGTTGGTGACTCTCAGCATTGACACTGTCAATTCCGAGGACAGTCAGTTTTACCTATTTGTCCTAAGAGAAGACAGAAACGGGGGAAGTTATTTTTACAGTCAAGATGTCTCTATTCAAGTTCATCGCTCACCAGGCCCAGCAGAATGCACTATGAAAACGTCTGAGTATTCACCTGCATGGAATGAGGTAAACTGCACATCTTCTCTTGGCAGCGACGGAGAAGGTTCTCTCTACTGCTTTCAAGACAAAGATAAGGCTGCATTCAAAGGACCCCCCGTGCGACTTAAGGGTTATGTGACCAGTATCTTCTGGATGAATGCCCGTCTGCCCATCAATTGCTGTTCATACGAAGCAACATTTCCAATAACACCTAAGTCTTGTTCCCAATTTGTATACTACCCTTCGACACATACTGGTGACTCAGACCCTTCCCACAATCACATGACATCATTATCTTCTGAACAAGGAATAACTGAACAAATCACTTTCTCGCAAAAAGTCGGAGAGGAAAGCAACCGTGTGACCGTCACACAACATAAAGGCTTTACCAAACATGCCAAGAAGACTTTTGCCCTAGTGATAATATTTTCACCTTTTCTGATTACATTGTGCTTGTATAAGCCAGCTCACAGTTAGCTCATGGGCACATTGGTACAAATTACCTTTCATTTTCAGTTCTCAGTTAGTTATAGGCACTTCACACGTTTTTAACATGTTTAAAGCAGGATTACACACAAACATGCCCACAATGTATGGAATTCACGTTCAAACAAAGAATAAACTTACCCAGAGCTTCCTGTATTCACCCCCAGTTGCACCCATGGTGATCCTATTGTCTCATTTGAACATGTTTTAATTAAATATGAATACCTTGCAATGCGTAAAGGAGAAAATGATGGCGGATGGGTCCTCTCGGAGAGCAGGAGTAGGACCTTAGATTAAAGGGGTCATTTAGTTTTGGTTGAGTTATAATTTCATGTTTCTTACGTTTTTGGTGTGATAATGAGAAACCTCTAATGAAACATGAAAGAGCATGTAATTCCATGAGGAATTCAATGTTTATTTGGTGAGGGTTGGTTTTGGGATGGCTGAGATATCCAAAACAGAGCGATTCTAATAGGTGTGGGACCCACACTTTATTACGATTGCTTTGTTTTACCTTGTTATTGGATGTTTCAGTCATTCCGAACCCGATTTTCATCAAATAAGCTTTGAATGCCTCTTAAAGTGGTATGCTCTGTACTATTTCATAAGTGTTTTCTCGTTATCTCGCAAAAAGTTTAAGGCCCATTTCTCATCTCCACCAATACTGTACTATCCCTTTAATCTTTAGTAGGCCAAAATGAGATCATGATATAGTGTACTGGCATGGCCTATGCTTTAATGGAAATGTGCCCAATTTTACTAATGGAAAACTTATACTCATAAAGATAAAATGCAAATACAGTCTGCAGTTCTAACAAAGTCCTCGGGACCGGCAGCTTTCTTTCGCTCTTTCAAAACTTAGTTATAACAGAACAAACGATAAAAAAGAGAAAGGATAATAATCATTGGGGCCTGAATTTTTACATCGTTGAACAGGAACTTCGTTATAACTGTGTTCGTTATAACGGGCGTGCACTGTAGGTCTAATACAAAAATTAGATAAATCACTAGAAATCCGTAAAAGTTGACTGTTCATGTTTATTAGACCATGCACTGTTTAAAGTTACTCAACGTACCAGTCTGTTATAGTTTGCTAACTTATTAGAGCACGGAACAGGCCCTTAATTCTGTACCCATTGTAACTTACGCGCGTTTTCAATTTTTTTAGAAAAAGGGGGTACATTTTTTTTTACTTCATTCGTGGAAAAAAATCCGATTAATCACTGAAATATAAAAGTGTCTTGTAAGATTTTCCTTGAATCTTTTTGAAATTAGAGGAATAGTGTTCAAATCTTTCCCCAACAATACTAGCCAGGGTTATAGTTTGAACCCCATCTCATCCTCCCCCCCCCCCCAAGAAAAGAAATATATATATATATATATATATATATACATATATACATATCCGGAATAGGGGTATACAGTGCGGATTCTTGGTGTTTACCCCGATTCTCTCGAATGTGCTTACTGTGCACATTTTGCTGCAAAATATGCCGGGCTGTTTTGTGGTACATTCAACATGAGAAAGTCCCCCAAAATACTCATTTCTGTGCAAGTGCTGACATCGAAGACGCTCTTCACCATTACACTCTTCTTTCATTATGGTTTCATTTTGTATGTAGCTTCTCTTTAAAAAGGAAAAAAAAAAACTTGGGATAATATTGAAGGCTTCCCCTCCAAAAGTCTGTAATAAGGGGTCTTTTCATCCTAAAAGGGGGTATGGTACAATTTGTGCAATATGTACATGGGTGACCACGGGGGGGGGGGGGGGGGCATAAGCCATCGCCATGATTGATATTCGATTGTTCATAATATATTGCCTTGCTGACTTCCAGAATATTGTATATCTCACAAAGTATAATCTCCACATTCCGTCATAGCGCGTGGTGATCACAGTATTCTAAATATGATCAATGTCGCCGTCCAAATTTACTCCTTTTTTTTTTTTTTTTTTTTTTTTTTTTTTTTTTTTTTTTTTTTTTTACTCCTTTCCAGGTTCTGGAATAATCATTCAGTTGCTATATTCCCTTCTTTATTTCTGCATTAGCGCGTTATGGCTTAGGTGTTTGTAACTTCACTTGATATTTTATCGTAATCATGTGCAACAGAGGTCTACATCTGTGGTCATGTTTTCAAAATAACCCCAATGTCATCAATCACCGAGTACCATCTAACCATCGTGTATACCGCTGAATCAATGAACCCGTTAGCTGCCAAAGTGTTCGCCAGTGTCACATAATCATTATGTAAAATAGTCATTATGTACCTCTAAAAGTGTGCACGCCTACCATCATAATTTTGACTATGAGGCTTGAGCTATATGAAAAAAAAAAAAGATAACAACTTCATAGTGTGACAGTCTTCGGCTGTTAGGCAGCGCTGCAGGTCCCATGCTAGCCACCTGTACCATTCAACCACGTATCTCCCACTCCCGAGAATGCTTCTTGCCTTTGGTTAAATTCTAAGTAGATGAACAAGAAAATAATTAAATATAATAACACTGTACATGACTGAGATTTGAATCAGGTAGCTATCATAGAAGAATAGACTATTCGCGCTGCATCGCGAATGTGCTGATCTGCCTTTCACTCATTCTACTTCCTATCATCTCCCTCTCCTTCTCTGTCCCTCTCTCTCTCTCTCTCTCTCCCTCTCCCTTCTCTCTTCACTTCCTTTCCATCACACTCTATTACTGTTCTCTACAGGGTGACTTCTCACTTGTGTATTTTTCTTCTTCTTCTTCTTCTTCTTCTTCTTCCTTCCTTCCTTCATTCCTTCCTTCCTTCTTCTTTTCTTCTGTTCTGCCCCCTGTATCTGTCTCTCTGTATGTGTCTCTGTGTGTGCGTAATGTTAACAGTGATATAATAAGTGTATTGTCATATTGTTAAATCTGCCGTTTTGTACTTATTTTCTATTTCTTGTATAAAATGTGTATCATAGCAAAAAGTGCTGCATTAATAAGATTCTTTCTTGCACCACTTAACTGTTTTTATTTCAATTTCTCTATGCACAGTGTGTAGTTGGTAGTATTATATTACGTGGAATGTGCTGTAATTTCGTCGTTTGTGAACCACGTCATGTATAGTGTTTGGAAATGTAAAAAAAAAAAGAAATTTAATATAAGGACAATATCATGAGTCATAATAACTTGTTCAAAATATTATATTCTAGATTTATTAAGAATATAAAAACAATGCATTTACAGTGCATTATATTCTGTAGTATTTCCCCATTCCGCAAACAAAAATTTAATGTGTATCATGTAGATAGGTCCCTGGCCTGCCACGTGTTCAAGCTTTTGCTTACAGTGGCAGTCCTTCTTCCGCATAATTTCTCAGGTAATTATTTGGAAATTTGGTATTACGAGTTATATTTTGTTAATGATATTAATCAACACATCGATTTTTCTTCTTTTAATCATGTACATTGTAATCTGCTTACTGATATTCTATGTGATATTACTGAAAAGAATCTTGATATGAAATTGTGTTGGAAAAAAGATAAAATCAAAGAAACAAACTGGAAGAAGTTATGTCATCATGGCCATATGGCTGTATACCTCTGTTATTTATATCCAATTTATTCATTCAGTTCACCTTCTGGTAGATGCATGCACAACATTTTGAATCAATCAGCATATCACTTTTAGCAATGAATGTATACGATTTTCTTCAAAGAAAAATACATTTTCCTGTTTTGTAAACAGGTAAGCCCCTTAAAAGCAACAATTAACGACGTCCGGTTCACTCAGAGATTCCATAAATCCACTACAGCTTTTCTGTAAATACTTCGTTAGAAACATTGCATTTGTGATAAAAAGATGAATAAATACCTCATATTTTCAGAAGTGTAAGTTGTCAGAATGACACAAGCATACTTTTAATCTCAATAAATGTGACAATGAAAGTGCAATGTAACATGAATTAATGGTGATGGCTCAATCAACTGGCCAATATTTCATAGAGACATTTAGAGGTCCATGGTGATGTCATTTAGCTCTCAATGGCACCTTTTCAACAGGTCTTGTGCACAATTCATCTAATGTGCAACTGGTGAAATTTAGAATTCTTTGATTCAAGAGCACGCTCAACACACATCAAGGAACATGATATCTCATACTGTGATGATAGTGTAAATGACATACGTCTTTTGAACATCAGTGAAAAAACAAAACAAAAACGAGCAGACTGAGTAAAGTTATACAGCCACTATACTTCACAACCTAATTGAACAATCAATGCATGTTTCAAGCCACTGAAAACACACAAAACGAACACGTACATGTACATCGTTCATAGTAGGAAACTCAGACAACAATGCAAGTGTTCTGCAAATATCATCACATTCAAAGGTCATAAACAAACTGCTCATGTGAACAGCCGTATTTGCATTACGCTATCATTTTACACCAACTTCGGAATTAACAAGTGATATACGCGATGATAAACGCTTAAAACACACACACAGTACATACACACACATACACACACCCTCATTGTACAGACAAACATATTAAGTTCGTATCTAAAAGTATTTATCACATGACTGTGAGTTTGACTGACGCTGCATGTCATATCCTACATATGCATGTCATATCTGCAACACACAAGTGCACTAAAATTCCTTTTTATCATGCTGATGGCTGCTCTGTTATACTACTCGGTTGTTGCCATGTGAACAGACTCATGCAAATACATTTTAGTTGCATGCTCTCTCAAATTCCTTCCCATCGGTGCTTTTCCTTCCACTTCTAGTAAGACCTTGGTCGTGTCGCATAGTTTCCCCTCCTTTCTTTCTTTCCTTTCTTTTATGCATCATTGCAGCTGGCTGGTATATCACATATAGGAATTGCAATTGATTCATGTTCTCCATTTTTCAAATCTTTCCCCGTGTCTATGGAAGCCGGAATGTTTAAACCCTAAAATTATGTAGTACTTAAGTATTCACGTCATTATCACTCCCATGTCAAAATTGCTTTTAGAGCAACTGCTATAGTGTGCAGCATGTGGTTACTTGTTCTCATTTTATCACACACATGAATATATGTGAAAAGAATCTTCTGAGCCCCGAGTAATAGTCATTCTCTTTTGTTTATCCTTACTTTTGGTCTTAATTGTACCCGTGCTCCTCATCCTGTTCCCCTCACTAGGCTTTTGTTGGGACCTACACTCAACAAGCTTTGCTTTTTAGTAGGTTCCATCGTATTTCTCTTCGCATCCTTTACTTTGATTGAAAATGACACATCGACCGTTATGTATTACTTTTGTATTCCTATTTCTTCATGTATATATCGAAGCTGGACATTCTGTATTATATTTTGTTATATACCATGTATTTTCCATCGAGAAATACGAAAATAAATTGAAATTGAATTGAAAAATATCCCATTTAGCTAATAATCATATTGAGTCATTAAATATTCTTCGCGACATTGTCAAATCATATCTCAGATGTAAATGCGTAAATCTGCGATATGACTCAGCAAAACTATCTCCCCCATCATCTCCCTATCTTGATGTTTCTACGTATGATTATTACAACTGTCTCGAACAGATGGACTGATTAAAAGCTACAATGGGCTAAATATGACAAATTATAACATTTTCACAGAAAACGTACATGTGACTTTTTCCTTAATTTTTTAACAAATAATATATTATATACATTATATATATATATATATATATATATATATATATGTATATATACGGATAATACGGATAATACGGATAATAAAATACGGATGAACCTGCTGTCAACCGAGTGAACTTGTTCCAATACTTCTGTCTAAAGCTCTTCCTCTGAGGATATCGAGCACTCTTCATAGAAGGATAGAATCACCAAGTGTGTATATAGCACATATATACAATATATATACGTATACAGCAAAGAATTCATTGTAATTGTGCACTGTGCTCTAAACTTATATTCTACAGTTGGAGCATTTTCTAACTAATCCATACGATGCAGGAAGAGTTATAAAACATTGTAGAAGATCATGCTGATTATCTTTTTAAAATATTCAAATTCAAACTCAAAATGCGATAAATTTTACCGCAAAGACACTATTCACTGACCTGTGAGTACTTAAAAAATATCGTTACAAAATAACAACGCATATACAACACACACAGTTGATAAAGCAAAAGAAAGAAAGGAAAGACAAAAAGAAGGAATTCACACATGACCAAAGGACGCAGTATTGTTGGAGGATAAAAGAACACGATGACATAACATAACAACAAATCAAAGAGAAAGGAGAAGGAGCAGAAGACAAAGGAAGAAAGATCTGTGAACTCGCCATATGCCATCGCCAGGACAGGTAAAGGACGAAAGCTTTTATGATATGCAATTCCATCATCTAGCGTTATGTATAAGTAATTATATTCTAAGTATTTATCTATAGTTATAAAATGTAATGAACCTCTAAGATTTCGTCAAACTGTTATTTAAGTAATTCAAAAACGCGGGTGCATTTTGGGTATTCACAGTCCTCATTTAAAAGGGAGATGGAATTCATTGGATCGTCGTGTGGATAGTTGTGCATGAAACTATTTCGAATTAAGAAATGTTGAAAGTATTTGAAATCTTTATTCTATTTGGAATTATTTTTAGACATAAACTGGCCAAGTTATAATAAATACACATATTTTGCTTTAGAAATTTTATGTTCAGGAAAGAGGGCATCAGCATGTACTCGGATACGAAAGTTAAAAACAATTCTGAACGTAATCTCTCGATTTTTTTTTACCGAAAAAGAAAATATATTTATGATATGTATTGTCCCAGGCAAGGATCCATAATTCAAGTAAGGAATTTTCATAAAAATGAAGGAAGACGACATTTCAATCCTTGCTGTACACCTATATTACGAAAACTTATTTTGCAAAAATTATTAATAATTGACATTTCCATAATTATGAAAGATCATTGCTGCAGTCCTCATATTTAGTAAGGAAGATTATATCAGTGATTTTTATTACTTAGCACCCATTTAATAGTTGTTTTGTTTCATGACTTAAAGGAAGCATGCCCCTTTTGCAAACATTACTAGATTTTTGGTTGTTGAAGAGTAGTGTCTCTAAATATCGGTCATTCACTTATAAAATTAAAAAACAACAATAACTTGTCAGTTCAGAATACGCTCCCTTTGTACTGACAATATAGGACTGGAATTTCGGGGGATCTGAATGAATGCACTGAAAATCCATAGAATTGTTTTGTTCCCCCCCCCCCCCATAAAGGAGTCTCCAGTTTTATTCTGAAGAATTCTTTAAGATATCCTCTTTCTATACAATAGAGCCTATATGATTTCCATAAAAGAACTAATTTCAGGGTTGCAAAAGGAACACATGAACTCTAAAGACTCTAAGAATTACTGATAATTATGCATGCATCCATGGTAAACAGCAGCATTCATGTATAAATACACTTAGAGCCATACAGCTCCTTGAAATGCTTATCGATGTGTTTATTTCAAACTTTAGTATCCATTCATAAACTATACCCGTTATGCAGTAGCAACAGACTATTATCTAGAAGGTCCTAAACTGATGACAGTTCAAACGCCTGTTGTGATATAAGACACCATAGGCCGATGAACAAGACAAATGGAACTCATTGTCTGGTAATCTTAGACTCAGTCCTTTTCTACCACGTTTTGAATCATCATCCATTAAAAGACTTTTGTCTCAATGTATCACTCAATAATAACTCGTGCCCACCATGCTCATCGATTTACTTTCATCGCACAAAGCACAGCAGTGGTCTGCCGTTAATTGTTTAAAGTCAATTTTTGTTAGATATCTACAGCTGCAAACTTCCAAACACTACTAACAAAAGACTAAACCCTTCTTTTCTCTCAACAAATTCGCATTTAGGTTCCCCTTCAACGTATTTTCCTCTTTTCTGTTTAAATGATATTGAATATACTTGAAGTTCCAGTTGTTGTTTTTTTTTTGTGTGTGTTTGCATGTGCTCTGTCCCTTTAATTAAAAATAAGAAGGTATTATACCATATCTCCAAGAGGCTGTTATCCAAGTCAAGCAAACTGGTTATTGATAAGGGTCTACGCCACCCAGCACATGTGTGTCTTGAGATACGATGAAATGACGCATACTTCTTTAAAGTACGCTTCAGCTACTATTCTAAATATTTTGACATGACCACTGTTGATTTGTCATGAGGATGTCACTTTGTATAGAAAGAGTACAAACTGAAAACAAGGTAAAACAAATTTAACTTAAAATTAAGCCCTATGTTAACCAGAAAATATCAATTGATATGTATTTTTCTGTAATTATTTCTTATTTGGATTACTGCTGTACGGTCTGGGGCAACAAGACTAAAACATGTACGCAAAGACTGCAGAGATGCCAGAATAAGTTTGTTCCGTATAAATTCTCCTCTTCTTCTCCCCTGTTGAAAACGCGTCGGTGGCAATCAATCGAACAAAGACTTAAATACCAGCAATGTATAATGGTTTACAAGATTTTAAATGGCAGAGTGCCAGCTTATTTAAAACCACTCATAACCATTAGACCAGTATACTACAATGCCAGATACGCAGTCGACAGCCCTCTCTTTGTGCCTACACCACGGACAGAATAGGCCTATATACGAACATCTTTTTTTACCAGGGAAGTGCAATATTCAACACCTTACCAATATTCTTATGGTGTATACAAACTTGCCCCTCTTTTGAAAGATTTAGAAAATTATGTCGTCAGTTGAGTTATACGTTTTAAACAATTTAATACTTATCATGATACAATGGTTATTTCTTGATTGTTTTAGCAATTCTTTAAAACTGTTTATGTTGGTTTTTTTAATGACTTTTCTTTTTGCTTCCATTAACCCCTTTTATGGTATTTCAAACTCAATTTTTATTTTTCGTGTGTCATTACAGTAATATTTATTACACAGTTGTTATTTTTCAACAATACACTTTGTCTATGCCGAATTCAGGATACATTTTATGTCAGTCTCCATGGTCCAGTATCTTTTTAAGCGTGTGTTGTTTTGTGTATATGTGCTATACTTGTATTATGATTTTTTTTATGAAGTCTATTGTAATCCAATGTTTTATTATGTATATGTACACAGGGCTCCACTGGAAAGCAGTTGAGAAATTGAGGGGATTACCCTATTTAAATATGACGGAATGAATAAACAACATCAGCCCCCTTCCTCATTAAAAAAAAAATAAATGCTTGTAGAATCTCTCGTATCCATCAACTTCCACTATTGACGAAAAGAGTGGAAAATAAAAAAAAAACATCAGCATCTCTATATCAAAATGCAAAACTCGCAAACTGCTCCTTGTCCTTTCATATGATAATGATAGTAGTGATGTTATTAGTATTACTGTAATTATTATTATTATTATTACTATTATTATCATCATCATCATCATTGTCACCATCATCATCATCATTAATATTATCAAAAAATTGTTGTAGGCTAGGCCCTTCCAATTTAGTACTTTAACCTATCGTCTAACTTGTGCACACTTTTATCTAGCAAATTTTTATCCGCTAATGTATCCACGTGGCAATCTTGATAAATTTTCCCACTGGCAGTGGCATGCGAGCATTCTACCTAATGTGCAGGCTGACAGGCCACCATCATCAGAATATTCAGTAACGTTTCAGGGATTTCAACGTTGAGTCTCCATCTCTCTCTCAAACCTTCACCCTCATCAGTGGACTCCTGTATACCGGTATATGTGAGTGTATTACAGCTTTTTTCAAGGCCAAGCAAAACGTTGCCACTGGTATTCGACAAAACATGTTTTGCTTTACAGCGTAATGTAGACGTGTTATTGATTTTAAATTGAAGATAAAAATAGGGTTACGCTTTCCCCAAGTGTGAAAAGTGAATAATTATATATACATAATGTATATTCATTATCTGTGTCGACTCTTTCTTTATTTTCCTAAGGTATTCCTTACAAAGATCGCTGCAAATTTGTTCTAAAGAGGCTCGGAGAGAGTGGAACGCATTCTATTTATGCAGTTCTGACTTATTAACTCAGGTGTGCAGAGACTTCAACCCCAATCATGCACCTCTTGATGATTTTACCGTCCTGACTCCTTTCTTATATTAAGACGCTGATCAAGCGATGCCCACGTTATTGTTGTAAGATCTTCAAGTCATCTTATTTCGTCGCTTTCTGAAGATCCATCCATTTGTCATTCATATTGTCAACATTTGTCAACATGACAATAAGAAGAAGCAAAACGTGCAGAGCAAAACATGGGACGGTTGTAATACCTTTCACCAAAGATTATTTTGTGTTAATAAAAACAAAATATGACATATAGGAATTATGAGAATGAGTCTTTTGTTTGTAATGTCACTAACAAAATTCATGCTGATGTCCTTCTTTGTCATGCTGCAGAGATGGATCACAGCGGAAGTTTCCAACCACTACTGGTGACAGTGCTGATGATGTGCCTCAGTAACAGTCTGGCTTTGGAAGTCTACAAGTTCTATGAAGGGAGAGATGTGTCACTGGACTTCCATCAACCTCTGTCCAGTGACTCTACCTTTGAATATGAGATTTATTCCATTGACGCCTCATGCTACTTCTGTAAGAATGGAAAAATGGTTCCTGGCTGCCTTACACCCAAGCAATTTAGACGTTTCTCTGTTCATAACGAAAGAACACCAACTGACTTGACTGTGACTCTCAGCATTGACACCATCAATTCCGAAGACAGTCAAATCGATCTATTCGCTCTAAGAGAAGACAAGAACGGAGAAAGCTATTTTTACGATCAAGATGTCTTTATTGAAGTTATTCGTCCACCAGGCCCAGCAGAATGCACTATGAAACAGTCTGAGTATTCACCTGCATGGAAGGAGGTATGGTGCACGTCTTCGCTTGGCAGTGACGGAGAAGGTTCTCTCTTCTGCTTTCAAGACAAAAATAAGGCTCCATTCAAGGGATCTCCTGTGGTTTTAAATGATCACATAACCACAATTTTCTGGATGAATGCCCGTCTGCCTATCAATTGCTGTTCATATGAAGCAACATTTCCAATAACATCCGAGTCTTGTTCCCAATTTAGCTATCATCTTCCGACAGACATTGATCAATCAGAAAATTTTACAAAGCCTTCCTACTGCCACATGTCAACAATAACTGCTGAAGAAGAAACAAAAAAACACATTGATTTTAAGAATTCAAGACAAGAGGGCAACAGGGTTAGCACCACATCACATGAAGACTTTACCAATAACACTATGATTGCACTGGTGATATTATTTCCAATCTTCCTGACTGCCTTGTGCTTGTATTGTTACCCCACTGGGAAAAAAATATATAATGACTCTACAGCACTACAGGTCTCTCCTGCTTACGAAACAAAGTCTTATGATAACGTTCCCGAAATATTGCAAAAAGTCCTCGATACACAAACATAAGTTTTCTCGGACGGAAAGACTGTTGACACAGTAAAATGCATTGTGTAAACATTGTGAAACAGAGTGAAATCTCTTCACATTATAAAATTCGAGCGTTTTAATAGTGTAGTGGACACATTTTAGTCATCAAATCACAGTGTGGAAACGAACGCTACTATGTAAATACCCTGTGTAAAAAAAAAAAAAAAAAAAAAAACACGCCAAAGTGAGAAAAAAAAAATTTCATGCTGGCAAATTTGAGTAAAGATAATAATGCACCACTGATTCATCAATACTGTCAGTGGTAAGCTATTGATAGCCATCGCCGTGATAGATATGTCATGGTATAGAAGTGCCACGTCATTGTCAATATGCACTGCTAACATGAACATAGTATTTGGGAAAACAAATTATAAAGAATTGTAGACACCATTGGTCCAAGTACATTATTCAATACATTCCACGAGTATTTTCGTGTATTCTATGTATGTGAATTGAAATTATCAACTTCAATTGAGCTTGATCCAAATATTATCTGTCTGTTCAGCTCATTCAAAATTCATATTATATTTCTCAAATCTTATTTGACGTCAATTCTACCTGCCACCTATAACCGGGAACCTTTCTGCTATAACTAATTAATTTTCTTAAAGGTGTATAGGTTGTATATTGCTTTGCTGACTTAATAGAAATGTAAACTATAGGGCCTGTATCTCACAGTATATTTATAGTCCCTGCATTCCATCACAATAATAATTAAGGTATATATTCTATAGAGATCATGTTCTCAGTTCTAAATTACTTCTTTCTCCTTTGCGCCGTAAGTGTTATTGAATGAACATCCTTCTCCCGTTTTAGGGTTAATGATCTGAAGTATGGCTAAATTATGATGTTTCACATACATGTATTTTCAATGATATGTGGAATAGATGAAATAGTTTATGTGGTTCATGGATACAAAATATAACTGCTGAGGTAAACCGATACTGTTTCATTCTATTCTGAAGTCTTGAACTTGGTGATAAGCAGGATAGCTAGCAAATTTGTTCACCTCTGCCACTATACGTAAACAGATATATCCTTATAAATATCTAATGTTATTTTTTTTCTTTAGCAAAATGTCTTTGATATCTAACATTAAGTTTAAGAGTTTCATGTGTTGGTTTATTGGTGTTTTTATGCATTCTAGTATATAAGATAGGGCCTCATTTACCTCAAGCTCTGCTTATGACTGTCCCATGTATTGGTTTCTCCTTTGTTCATTATTATTAATACAGTATGTCTTAACATGTTGCTTTGCCGGACTCATATGTTATTACTGACTGATGTTGTTATGAAATTGACATTTCTTATGTTGATTTGTATGTTATACTCTCCTTTTTGGCATACTCTGTATCACTTTTTCTTTTCATCTGCTATCGTATTTGGAGAAAGAAAATGAAGAAATAAACCAAACCAAACCAAACCTATTGTGAGATGAATATTGCCATCAGAGTTTCTTAGGTAGGGGATTGAAAAAAAAAAATAGCCATCAACTATTGGGCAACACCGTTGACCCCCGTAGGAACTACCATTTAACGATGTATCTACTACTGCTGATTGTGATTGTTTGGGTAAAAGCTTGGGTTAAATGTACCTTTAAAAAAAGGAAAATGAGAAAGTGAAAAAGTGATGATGAGCAACACATTACATTACGAGCAATGCAGGACCGACGATGGACATGAAACGATCACAATATATATTTAGTGAGATTCGAATGATACTGGTACCCAACAGGAAAAAAGACCTGAAGTTTCAAAAGATACTAGGACTAACTCAATTCACTCAAATTATTCTAACTTCCATTGGTAACGATTTTAATTTATCATCGTGAGTGACTGTGTAATCTAAAGGTAAACCATATCACAATTCTTTCGTTACGTCTTCGTTTCATTTCATCCTTTTTGTGTATGATCGGATGATTGTTGTGTGGTTTATTGTTTGATGAAGAGGCTCTGTACTTGTGTGTGTGCGTGTGTGTGTGTGTGTATGTATGTATGTATGTATGTGTGTTCCACACCATTCCATTCTTTAATCACCGCTTCGAGGAGTATATGGACGCAGTTAATGGGTATTATACTTTTGTATTGTATAATAGTGTAGGCCTACATAATTATATTTGTTTTGTTGACCCACAATATCAAGAATTTATTCTATCAATCAATGATCATTACGGGGATCATTACGAGTATATGAATGCAATCACTCTGTAGGTCTATTATTGTAGTGTACGGTAACTATAGGAATTCGACACAGTGACTGTTCCAAGAATTGTTTTGCAATACTTTGGAATATGTTTGAAATGTCACGTAGCTTATAGCAAATAATGATTGAATGTTCAATTGTAATCAAAGATGGATGATGGAATCGAAATGAAATGTTATTTGAAAAAAAAAAATTCAAACTCAATAAATACTGAATGTGAGGATGGGGCGCTTCAGGAATTAGAGTCATATGCACGTGATCGTAATTATTTCACACTCTTTTTCCCAAAATATTTCGAAACAACACATTCATCCTGGCAAATTAATAGTGTCAGCCAGATAAGTTTCTTTGTATAGACCCTTTGATGCATTGTATAAGCAAATTCCAAATGGTGGATGATTAAATTTCTGGGAACTTTGTTTAAACTTTCTAAGTACTTGTGTGTGTGTGTGTGTGTGTGTGTGTGCATAGTCCATACTTTGGTACTTCCGTTTGTACACTATGTGCATATACTAACTTTTGACCCCATCACAGAATTCAGCAGCTAGGATATACCCACTACGTGCACGTTCGCTTCGACGCTCTTTGGTACCCACGTGGCTTCAAGTTCAGTGCAAGCTAAGATCCTACGATCTTTAATAGTTCAAGCGAACAGGCTGCCCATGGCATACACGTATATGCTGACAGACCATCGTAATATTCAGCATTGTTATACAGGAAACCTACCTTCTTTGGTCTCTATTTCTTAACAAATCGATTTCATCGTCAACAAGTGAGCTCCTGTACCGGTAAGTAACTGATGATCGCCTTTGTCAAAGCCGAGCTGAATTTTGTCATCGAATATTCAACTACAGATTATGTCATGATTTCACAGAGACACGTGTTAGCAGCTTTACATTACATCTATAAAAGAAGTAGGACCTACGGGTCCGCTACCTTAAAAGTAGGATTTTTTTTTCTTCAGTCATTTGTTTCAAAACTGTTACTGACGTATGCTCCGGCGATAAGGTTGCACTATTTTTTCACAAAAATAAAACGGCAAAGTCGGGTTGAGGCCTATATGCCAGCACAGGCAAATTTTAAGAGACTCATCTGCCTAACCATCACACATAGTCGTGTATGTGACTATGCAATCTGCCAATAGGAAACACAATATCAACCATTGAATTAATCAATCTTACAGACAATGGTATGTTCTCCAGTAAAGTGATTTTTTTTTTCATTACCTAATTATCACTGTCGCTGGTACCAATTTAACAAAAGTGCAAAAAAAAAGAAAGCAAGGCGTGACTGGAAGCTGGTGTGCATAGCCATTATACGGCAAATGCAATCCTGCACACAACACACAATTGCATTATCTCATCCAATATTCAGCTATTAAATAGTACAATGTGTGTGAATGAAGACACACCATTACTAGGCTGTTGAATAGAGTGTACACATGCTCAGTCATTCTTCACATTTAATAGAGTCATACATACAGAAATAGCATTCAAAAACTTTACTTCTATAAAACAAACATAAATTGTTGTTAGCAAACTCCAGGAAAGATGGAGAATAACAGAATTTCTCAGTAATATCTATAGGTCTAGAGAAGAAATGAAATTTTGATCAGAGTTCACAAAGAACCTCAGAATTTTGTCCTTTTTTTTTTTCGTTATCAAAGTCTGGATGTGACTTATCTTGCGCTGCGGCCTTAGTGATCACCGGTTAATAAGGTACTCTCCTGAGAGTCTACTATCGCATTTGGCAGAGCCTATTTCTTCTCTTGCATACGACAAATGAAACAGTCACTTTAAAGCAAGATGGATAGTTGTAATGCCTTTTTGAATTTGTAATTAACAAAAAAGAAATTTTCTGTAAATGGAATTGTTCTTGTCCATGACACTGGCAACAATGCATGCTGATAGTTTCCTCTCTTGTATCTTACAGGATGGGATATTGGTTACGCGATGGATTACAACAGAAAGTGTATTCCACTATTGACGGCATTACTGATGATATGCCTCGTCAGCAGCAGTCTGGCTTTGGAAGTCTACAAGTTCTACGAAGGGAGAAATGTGTCACTGGAGTTCCATCAACATCTGTCCAGTGATTCAACCTTCGAGTATGAGATTCACTCGATTGACAGTAGTTGCTACTTCTGCAGGAATGGAACCATGATTCCCGGCTGCCTCACACATCATCAGTTCAGACGTTTCTCTGTTCGCAGCGAGAGATCAACAACTTATTTAACGGTGACTCTCGGCATTGACACTATCAATTCCGAGGACAGTCAGTTTTACCTATTTGCCCTTAGAGAAGACAGAAACGGGGAAAGCTACTTTTACAGTCAAGATGTCTTTATTGAAGTCATTCGTCCATCAGGCCCCGCGGAATGTATTGTGATACCATCAAGGTATTCAGCTGCTTGGAATGAGGTAAATTGTACATCTTTGCTCGCCAGCGATGGGGAAGGTTCTCTCTACTGCTTTCAAGATGCAGAGAAGGCTTCAATCAAGAAATCGCCTACGATTTTAAATGATCACGTGACCTGCATTTTCTGGATGAATGCCCGTCTGCCCATCAAATGCTGTTCATACGAAGCAACATTTCCAATAACATCTCATTCTTGTTCCCAATTTGTGTTTTACCCTGCAACACACATCGATGAGTCAGACACATCAATAACTTCTGAACTCGGAATAACTGAGCAAAAATTCGGAGAAGAAAGCAACAGTGCAACCATTACACCACATGAAGTCTTTACCAAGGAAACTTTGATTCCACTAGTGATATTATTTCCACTTTCTCTGACTGCCATGTGCATGTATTGCTGCACGCATGTGTGTAAAAAATCGGAAATTGATACAGCAGGAACTTATACTCCTGTTGGCAAAAACAAATCAATGCAAATACATTCCTGATACTGCTCAGACTGACGCTTTATAAACATCAATGAAGTCGGACAATATGAAAGCTTATGTCATAATATGTTTTGAATGACTTGAGTCTCCACATGTATTGTTTTAAAACAGAAGATAATAATTATTGACCGGTTCTACAATGCATTGAAATTTTATGCATGCTTTGTTGACAAAAGTTATCCTTGACAATTACAAATCTTGCCTGAGGCTAACTATACACAGCCCAGCCGCTTGAGAAAACCCGTTCCACAGTGACTCGGATGTGTAAAGCTAGCCTGAGGCTTGCCCTTTATACCTAACAACAACTGAGTTCCTGTCTAAGGAACGTAAAGGAAGGGAGCAGGTGAAATTATTGCTTCCTTACTAGCCTATACAAAAATAAACATCCATAAATTGCAATGCATTTCGGAAACTGTCTATTGTATTCCTTTTTTTTTCACAGTAAAGCACTTTCCTGATCTGTTATTGTATTATCACTGCCACTGATATTTTCTTTTATTGTGTGTATAGTTTTATCAGGGAGGTGAAAAGAATCGTCTCACCTCTCTTGTTTTATGTCAAAACTATCTGAAATATAAGCATTGTGGTACAGCTGATAAAGCTCTGGTCAGGAGATATAAGGTTCAATTCATGCCTCCACCATTTGTCCCCTCTTCAGTGGTCATCCTGATCTTCTTTCCTATACATATTAATACATCTGGGACATCTGGCAACACCTGCCAATGCGTATGGAAATAATGGTTGAATGTAGTCTAATTGCCAAAGATTGAATCTTGTTCTACTGTTCGCCCGTTTTTGTTTAAGTTTCTTGAACTATATTTACCCTATTTCGAGAGTGCTAAATACAAACCGGGATGATGCAACTCTGGTATCCTTGAGGGTCTAGAAAACTTCAAGATAACTAGTAAATAGCTCTAAAAATCTGAAATTCGTGTGCTTTTCATTTTAATTGGTGAAAATTGAGAACATAAATGAAGATTCCTTTTTTTAGAGGGTGTTCAGGTCAAATATTGATGATACAATTTTTGCGTCCTTTTCATATTCAAGACAACCGCCAAAATGGCATCTAAAAAAAAAGAAGTCTCCATAGTGTTAATTCCTCGTGAATGGTGACAAATTGCAAAGATTTGACGGTTTTACCTATAGATAGCAGAGGCAAAGAATTAACACTCCTTGCTAACACTGGATAAGACTCCATAAATGTAAAACAACCCACGGTACGCATTCTAAAGTGTATTTTCTTTGCACTGAGGAACGAAATTTTTGAATTGGTTGCCCCAGTATTCGAGAAGCAAGAACAAGATTTTATTTCACCCAAGATTACATTTGTAACAAAGGTTGATGATAGAGTTTAAGTTCATCATGGACCAAATTTACGCCTTTTATACTACATTTTTTTTTTTTTACTTTTTGAATATAAGAAATAATTTTAAAGCATGTTTTTTTTTTTGTGTGTGTGATTACGTTTGCATGTATTTATGCGGGAACATTAATATTTCTTTATTGCATTCATATTGTCATTCCCAGGCACGTGTTCATTCATTCAAGAAAGAAAGGTACATCATGCATGGATTTTATATTGATGTTGTAAATATTATTTTTTTTAAACTCAAAAATTAATTTAACCTTGATTGAATATGATACAAACTTACCTGGGCATGTCTTTTTCTTTCACGCATGATCCATCTTTCTGAAATGTTGTTTCACGTCAATTCTACCAAGACGTATACATCGCGTCTCTTAAGTGTTTGTACATAGTACGTGTGTATTGCTTTGCTGGCATGTGGAAGAGTTTTTTTTTTTTTTTTTCTATTATAGATTGATCTCATTGTGCAGTAGTTAAGCTGAATAAACTTAATTTTTTGTTGTTCTATGTATCTTTTTTATCATACCCTGTATCTTGTGTGTGTCTTTAATGTATTCATGGTTCTTTGTTAACAATGTCTGTAATTCAGCCTCCGGGCTGCGATGGATATTGATCAATAAAACACCTTTTCAATTCAGTTCAGTTCCAGTTCAATTCAATTCAAATCAAATCGTTGTCTCGGCCATGATCTACTCCTTTCTTCTTTACTCTTTAAGGGTTATGGAATAATCGTTCAGTTAAGGAGTTATTGATTTTCAGTTCGCTTCTGCGAACAGCATTATGGCTTAAGTATGTAACTTCACCTACTTTCATGACACATGCAACGGTTATGTGCAAATTGTATATGGTACATACCGTTGGTCATGTAAATAAGAAATAATTCCTAAGACAACCCAAAACTATTTCATTGTATACCTAAGTCTGAAACTTGCTGATAATAGCGTTAGCTGACGAATTTGTTGACCTCTTCCATTGTTTAAACAGTCCATTTTCTATACTTCTTCACATCTAATATGATTTGACTGATTGCCTGTACCCACGCTTGTACCTCTAGGGTAAAAAAAAATATATATATATATAAAAATAGATTTACAAATTTTGGTCAACACCGCTGACTCCATTACAGCCCCTCCTGTACCACTGAAAGGAGAATGAACCTAAATTACACATGTGGATTAAATAAATGCAGCAATACTATATCACATAGAATACGTCATCAGGGAAAGTTTTAGAAGCATTGGAAAAATCCTCAGAAAAAAATGGTAAAGTTTTGAAGTTTCGATCCTGTCATTGCTACTGATGAAAAGATTATAAGCATGATGCAATGCTCTTCGTAACTTCACTTACGAAAAAAGATGTAGAGAAAATACAAAGAAAGTTCAAGATAATAACTTTCGTAGTACAATAAAGAGCATAATGTATTGAACTGCCCCTTTCACAAAATGGGGAAAATAACACTACTCTTAACATAGGTCTATGTCACTGTTACGAGTAAATGGAATACGTTCTTTTCATGAAAAAAAAAAAACGAAGTGTTGTAGAATTATCCTAATAAATATTTTGTTTTCAAGGTTTCCATACGTGACGACACAAATTGTTGTAGTTTTCTCATTCAACTATATAGCTATTAACATTAAGAATTCATTACTTTTCAACAGGTTGTCGCATCTTCTCCCCTCAAACTTTTACTGTATAAAATTGTGTTGGTCTTCGAATATTGCTGCATTTGCCCAATAATCAATCTGTAATATATTTGGGTTTCATTCCCCTTAAACGACGCACGTCCAGCTAAGATTCCTGAATAAGATTCTTTCCAAGTTTTTGTTAACATCTAACACTGAAGAAAATGGCAAATGGACACCGGATAATTTATGAAACAAAACGAACGCAATACCTGAGATTTGGCAATTGCAGTTGAAAGTAGATATTAAAAAAAAAAAATCATTCTCTCTCCAAAAATGAAACTCTCATACATAACTTCAATTTAAGTCACCTAAACAAAAGTAGAATCCATTTCGTACAGTTTTTGCATAATTTGAATCACCTAAATACTTTTGTAAATTTAAACACAAAAATTATGGAAGTATGAATATCGATTCTTCTTGACAAAGCAAGAGAATATGAAGAGAGCTATTAAACAAAGTTTTTGAAGGGAATTTAAGGGCAAGTTCAGTGATATCCTAACCTCTAATAGTTGATGTCGATTATAAATTCTGTGTCAACCAAAAGTATCTCTCATCTGTCTTTCCATTTGGCAATATTTGGTAAAGTTTATGCGTATAACTATTTGATATAACACATGAGACAGGAATTCTTTTTCCACTATAGCAAGAACCAAAACATTCTGAAATTTGCCATCAGGCAGTTACATACAATTCGGCATGCGTTATCATTGAATATGAATGGTCTCTGGGGCTAATTCAGAATTTGTCAGTGCTTACTCTATTGTAGTCATGTTGACGTTCAGCCTCATGTACTTTTATACTGGAGTGCAATTTCTTTGTGGGGGAATTTGATAGCTGCTCCGCGCGCAAATGCTGCGGAACGGTACAGGGCGTACTTTAGCCTTAGAACTTTTACTCATGTTAGTACTCCTTCGGCGCTCTTCGCGCTCTTCGGCTGCTAGTGTGCTATATCAACACAGTTGTCGAGGCTTTTATATGATTTGTTGTAATCACGCCTTTATTGATAACATAAAACAATAGAAAATGTTAACATAATATACCAGGTCAATTGTCTTATTCTGCACACAATCATGGCAGGTCCTGAACCAACTTTCAAATACTAACACGGACGGATTTGTAATTGTGGAAGAAGAACGTGTGGCTGAAACAAGTGACCGTGCGGAAATAGAATGAATGAATGAATGAATGAATGAATGAATGAATGAATGAATGAATGAATGAATGAATGAATGAATGAATGAATGAATGAACAACAGTAGACAAGTGATAATCTATTTTGCTGAAAATGATATAAGAGCAAAATTTGGTGGCTGTGCCAAAACTTTCAAACAGCGTGACATCTTAACCTGTCAGTGATCAAATTACTCTTTGCATAACTAAATTAATAATTATGCTCTTTTGAACATTTACCAATTCTCATAACAGCATTACTATTAAATCGTAATTCTACAACTTAACATCAGACTACCAGGTCGACGATAAGTGCAAGCAGTTGATGCTTTGGTCGCATGTGAAAATCTTGCTTGCTGCCTACTTGTTGCTCAAAGTACAAAATGTAGCGTAGATAATCATCAATAATAATGGATAATCAACTGCATTATTAATGTTAATCTCCGTTACATGAAGGGAATGAATTGTCAACGAGTGTGAGACCGACATATCAGTACCTGGCATGGGGCCATCTATTAAATGTATCTTAGTCCCCCCACCCCCCCCCCCCCCCCCCTCCAAAGTCTGTTCCTTTCTTGCGTAGAACATTGTGAAGGAAGCAACATAATCTGTATCACATGTTTGCTTATGGTTTGGTGGCGTTCGGTGTGGGACTCTGGTTTGCCACGCACTCACAAAGCATATAACTATAGAGGCTGCGGAACATTGTCAATTTATTTTCAAAGGATTTTTTTCAGCCAAAAATGGGCGTATCGCGAGTAATGAATGACTAAAGTTCACTCGTTGGTTCACCATACATGAGCAAAATTGTGCAGAGTCGATGTGTGTATGAAGTGGCTGGCTTTGCAATTGGCGCAGCCTGCTGGCAAACGTGAGATACGTCGCTGACACCGTACGTGATCCTGGCTGCCAGTGAGAAGAAGCTCCATTGAGTTTGATAGGCCCTACATAAAGCAAGCGGGGCCAAGGGGCTGTCGATGAACATCTTTAGTCGGAAACCGTATAGTTTTGAGCAAAATTGCTCATAACAGCCACCGTTATATTCGATAATGGATAAGGACAACCAGCATATGTTATCATTCAACTACCTTGGTAGCCTATTAGAATTACCAACGGCTTCTCAGACGCAAGCTACTCCTATAAGACACCGTTTCAGAGTATGGATCGCAAGTACAGGCCCTATCATTGCCACAAGGAATCGGAAGATAAACGTCTGGTCAACTACAGTATGACGTATGGAATTGAGACATGGACCATTGGTAAAGCGATGAGAAGCAGGATATCTATAGAGAGTTTTGAACTATGGTGAGCATCAAAGAATGATGGCAATATCATGCTGGAGGTGGTACGTGAGCAGGCTGCTCTTGACCATCAGGAACGAGACAGGTGCTGTGTTTGGGACTCTTCATAGGGAAAAGTAGGCGCCAGCATCTAGCCCTCGCTGCAATGGCTAGAGATAGATGGGCCGACAACGTCTCATGCACTTTCCTGTCTGCAGTGGCTACGATTGCTAGCTGGCTATTTAAAGACCATCCACAATGCTGCACTCACGTAACGACAGAAAAAGCTGAAAAGGATTACGGCATCAACCGCAGAGCCATCGGCAACGGGCAGTGAAGTGATGTCCATAATGGCATTTCTGGTAAGTTCCTACGGGTAGAATTTAGATAGACTGTCCACGGAGGTACAAATAAAAGTCTTTGCTACCTCCATGGACTGTCCAATTAGTAGGCTTGCTAAGGGCGAAAAAAGGGTGATCGCTGCATTTTATAGTACAAATGTCCTATTTGGCACACATATTCCTCTGTACAATTGGAATTTTTTCATCTAAAGAGACAATCTGTATCTATGCAAATAAGCCTTAATTTGCATAATTTATGCAAAAATACATATAAAAATTATTTTAAAATATATGTGCGTCCAGCGGAAATACCTAATTTGGTAGAAGTATTCTATAGAGTATGTGGAAACAATTCCTGCAAAATTGAGTTCATACCTATGTAAATAAACAAAAAATTTGCATAATTATGCAAGGTATTGTGCAAAAATCTGCATTTTTGAAATAATTTCTAAACTATTTAGCACAGGATCTTGTAGTACAAAGTTTGAACATAGGATGGATGTTCCTTGGGTCAAAAGTAATGATTCATCTGAAGATACAAACTGTCTCTATGCAAACAACCTGTTATTTGCATAATATGCATATCAATACCTACACATTCTATTGATAACCAGAACAAACAAAAAGCCTTAATGAAGCTTATCAAACGCATGTCGAATCTATATTTTTTGTACATTCTGTTGAAAGAAGTGAAAATAAAACCTTTGAATTGAATTGAATTAAATTTAATGAAACTCCCCTTAAATCTCATCCTAGATAGATATAACCCGTTAGAAACACTTTTTGAAACAAAATGAGAAAAGAATTTGAATAATTGAACCATCATTACCAGTTAATTTACATAATTACTCAAGAAAGTAAAGTAAAAACATTATTTTTAAAGTTTTTCTTACAGTCAAAGAACTGCATTTTGCAATGAAAACTACGGAAGTAGTATGCATTTCCTTTAGTCAAAAAGAAATGGTTTGTATTACCACCTAATTAGCATATTGTGCATATTAATACCAGAAGTCAATGGTCAAGGTCGACTTAAGAAATTGTATCAGTTTACGAGATAACTCAAGACTGGATGATGCAAATTTCACCAAACCTGGCCCAAAGATGACGTATGATGGGGCAAGTGATTAAGCAGTTTTTAAGTGAACATATTATTTCTGCGTTGATTTATTGCTGAAATTGACTGATTTTAAGTCAGAGACTGAGATTATTTGACTTAAAGTATAACATCTCCTTTATTGTTCACATGACACGTTTTGCATATTATTGCCTTATCAAAATGTTACCGGTATTGTGTATAAACTTCCTAGCATAGTTTCTATGCCATAGTAGCTCATAGTATACTGAGTTAACATTTTTTTTTTTTTCAGAAACAGACTTTGTTTCTAACTCAAGCTTGTAAGTTCTTAATGTGTGCAGGTAGCCTTGCATGCACATAATTTGCACATATATTTTTTAAAATTTTTATATGTATTTCTGCATACATTATGCAAATTAAGGCTTATTTGCATAGATACAGAGTGTCTCTTAAGATGAAAATTTTTCAATTGCCCTAGGGAACATGTGTGCCAAATAGGACATTTGTACTAAAAAATGCAGCGTTTACCCCCTTATAGCAAGTCTACTAAATACTGCAGTCCTATAATGTCTAGTGTTTGATATCTTTTAGTGTTTTGTTTATGACCACTAAAACCAATATGCAATTAATTAATTAAGAATAATAATTAGTTAATGAGATATATAATTACACAAATCAGTCTTTGTGGGTAGTTACACGACTATTTTCAAATTTTGTGATTTTGATGAATTTTTTCCCTTCTGGTGATTTTGCTCAGCTGCGAAGGCTGTTGGAAAGGACCATCGCGATATAGGCCTACACTAGATAAATCATGCTGTACATTGCCGCATGCACGAAGTTGAAAACACGTCCAGAAGTAGCACAAATACTCCCAGCCAGTTTCATGTGAGGGCGCTCTTATATCATTGCTATTTTAACAGTGCCATCTACGGCGCACTGCATGCATTGTTGCTAGGTAGCTGTTACGGACGCTATAAAAGCATTTATAGTTCATGATATATAGCGAATACGATAACGCATATAGTTGTTTGGCGAACAAAATGATTGGATTTGCTCTGTGCATACCCTACCCAATTGGTTATCACAGCATTCATATTGTGTCCATCTAGAGCTATATTCGAACGTTACTGCTGGCATACCGAATGTTACCGTTTACATTCAGTACTGTTTCCTGATTCTTTGCCATATGTCTCTATGTAGTCCATAGTCATTTCGGAACATTCACTCATCATCACTGAATATTCCGTGCTCACGGAAAAGGTAAGTGCATGAAAGACCACTCAACGTAAGTCGAGCTGACGCGATTTGCCAGGATAATGAGTTGTTTTGAGTATTTTATATTAAAAAAAACAAACAAACGTAAACCTATTTCGTTAGTAGGCGAATGTATACAACCAAAAGCGCCTTCCCTATTCAGTAGTAAAAAGATAGAACATTTCGCAATGATCGATCGTGCCCTACCAACGGTCTTTCCCAACAAACTGCATATAACTCCCTATGGGGATAACGCGAAATATCAATGGATTACTGCTGTGTGGCCTGATTTATCAGTCATCAATAATCGATTTAAAAAAAAGAATAACAATAGCAACCGCGATCAGGTACAGTTTGCTTTTAGGCCCACTGTAGACTGTAGTACAGTGTACTTCTGGCTATTTTTTTTTTTAAATATAATATAGGACCTATTGTGCATTATCGCGCATCTGATTTTATTGCATTACTTGTCAAATCACGAGAATTGTGCAAAATTTGACTAAAGCATGAAACTTTCACCAGTGTTAGTACATACCATAAAATTTATTTTAAGATCGGGAGGTAAGTCTGATTTGACCTCTGATGACCTCCAGAGGTCAATGAACTTTAGATATCAGAATATTAATGTTTGGAGAAATTTGTGAATATTAGACGTAGTTATTTTGCACTAAACATGCATTTATACTACAGATAAATCATTTTCTGATTCAACAGAGCATTGGCAGGTTTTTACCTTTGACCTCTGATGACCTCTAGAAGTCAATGAACTTTGAATATCAGAATACCGATGTTTTGAGACATTTGTGAATGATGTATGTGGTTATGATGCACTAAACATGCATCTATACTTCAGGGAAACTATTTTCTGATTCCACAGAGCATTGACAGGTTTTTACCTTTGACCTCTGATGACCTTTAGAGGTCAATGACCTCAAAATATCATAATATTGATCTGTGATGTCATTGGTTAATGGTAAACAGTGTTAAGATGTACAAAACAAGCATATCTGTCTTACAATGAAATTGTCTTCATGTTCTAAAGAGTAGACAGGTTTCTACCCCTGACCTCTGATGACCTTGAGAGGTCAATGACCTATTGAATATCAGAATATTGAACTATGAAATCATTGGGTGGTGATAAACATGGTAAAGATGTACAAAGCAAGCATATCTGTTTTACAGTAACTTCATATTCCAAGGCACACAGACAAGTTTCTGCCTTTTTCCTCTGATGATCTCGAGAGGTCAATGACGTGAAAGTATCAGAATAGTTTGGCATCATTAATGGTAAACATGATGATGTTCTATAGAGAGCATTCGTAGGCCCTGCTTATTAATGAGCCAATACCTTTCACCTATGAAAATCACAGAAGGTCAAAGACCTCCAATGAAATGCGATGATATTAATATTGATATTGCGATAGTTCATAGTTAATTGTTTAAAATGTAGGGCTTACAAACCATGCATTTCTGTTACCAAAAAGTGGCTACTCATTCCGCAGAACTTTTCATGTAATTATTTAGATCGGGTATGTGCACAGAGCAAGGGGTGTCAATCTGTTTTCACGTGGGGGGGGGGGACTTGAAAATATGTGTAAGCATAAGTCCATGGTGCAAAGAAGTGGAACGGAGGGGGAGGGCGGGGGTGGGGGATTGGATTTTTGAAGTTTTAGACCTGAAATCAGTGATTTAGTGCAGCTCTTGTTTAACGTGTGCGTCATCACTTATATGGAAGTTGATGGGGTGTGGGCGCATCTCACCCCCCCCCCCCCCTCCCGAAGACGAAGTTTTTCAATTTTTAGAATCTGATGCATACGTTTTGTGGAATATTTGGAAAATTATGGATCGCCAAAGTGTACCAATTCTATATGGATGGAAACCCAACAAGGGCAGCGTTGGAGAGGGTAGGGTATTCCACTCCCATTCGAGAGAGCTCTTGTATTTTGAGAAATGAGATTCAACGATCTGGCACACATGCACTTTGAAGGAATATCTCGAAATTTGTATCAGAGAGGTGTAGTAAGTCAGTCATCTGTGGAGGAAGACCAATCGAGGGAAGGATGTGGGTGGAGGTTTCCCCCTCCCACATTATGGAGCTTTTGCATTCTTTTGTTTGCAATTCAATGTGCCTCTCTTGGTTGAACTACCATTTAAAAAAAAATGTCCATCACCAAATGTGTAGCCATAATCAATGCATGAAGGGGAGTTTGATATAGCCAGAGGAGTAAAGCGATAGCGAGAAATTTTGCCTGTTAATCTGGTACATACTATAGGTGAAATGTTCAGACAATTTATTTTCTATCAAAAAAGTTTTAAAAAGTCCGCATCTCAGGAAATACTTGGAGGCAAAGTTTTATGACCCCACCACTTCCCCTCCCATATTTTCTCGGGAAGCGGGGCAACTGCCTCTTGCCCTCCAAGATGAACACTCATGCATATATAGGAAAGCCTTTTCATATTTAGAATTCAAATTAAAATATCTCTTAAAAACATTTTTCATAGAATTAGGGAAATCATCAATCCCCAAAGTATGCTATATCTGTGGAAGGAACCAAGCAGGGGAGGGAGTCCATAGGAAGGAGATATCCCCTCTCACAGAAGGGAGATTTTGCATTTCAGAATTAAATTTCAACAATCTAATGCACACTTAAAGTGAAAAATTTGGCCAGTTTTCTGTCTAAAAAGCTAAAAACAAAACAAAAAACAAAACAAGAACAAAACAAAACAAAGTCCACATCTCAAAATTTATTGGGGTGGGGGTCAACTACCCCTGCCACCACCCCACCCTTCCTCTGAACTGATGCCCCGGTATGTGCATGTGTTTTATTCCACTTGTTGAAAAGAAGAGAGAATTGTAAGAAACAATATTGTTCAGTGGTCGCTATCCCAGTCAAGTAAATTGTTTATCAATAAGGTGATTTCCTTCCTTGTTTGCCCTAAGATGATGTAGGCATGGTATTTGCTTTGCACATTATTACATCTATATCTTTTTTTTTAGTATTCTCGCTTATATTCTGATGTGAAAGTTGATCATTTTGCCATGTATTTTTTTGTACATGTAGAAAAAGAATATATAATCCAAGACTGAAAATGAAGCTGATGCATTACTTAATGACTGACATGATGCACATATTGTGTGTTTCTATAGCAATGAAAGTGAGCAACTCAAAAGGCGTGTACTCATTTCACATGAACAGTAGCGATTATCCTCTGACATCTGGAGGATATTGAAAGATATGCATAGAAATGTAAGAATATCGATGTCTGGTCTCATTGGTTTGCAATGGCCAGCTGTTTATGAAATAATATTTAAAAAGTATTTTGTGTGTGTGTGTGTCCAAAATTGTATGCAGAGTATTCCACACACTGTTCAATTTTAACTTCCATCTGGGACAATGAAAAGTCATTTTTTCTCAACTACACTGTATACAATATCAAAATTTTAAAAAACACGGTGGTGGCTGGGTCTAACACATTATCATTCTTTTGTGTTGGAGATCCATGCCCGATGGTCAAAACAAACATTAAAAAAACCAGATATCTCAGACCTAATTGTTATAACAAAGCATCATATCCTCAACCCTACCCAACCCTCTACGCCCAGACAATGTAAACCACCCCAAGGACTTACATTGTACTTGGGAGCTTTAGAATATCCTTTGCCAACAGAGACATCCAAACCTTTGCAGTGCCGACTAAGATTTACCATGGAAC
Organism: Diadema setosum; assembly: GCF_964275005.1. Lineage (NCBI taxonomy): Eukaryota > Metazoa > Echinodermata > Echinoidea > Diadematoida > Diadematidae > Diadema > Diadema setosum. The sequence goes on from NC_092699.1 coordinate 10,868,691, forward strand.
TGATTGGTATTGGCTCTGCATCATTGACAGCAGAACTATTTTCCTCTTCTCTTTCTCCTTCTTCTTCTTCTTCTTCTTCACTATACTTTGTAATCTTGTAATATTTTGCTGTGGAGCCTTTTCTTAATTGGTTAAAAAAAAAAGGTTTCCAAGGAGCTATATGCAGCAAAAAAACAAAACAAAAAACAAACAGTCAAAAACAAAAACAAAAAGACAGACATCTGTATCTTTAATAGCAGAGCTGAATATTGAGTATCTCTCTCCTGAAGTGTTTCAAAGAGTTACAAGAGACAGTGGCCTAGGGTAGCGATTTAAAAAAAAAAAATCTTTGGGAGTAGGCCTACTTTGTGTTCTTGCAAATGATGCCTGACATTTCTGGTCATTGGCCCTTTTTGAAGAATGCAGCAATGGAGCCACAACTTCCTGCGGAGTGGATATTGTGGAGTTCTTGTTGCAGAACATCACCGTTGAATTTGCCTGTGCTGTACTTTCTTACAGGGATTGCCATTGTAGTTTTATTCAGTGTGGCTGTAACACTGCTTGTTTTGCATATGATGGTCATTGCAGCTGAAGAGTGCATATCTTCTCTGGATCATTCCAAACTTCATGATGTTTGTCTGGGTGAATGGATCCAAGATGATGCATGCATATTCAAGGACAGTTGTGAGCAGTGTGGAGTAGCAAAGCACCGGATCTTTATGATATCTTCGTCTGGATAGAGTCTTTGGTTGAAGTATAGCCTTTTTAAGCTGTTGTGGCGTTGTGATTCCAGCTGATCTTCCCATGGGAGTAGACTCCAAAATATTTTACACAATCCGCTTTCTCCATGGTTTGCCATGAATGCTTATCTATTCTCTGGGTAGGTCTCGGATGGCAATAGCTAGTTGCATAACACAGGATTGCTTCATGTGGAATGCACGTTGGGCCTCACAGTATGTCGAAGTTTTCAAGATGGTCCATGATGTCGCAGCTGTGGACTGTATACTCCAGGACCATGAGTCATTCATCGTAGTCATACTGAAACAATTAACCCACAAGCTTCACATTGGCCAATACAGGCCCACCAGCTGGAAACTATGCAAATATTGCCCATGAGTTTGACACTACAAACAATCCAGTCCCATAATGAGTCCGACACATGGGGGAAAAAGGTCTATGAGACCTACACTGAATAGATTAAACGCTGTGATCTAAATGTCAGTCTCGTAGGCCTTGTTTTCCTCGAGTGCGGAGATAATGGCCATAATTATTTGCTTATATTTGCTAGTCTGCATAAATAACCATAACATAAAATTTAGATTTGAGGTCACTGCCATCACTCAAGACACTTAAAGCTTTATTTCTGAAGTAACTGACCTCTCACATTCCAGAGACCTGTTACTACAAAGCAATGCTCTGTGGAATATACATCCTAGTACATACTTTGATCAAAACGTAAAGGCGAATTTGTACATGAAGCATTTACGATTAAACCAATGAAGCCAAACATCAATACAGGTAAGCCTTCACAAATTCCGACATTCTAAAAGGTCAGTGACCTCTCATTGTCCCGAGGTCAAAGTTGGATATAATGAACAGGGTAATGACCAATGTTCCATGGAATGACAAGATTCTTCTATTATAACATAAATGCTGATAGCATAATGCATGATTGTACATTGGGTATAAATTGACCATTGACTATACATAAAATATTCTGATATTTTGAGGTCATTGTCCTGTCACAGTCCTCAGAGTTCAAAGGTTGAGACACGTGAGTAATTTCTCTTGCTCTGTGGAATAGGAAAACAATTCAATTGTGATACAAATGAATATGACATCTTAATCATGTTTATCATCAACCAATTGCACCAAATATCAATGTTCTGATATTTTTAGGTAATTGACCTCATCATATGCGGTCATCAGAGGTCAAAGGTAGAAACCTGACTTGAAAGGCTCTGTGGAACATTGAGGCAATTCCACTTACAAAAATTAGTTTTTAGTACATAATTATCGTGTTTCAGGAATGAGTGACGCATTAAAATATCAATTTTCTGACATTTTGAGGTCAAAAGTCGAAACCTGTCAGGGCTCTGTACGTGGAACATGACAATTCTACTGTAACAAAAATTAGTTTTAATACACTATTACCGTGTTAATCATTAACTAATGATGCAAAATACCAATTCTCTGACATTTTAAGGTCGTTGACCTCTGGAGGTCATCAGAGGTCAAAGGTAGAAACCTGTCAAGGCTCTGCTGAACATGAAGACAATTTCACTGTTACAAAAATTAAGTTTTAGTACATCATTACTGTGTTTATCATTAACCAATGATGCAAAATATCAATTTTCTTACATTTTGAGGTCATTGACCTCTGGAGGTCATCAGAGGTCAATTCAGACTTACCTCCCGATCTTAAAATTAATCTTATAGCGTGTACTAACAATGGTGAAAGTTTCATGCTTTAGTCAAATTTTGCACAATTCTTCGGCTTAACCGCTCTACTAATCACACATTTTTTATGCATGTGTACACTTGAGAGCGAAAATGAACAGTTCTGCAGGTAGGGATTTAATTTGCTTAGATGAGTTGAAATTGCTTAAAGCAGATATAAGCAATAAATATTTTCAACTCATTTGAGCCAAAGACTCAAGTGAGCATCCGAGACCATCGTCTCGCTTCCTGCATAGCCTGCTGTGCTGCTGCGCGTCTTCGGTTGTAATTTCCAGACTAACCGGGTAAACTTTGTATATTTCCAGCGTCTTCTTGAAAAAAAAAAAAAAAAAAAAAAACCACTATAGTTTCACATCAGTTTGGCGCTTAGCCCCCCTATTAGGGCGATGGATCTCAGTTTGTTCAAGTGGACACCATATAATGCATTCTCCCCAGTATGCTATTATAATGCTTCAAGAGATAATCTGGTCGGGAGGTCGGTTGATCGTTCGGTCTGTCAAACCGTTGCATAATTTAGTGAGTCGCACTAATCCCTCATTTTGTTTGTTTGTTTGTTTGTTTGTTTGTTTGTTTGTTCGTTTGTTTTGTTGTTGGTGTTATTTTTAGCCGCCTAAGCTTTGGCATATGTGGCCGCTATCAAAAGTAGATGTGGAAGACACCTTTTTCTTCAGTATCGAGTAATGCGTTACCATGGTAACGGCAAATTTTCATAAAATCATACGAGCTACTGTGTACTCCACCACTGTCTCAGATTTAAAGTAATTCAATTGAAATTCGGCACGTGTGATCAATGTAAAATGTTAGTAAAGAATTTTCACGGCAACAGTTTTTTTGATATATACATAACAAATCATACAATTCTTTGAGGATCGACTACACTGTACTCGTAGCCTGAGCTGAAGCACAATCCGTCTTTGTATATTCATGTACTGATTAGAGGAGAGTTGGTGTGAATTTCAGAGTACTCACTATGATAACGTTCATCTTTCTTTTTTTTTCTAACAGGACAGTGTCTGGCTGACAAAATGGATTTCACCGGAAGGCATACTCTCATTCAACTGGTGACAGTACTGTTGACGTGTCTCGGTAACAGCCTGGCTGTGGAAGTCTACAAGTTCTACGAAAGGAGAGATGGGTCGGTGCAGTTTTACCAACCTCTGGCCAGTGATTCCACATTTGAATATGAGATTCACTTGATTCATTCTTCATGTTCTTTCTTTAAGGATGGGGCCATAGTTTCCGGCTGCCTCACACCTCAGCAAAGCAGTCGTTTCTCTGTTCATGCTGTGAGAAAATCAACTCACATACAAGTAATCCTTAGTCTACACAATATCACTGCCGAGGACAGCCAGCTTTTCCTATTTACTCTAAGGGAAGACAGAAACGGGGAAAGATACTTTTTCAGTCAAGATGCTTACATTGAAGTTCTGCGTCCACCAAGTCCAGCACGATGTATCATAAAACGCGCTGAGTATTCAGCTGCATTGAATGAAGTTAGCTGCACATGTTTGCTTGGCAGCGATGGAGAAGGTTCTCTCTACTGCTTTCAAGATGGAAAGAAGATTCCATACGAGGGGGCACCAGTGCGGATAAATGATCATGTGACATGGATCTTTTGGATGGATATCCATCTGCCCATCAATTGCTGTTCGTACGAACCAACATTTCCAATAACATCTGAATCTTGTTCTCAATTTGTGTATTACCCTCCAACAGACATTACCAACTCCGAAAATTCTACAACCTCTTATAGCAGCCACACGGCAACAATAGCAACTGCACCAGAAACAACTGATGAAACAAACGTTTCCCTAAAATTCAGAGAAGAAAGCAGCAGTGCAACCACCACACCACATGAAGCCTTAACAAAGAACACTTGGATTATACCATCAATATCATGTCTTCTCTTTATCTTGATACTGTCTGTGCTTGTATTATTCATAAAGCGATTGAAATGTACTAAAGTAATGACAAACTACTTAAATCCGTATGCCACTGTTGATACAGCCGTATGATACCTGACGGGGTAAGAGATGTGTTCACTCTTAACTAACCCTTAAAGGGGATAGCTAGTAACTGAATATGAGACCATTCTGAAGCAAATTACAAAATAGATATATAATGTACTCTTAAATGAATCCCACAAGAATTGGAACAATTATCCCCAGCCTTCCCACTGATTCCCACTGATCAGTTACTAGCAATCCCCTTTAAGCATGAGACATTTCTAAGAAATCGCTGCCTTTGGCCGGGGGGGGGGGGGGAGAGGTTGCTATCTATATTCTGATTTAATTTCGCTTGAATATGCAATAGGTCATATTGTATTCATTGTTTGTATAATTTGCAAATGTCATATTGTATTATATAATTTTGTCGGAAATAGAATAAAATGATATGAATTCATTCTTGGATTCCAGTAAAGAAATATATATATATTTTCTTCCAGAGGCTGAAACGCTGAAATATACTGTATATATTTATGTATGTTGTCATAATGAACATTGGATAATACATTCATACAAATGTAGTTCTGTTTATAAGGTATATATGTTTTATTTAGTAACATTTACTTGAGTGTGCTTTTTTTCTGTGCTCTATCATTTCCCCTCAATCAAAGTATGGTCTAAATAGATATCTGTATTCCGCATTTCCTTTTATCTCATTTATCGTGGGACCTACGACTGAACTAGTTTGCTTTTACGTAAGCCCAATCACATTTTTCGTACTATGAGCATAGCCAAACAGTACTGCAAGCAGACCTTTATGTTTATATTGAGGTGTCGTTTCTCCTAATTAATGAATTAAATGAAATGAAATATTTGCTTCCTTTGCTCATCACCTTTTCACAAAATGAAATAGCTCTACGTCGAATGGTGTTTTTCCTAAACAACTGAAAAATGCTAAGGTACTTCCCGTGTTTAAAAAAAGGTAACATGTTTTATATAAGTAATTACAGGCCCGCTTTTATAATTTCTTACTTTACAAAAGTCCATGAAAATTGATATTAACAAGAACAATTAATTTCTTTGATTTTAGTAATGACTTCGCTAATTCTCAATTTGGCTTTCCACAGAAACACAGCTTAAAACACGTTCTTTTGAAATTCGTCGATAAAGTTGCACACGCTATAGATGATCACTATCATCTTGTCTTCATTTTCCTGGAGTTCTCCTAGACCTTGTTAAACACAATCAATCATGAAATCTTTCTTCACTTTACAAGCTACCTCACTGTGATATCCGTGGCATAAGGGCCTTAGAGTGGTTCAGGAATTACCTTCAAACCAGAAATAAGATTCAGGAATTATCTTCACTTCACCAGTGGTGGGGTGATGATAATAATGCTCTGATACTTTGAAAGAGAAGAGTTATCACTGCAGAGGTTACCTAGGTTTACAAGAGCATTACGTCATTACTATTCTCATCATTGACTCAGCCGCTCGTTTGACGAAAAATTTCTGACTGTATGAGTGAACTATAAAAGTCTGATTATTCAGTCAAGTAGGGAGATATTTTTAAAGTCATAGTACCATAAGTTGTCATGTTCATGTTTAAGTGACGCATGTAAAAGGGAACACAAATTGCCGATAGGTTTGTCTGTAACCCACTGCTGCATGGAAGATTTGACATGTGTACCTTTTATTTCACCTATGTTTCGAGGCAACTTTCAGGTTGATAGAGGTGCAAAATTCAAGAATATTTGAAAGAGTTGCTCATGAAATCAACTTGATAGATGTCAACATTTTCATATTTCATGAATGATTGAGAACGAAAAAGTGTCAAATGCGAGTTACTTTTGAGGAATAGTAGGGACGTCGGTTTATTTCGATATACATTGACCGTGCTTGCTCAACAAACTTTTATTTATGTAGGTCCAAGATTCTGGAACTCCCTTCCCATGGACATACAAAATGCACCGTCATTGAATTCTTTTAAAAAGAGATTGAAGAGTTTTCTTTTGAAGTCTTATAATGCAACCGAATAAATATAATTCTGTAATGTATTTTCTTTCACTATAGGCAGCATTCTCTTGAGGCATCGACCACTTTTTTACCGCGTTTAGTATTTTTGTATTCTTCACGTGCCCTCACGGTTGCAGTCTGTTCCGCTGGAAAGCAGCTCAACACTGTTTCACTCTCGAAAACGCGTGGCTATTTGTCTCTGTGGGCTTCGCCCCTTGGTGTATGCATCAAAATAATTTAGGTTTTTTCTCTCTCTTTCTCTCTCTTCTCCCCATTTTCTGTTCCCTATTTTCACACTTTTGCTTTCTTTTTCTTCTTTCTTTCTTTCTTTTTTTTTTTCTATTCCCGACTTTCCCAGTTTCCCGCAAATCTTTGTAGTTGTAAGTTTTTCACCCCCTTTACTTCCCCTCTTTCCCACTTTTCCCTCAGAGGTGCCCACATGTTACAAGCATAGTCTTTTGAGTGGGTACCTCCACTTTTTTTTCACAGAATGTATAAATAGAGTGTATGTTTCTTTTTGTACCAAACATAAGGACATGAGCATGTTGTTATCCCTGTCTGACTATGTATATATGTATGTATATAATCAACGACTCGCATGCCAAATGTATCATATTGTTTTTTTTTTTGTACATTCTGTTGGAAAAAGAGTGAAAAAAAATAAAGTTTGACTAGTTGTTACGTAATCGGAACCAAGAAACACCTGCCACTTTCAGTCCTTGACTATAGGCTGTGTAATCATCCATTCATCTTCATCAAATTGCTTATGAATGAGGAGATTTATTATGTACTTTCTTAAGCAACTTAAAGCCTTTCCACCACATCGTCATTCCCAAGCTCATGGTGTGGACGAAACTCTTCTCCCGATTATTCATAATGTCTTGACTAATCGTGCTCAGGTGGTAAGAACTGACTCTGCTATCTCGGACGTGAAAACTTTGAACCAAGGTGGTGTGGTTGGAGTACAGTTATGTCCTCAACTCTGGTCAATGACGCTGCATGTGATATCAGTTACCGCTGGAAATACGTGGATGATTTGAGGAGCAGGTTGCCGTTTTACAGAAAAAAAAAATCTTTATGATCTTGCTGGTTGTTGCCTTGGAAACGATATCAAAGTCAATGTGACAAAAAGTCATGAAATGACCATTAACTTTAGCAGACGCGATATCCTTCAAAGTACCCTTAAATATCAAAAGTGTACCTCTAGAGGAAACTACGTGTCAGTAGATTCTCGGTGTTTTCCTCCGTGCAGTCAAACTTCAAGTGAGACATGCAAGTCGCTGATACGATTTTGAAGACGGGGCCTAGACTTTTCATGTTTTGCCATTCGCGTAGGTGGTGCTTTGGGCTGACCTGGTGACTTTTTACATCTCTTACATTCCTCCGCTTCTCTTTGACCACCTTGCAAAACCAATTATGATACATAGGCAAACGCTTACGCAGGCAGTACTGCACTTCCCATGAAGATGCACCTACTGAACTAATTATGTGCAGTTCCTCCATTCATTTGGACGTAGACTTCTTCATTCCCCTGCCATAGAGACTTTTTGTCACACTCCCCGGAGTCATAGATCTCCACGCGTCAACTTCGTAATTCTCATGTCCTGAGCACTCATTTCTGTAGAAGTGAACGCTATCATTGATCATGTTGATCTACTATTTCATCTGAAGTCCTCCTAGATAAACAATAATGTTTACATTTTATCTAGATTTGTTATTTTACTGCACTTGTCCTACATGAAAGTTGCGAGGCTGGTTCTTCCCGCATGCCTTTCCCATATTTTTTTTTTACTCCTTTCCATTTTCAACATTCCATCTGTGATTACAAAATCAGTACATGTATGCGGTTGATGAAATTTCAGTTTTGTAGATCACGTCATAGTTTGCTGTCCTTTGAGTGTGTGTGTTTCTCTTGTATCTCTCTTATCAGAACAGAGAAGTTAGCAGGAGGGAGAAAGAGAGCTTTCTTTCTCCCTCCTGCTAACTTCTCTGTTCTGCTTAATTTTCAAGCTACATTGTTTCTACTCTTTATGATTTATGAAGTATGTTGATCCTTATATTGTTGTGTTTAGTGCAATTTAGAATGTATTGTATATCTATATATCTATAAAGTTATCGTTAAAGTACATTTTGTAATATTTCTTAAAGGGAACGCAAACCCAGAGAGCAAGTTGGATTGAGTGAAAGTAGTAACATTAGTAGAACACATCAATGAAAGTTTGAGGAAAATCGAACAATCGATGCAAAAGTTATGAATTTTTAAAGTTTTGGTGTTGGAACTGCTGGGTAAGGAGACTACCAGAGGTTATGACGTATGAGTGGACTACAATATAAAGAAAATATAAAGGGAATTCAGTACAAATTCATTTTTCATGAAAATTACACATTCCATCAGCTTGATACTGACATATGTTAGGGGTAGCACTTATTCCCCCTGCTTTCTGAAAGCGGTTAGTCAAGTACGCTTTCATTTTGCTAGAAAAGTTAATTTTTGTGGAATTCCTTTTATATTTTCTTTATATTGTTGTCCACTCATACGTCATAACCTCTTCTAGTCTCCTCATCCAGCGGTCCCAACACCAAAACATTAAAAATTCATAACTTTTGCATCGATTGTCCGATTTTCGTCAAACTTTCAATGATGTGTTCTACTAGTGTTAATGCTTTTACTCAATCCACATTGCTCTTTGGGTTTGCATTCCCTTTAAGTGATGAAGCGTAACTGCAGTATTTCTTTTAAGTTTAAACAATAATATGTATATTATCAGATAAAAGAGAAAATTTTGATATTTTTGGTAGTGTCTCCGTCACCACTTGGAATAAGCGTGGTGTTCTTTAATGCTTTTGTGGTTGATGAATTATCAGCTATATTTGAAGGATGTATTTCTATTAATGATCTAAATCGATATCATTCAAACTTTCGTGAACAAAACAGACAAGTTTAATGTCTTTTCCAGTTGTATTCCTACCGGTAAACACCAGTGTAAACACATGTACTTTCTCTCAAATAGGTACTCCAGTTGATACGGGAGAAAATGAGCTTAATGCCTGATAACGGATTTTGATAAGAAAGTGTTTTCTGGCTGATCCGTGCGTTATGCATATTGTGTTGTGTGCTCTTCTTTTTAAGGTGAAATAACGACACAGAAAAGGGGAAATTTAAAATTTGATGAAACATTTCGTTAAAGTGTGTGTTTCCATGGTTCTCAACAATTTCACTGAATTCCTCTGAGATTGTTGATATTTTTACTGGATGGTTAAGGAAAAGAAAAAAAAATTGTATTATTGGTGGATATCGTATCCTTTTTTTTTTCTCCTGTGCAAACTTTTCCTCTGTGCTCAAAGGTGTCCATTGCCTTATGCAATAATTTAGTGTTGTAGAAAAAAAAATGTAAATACTGGTTGTTATTTTCACTTGCTATGATGTATGTATATATTATGTGTGTGTGTGTGTGTGTGTGTGTTTGTGTTTGTTTGTTTGTTTGTTTGTTTGTTTGTTTGTTTAGACGGATGTATAATATATGATTCCATGTACAGTTTGTGGATTGTATACAGCTCATTGGTTGCTAAATATTCTTATTGTGTTAATAATTGTGTTTTTATTGAAAAATGAATGTATTTCAGCCTCTGGGCTGCTATTTTCATTCAATAAACCACACCAGTTCAGTTCGATTCAATATGTGTCAAATATGACCTTTGTCTGATTTCATCGATTCAAATTTTGATCTTATAAAGGCAAACCACTACTCACAGCCATGCATCAAAATTTGACACTTGATAATCCCATAGAGTCACACATCTCTATATAAATCTACACTAACGACGTGACTTGGCTGAACGACCTACGGATCGTGAGAGGATCTTTGAAATCTATAGTTTGGGTTTTAGGCCCAGGAACCGGGCCTCTTTGGAAGTACCTGTAATACTCGAACTACTTTGTATTCTCTGGTTACAAAGAATGAATCCTGTAAAGCTTTGTAAAATAAGGTAACAACAATAATACATGTAATTTTATAAATCAAATCAGCAAAAAAAAAGAAGAAATGAATGACTGAATAAATGAATGATTGAAGGAATGAATCAATGAAGATACACACATACGTATACACATCAGTGCTTGACACTTTTCTTCTGATGGCCTGTTCGAGGACCACTAGGATGTTTGAACTTGAAATTTTAGTGGCCTGTAAATAAATGTAGTGGCCCCAAATAAATGAAAATATGAAATTAATTATTCTGCGCTGGCATAGCCTTTTTGGAAATTTAGAAATAAGATATGTTCATATATAGGAAAATGGTTCACCTTGGTCCTTGACTGAGGTGACTATAGGGTAACCAAAAACAAATATTACTCACTAGCTGCCTCGGCGCGCGCTGTGCGCGCGCCTCGGCAGCTAGGCTCGGCGCTACGCGCCTCGCGTCCCTTGTCAAGTATAGCGAGGTGCCCGCACCTCGTCAGGGGCCCGAATACCGTCACCCCGCTTAAAATTGTTTTAAGCACACTAAGCAAAAATTTATGACCGGGAATGTGTTCAGTACCCTGGAAACTTGGCAGGGCCACCACAACCAAGCAAATTGTGGTGAAAACCGAACAGTTTTTCGCGAAAATCTGAAACATCCAGCGTGGGGTGCATTATTTATGACCAAAAGAGGGCGTCCTACGACCTCAGACTTAGCCAAGGAGCTGTAGAATAATTTTAGCCAATCACAGAGATCCTTCATGGACTCAGAATAATTATTACAAGCAAAGAAATGTATTTTAGAATGTCTCTTATTGGCCAAAACACCTACCAGGGGTTCGAGCCTGCTGAGAAAGTAATCAATATTCATGTTTACAGCGCGCATGTATCTTTGTTGCCCCAGCAACTGCAGTGATTTCTTACGCGCGGTTTCGTGATGTCGATCGATCTCCTCAGAGAGTGCGTGGATATCTGATTACCTAGCTGTTGTGTCGAATTCCATCTACGTTAGTGAGTGTTGCGTAACTTCTCTAGGTTTCCTGTCCATTTCTCCCTCTTTTTTCTCTTTTGCTTTCGTATCATTCTACATCTTTTATTCTCAGAGTACAATCGTACTTCTGAGAGTGTTTTGTTCATTATTGTAAGTGATTATCTCGTTTGCAACAATTTAGAGGTGAGTTTTTGTTCGAGTGTTTGTTGAGTTTTTTGATTGAACACGATGTAGATTATCTAGTTCTACGTGTGTGCGAGAACATCGTTCTTTGTATGGTACCCACTCGTTTGTTTTCGAGTTAGCATTTTTACCGTAAAGTGTTTTCATCGTTCGTCTTCCAGGCATCGGGTTTTACCCTAGTTTTCCTCATCGTAGTTTTTTACCTCGATTTTTTTTTTTCCGATGCAAGATGTTCTGTGTATTTTTTTCTACGGTAAAATACCACTGTCGATAGTCTTCGTGTATTCATTACTTGTTTTCCACCTCCGTTTCATTTTTGTGTATAACTAACATGTCTAGCTAGGTCTCGTTTGCTGATGTATTTTGTGAGAGTGAAGAGTATGATGATGATGGGAGTGATATTCAGGGATTTGCTGTGGTTGAGATGATAGTGATGATGATGATAATGTCCATGATTCTGGTGATGTTGATGTACGAACCCTTATATATGATGCAATTTATTTCGTGTGGCCATGAGCATGACGTTGATGGCGAGTACGACATGACACGAGTAGCCTAGGCCGATGACGAGAGTGACACTGAAACGGTGCTGATGCTCGCTCGTGCACAGACAGGAATGGTCTAGAGACCTGCATTTTATCATTTTTTTTTTCATTTTGCTTGTTCACTCGGATTTAGTGCTACCAAAATTTGTGTCTCTAAAGAAACTCAACCAAAAGCTTGACAATAAGTTTGCATTAGGTCTATTCTGTAGTGAATATTAGATCTAAATGGCGATGCTAATTTATTTAGTTTTCATTTAGAACTTGATGAAATCCCGTTTTCTTTGATAATTTTTCAACTAATAAATTATTTAGAATACTTATAATCTGATGTACTGCGTTCACCATTGTGTTAAATCAATAAAAAAAAGAGCCTGCTGAGCAGGTATTTCATTCTGTCCTCTTCATTTCCTCCCTATCCTTTTTGTTTCCTTGCTGTCACTTTCTTCTTTGACCCTGGATGGAAAAAAAAAAAATCCCATCTTGCCATGTAAAGACAGAACACATACCATCATGAAATATTATGACATTAAACTAATAAAAGAAATATGTAAGTGATAAAAATTCTTATTTGTGAAAATAAATGATAAATCAAAGGTGATTTCTTGTGAAGCAGTTCTTTCAAACGTCCAACAGCTTCGATAATGAAGCAAGTGAAATCTGAAAACTATCGTGGCAACAAGTGACATCGATAGGGAATTCTGAAAAACTGTCACACCATTTGATGTTTGAATTTGCCTTTTTTTTTTATTGGCTAGGGTTATAAAACTATAAACACCACTGATAAAATCACAATCGCTCTCAATTACAATCTAACAGGAGCAGTAGGGTAGGTACGACTCTAGGCGTTTTCACATCAGCCCGATGTTTCGAAATAGCGCGCTATTTTCTGACTTGGGGAATAAAAAAAAAAAAAATATCTCGAGCTTGGATTTTTATCGGGTTGATGTGAAAACGCCTTCTGTAAACAGTTGATTACTTATGCATCGTATCCATGGGCAACTGCGGGGAACTGCAAGAAGGCGCATGGAATTTAGACTTGAGTTAAGAATTTTTGTTTATTATTACTTTTTTATTCAAAAGTCTTTTTCTCTCGGACTGAAAAAAAAAACCCAAATATTTCATATTACGCTTCTAAAATATATAACGAATATATCAAGTATTTTAATCGTGATTTTATGAAGAATTGGAATTATTATGAAAATATAGATACTAGACGGGCTGAACAATGAAGTCTAATTTCGCCCCAAGAATTTGCAGCACACCGCGTAGCTGGTGCATTCCTAGCGTTCTTGTCGCACTCGATGCATGCAGCAGTCACATTGCACATGTTACAGTACACGTTGTATGAGTACCTAGTTCAGTTATCTCATTCGTGATCTCGAGCGAGGAAAACCTTGAAAATCCTCTCAAAACTAAGCCAAACATGATTTTGGAACATACATTACAGTGTCAAGACCTTTTCAGTGGACATTGATTTCGCTATTTGTCTGTTTTAGCTCTTGAATGTACGACTTCTTACGTCCGATTTGTTTGTACCATGCCACGTGCTGCGTGTTTTTTCAGCCACATGCTTCCCCAGGGCCCTACACACAAGCCATCGCGATCGAAGTTTGAGCGATAGCGATAACACGTGCGGAGCAGACATGCGGATTCCAGCACAGGGTAAATGAGTAGTTGAACGTATCACGATTGTAAAACAAATCTTTTTCTATGTCTCTGCAAAATTGAATTAGGCTATCTAAGCATAGATAGATTATGATACATTATAGAATAGATTAGCCATAGCAAGAACTTGCTTACATGAGAGTGAGTTGATAACGTTGCAAAATAAAAACCCCGTCATTGAATGGAATGTCCCAGCGCTATCTCGGGGGGGGGGGGCTCGAGGACACTATGGACACGTCGATTTGCAAGTGGGTAACATGTGATTACAGATAGGTTAAAATGAAGATGATTTATGAATAAAATACACAGAAACATAATACTTTTTCATTATACCTTCACAGTTTATTATTTCTTTTCATAAAATTGACATAAACTAGTGCTGTATTGAGTCAACTAAGTGCACATTCGCACGAGTGTACACGCATCATCCCTCCTGCCTAGTGGGAATGACACAGGCAGTTTTTCAATGCAATGACCTATGAATGCCCTTGGCGTTCCGCCTGAGTGCACCGAGCAAGTGCGAGCAGCAGCAGCAGCAGCAGTAGTTCGAGACTTTTATATATATAGATACAAACATATAATGTGAAAATAATAAGTTTTCAGCAATCCAGTGTATTATTATGGACTCTACCTTGTTACATGTGTTACATCATCTGGTAGTTTAGGCCTATACAATAAAAGAAATATATATTCATATCTATTTTTTACCTCCGCCAGTACGTAAAACCTAAAGCCATTGGAGACTCTGTTGCTGGTTCTGTATGTTTATCTGTGTCTCTTTGTGTACAAGATTACTCGAGAAGGAATGAAAAATTTTCAATAGAAATTTGCAGTTGATTATTATATTGAATATGAAAGAATTTAAAATAGTATGAGTAAATTGTGGAGAGCACTTGGATGGTAGCTTTTTCATGTCGATGTGTCTTTCCATTATTAAATTTTACTTGGTTTCTACCTAATTTTTACAAAGACACATTTAAAACATCCAAGCCAGATTCAGATTCAGATTCAACTTTATTTTCACTTCCATCAAATAAACAAAGAAATTATATACATTGCATATGTACAGGATATTTGTAATACTTGCAGAACGTAATTTGACAATGTACATGTGAAAATGAGAAGTAGATGCAATTACATCTTTGTTATACATAGCGTATAATACAAGTCAACTAAGGATGAGGATGGAAGTGGAGGGTCCCACTAAGAAGCAGAGCTTGTACGATATGGCAAATGGCAAATTCAGTTTGAAGACAATATTTTAAGCTTTAAAACGAGCTTTAAAACTGAGTTGTGCGTGGACAAGAAACGGAATCTAAATAACTGTGAAGGGGTTGAAAAATAAACCTAAAATTTGGTAAGCTCATTGATAGCATTTCTTTCATGATTGTATCAAAATGTCAAAGCCACTTAAGACTTTTTAAAGTTTACTGGATTTCGAGTACACTCTCACAAAACCTATGGGTGAAAATGCAGAACCTTGCTTTGAAAATGAGGATTTTTTTAATACAATGTACTTCTTTTTCATATATCTAGGAATATAAACTTTGAATTTAGGTACAAGTATGGTCACTTGGTTTTAAAAATGAATAGTGGAGCAAACACCCATATATGAATTTCGAAAAGGTGTACAGCGACTTTCTATAAATTTCCTCTAAAGTATATCTAGGCATTAAAAACAAAACTCGAGAGTACATTCAATTCACTAATATGCATTGTATTTACTCAGAGCATTTCTGGTTTCATAATTAGAGACGAATTTTAAAGATTCTCTAATTGATAGGGTTAGCAAGGGTCCCCTGGCACCTGCCTGAGACAACAAGAGGGGAATGGTGCCTATTCTTAGTTCTATCATCTTGAACAAAATTCCTGTCAAGCTTGATGAAAAGTTTACCATGCACTTTCAAGAAAAAGATGAAAATGTACAAAATGGGCCTCAACCTGGCTGCCGGGGGGGGGGGGGGGGAGACGGAGAGGGCACCCACAGATCCTCCACAAACAAACGTGAAACTGCAGTCACCTACACCCGCTCTTATATACTAAATCATAACATTAAGTAAGGTTTATCCCTTTTGTTTCTATAGACGGAGATTTTTAAAGATTCCCTAATCATATATAAATGACATGGTGTCTATTTGATGCTACCTGCCAATCTTGGTGGAAATCTATCAAGGGGTTTTCACAAAGAAACAAAAAATGTAAAACGTTTAGGCACAACACACGATGGCTGATGCCTAATGGTTAGTGTACAACTGATCACAGTAACACACCTGAGCCTAGGCTCATATCGTGACCCATTAAAAAATCTTGAATTATCAGAGATAATGGAACATGCAGCCACAATCTTTCATATGCTACTACCAGACTACTGTATCGCGAAATTCGGTCCAAGCCCCCACACTGATACACAATCAACTTTGAACTTTGGAGTGCAGTCAGTTTGCACAATACAATAATGCAAAATGCACGTCCTCCCTCATTGGCTCCGGCCTGTTTATTGTTTGTTTGTTTGTTTGTTTCAAAAGCCTTGTTATCAGCGACAACTGCCACATTGATATGACGAATTTTCTCTCAGCCAATCAAATGCAAGGATTTTAGCAGCTTGTCGCATCTATGACAACTTTTCACTGACAATAAGTGTTATGAAACAGGGCCCCGGTTATTTCAAATTTATAGTGTATACTCATGAACCATTTCAAATACAAGTGTATACTCCTAGCTGCCACAAGGACTGGTTGGATGTGTATGTCTGCCGTCAGGTTTCATGACTTCCTGTCTCAGATTTCCACTACATGCCATCATGGTTCATGTTTTAATGTTGACAGGTGAGCTAATACACTCCTTACTTTACTTAATACCATGTTTTTAGATTTCAACTCATTTATCATGATAGTATGGCAAGAAAGAAGTTGTACCATTGTCCCGTAAGCTTTGCATTCTAACCATCTTTAATGTAAAGGTGGCATAATTATCTCAGTAATGAGAAAATGCATGAAGAACACAATTTTTTCAGGAACTATCAAAACATGCACAGAAATATACTCCCATCTGCAGAAATTATACTCGAGCAACACTGAGCAACATTCCATATAATTAGCCCAGCTTAGAATAAACAGGTATACGCAAAAATTTCAATCCTTACAGCAGTAATTTCATGATGCCTGTTATGCAAGTTTTCTAAGAAATTAAAAAGAGAAGCCTATACTTCTGACAACCAGATGAGCATACATACTGTATAGTGGAAAAGTGTCCACTTTTCCTCGTTATACTATGAATGAATTAATTAATTAATCAATAATTGTTGATGAAGAGTTTAGTTGTCGATGGATAAGTTTTGACCAAATTCATGTTCTGCGGGTACTTCTTATCAAATATTATTCCAAACTTATGCTGCGTGTCATCATGGTTCATGTTTTAGTGTTGACAGGTAAGCTAACACTCTTGACTTTGCTTAATACCATGTATATAAAATTTTAACTCATTTACGCCCAGTCCTTCGTTTAGTGGTGGTAAGAACATTTATTTCTCTGAGAAAGTCCTTATAATCGCCACACAGACATTCACGGAAATTAGTCAATAGGTCATGTAGGTCGATCTATGCTTGCTTGTGCATGACGAGTTCTGTACATTTGAATGTACGATTAAAGATATTACACTAATTAGGATCTTTGACACGATTTTCTAGAACCGTAAAACCAGAAGTATACGTCTCAAAAGCGATCAATCAGATATCGGTATCACGAAGTGATATTGCTTCATATATGGGCTATATGTGATATGGAGAATTGAAACTATAATTTCGACTACTCTTCAGTAGTTAAAGTATTACAATCTTTCCATGAGAATCCTTTCAGGATTCCATACCTTGTTACATGCATTAATCATGATTGGCATTTTATAGTAGTACAGTAACACATTTCTTATGACAACTTAACACATGCTAGATTTACTCGCTTTATCATCGTAAATGGAAATTACTCAAATCAGCAAGTGTCCCACAGCCCATGATGTAATACTCTTTTAATGACGTTTATAAAAGTCTGATGTCGAGGCTTCTGTCCTTTCTTCATTAGAAAATTTCTGGTTCACAAAATGGATTATAGCACCAGGTGTTTTTTCTACTTCCATTGCTGACAGTACTGATGATGTACCTTTGCAACGCTTTGGCTTTGGAAGTGTATACGTTTTACGAAGGGAGAGACGTGTCACTGGAGTTCCATCAATCTCTGTCAATTGACTCCAACTTTGAATATGAGGTTTACTTGATCGACGCCTCATGCTTCTTCTGCAGGAATGGAACCATGGTTTCTGGCTGCCTTACACCTCAGCAAAGCAAACGTTTCTTTGTATACAGCAAAAGAACGCCAACTTACTTGACAGTGACTCTCAGCATAGACACTATAAATTTCAAAGACAGTCAATTTTACCTATTATCGCTGAGGGAAGACAGAAATGGTGAAAGCTACTTTTTCACTCAAGATGCGTACATTGAAGTTTTACGCCCACCAAGTCCAGCACGGTGTATCATGAAACGCACTGAGTATTCACCTGCATGGAACGAGGTTAAATGCACGTCTTTGCTTGGCAGCGATGGGGAAGGTTCTCTCTACTGCTTTCAAAATGCAAGAAAGATTCCATACAAGGGGACACCTGTGCGGCTAAATGATCACGTGACATGGATCTTCTGGATGGATGCCCTTCAGCCAATCAATTGCTGTTCATTCGAAAAAACATTTCCAATAAGATCCGAGTCTTGTTTTCAGTTTGTCTACCACCCTCCGGCACATGTTACTAATGAGTCAGAAAATGCTAGAAACTATAGCAGCTGCCACTCAACAACGATAACCGCTGATCCAGAAACAACTGGAGAAAAAACCTTTTCTCAAACATTTGGAGCAGAAAACAGCTGTGCAACCACCACACCACATCAAGCCTTCACCAAGAACACTTCGATTGCACTGGTGTTATTATTTCACCTCCTTTTTTGTGACTGCCTTATAATGTAGCCTACTTGATTGTGAATTGTTTATAAAGCAAACTATTAAAGTGCACGATAGTCGTGATTGTGGGGCTTCTCAAGTTCAATAAGGTTATCAACAGGTTACATCGGGGACTATAAGCAGCAATTAAAATTGCACTATACTTAAACCCGACAGTGCTCTGTATTAATCATAGGGTAAGAGAAGGGTTTATTCTATGTGCTCACGGCTGGTAGGGAAGAAATAGACATTTCTAACTCGAAAACATCACCTCGATATATACCCATTTTATTTGTTTGTTACAGATATTGATCGTTTCAGTACAACTTTCATTTCTTTCTATGAAATGTTGGCGTGTAATCCTGCCAAAAAAAAAAAAAAAAGTTTCTAGGAAAAAAAAGTGATCATACTGAATATAGGGCATACATCCTGGTACATTCTAAAAAAATTAAGACAAATGTACGTTTATTTTTCTTTATCAGTCAATTTTACTATAATTATTTACCTCCTCCCAAGCCGTCCAATTATTGGTCTCATCCATACATGGGAATTGTTCTGCTAGAATACGCAAGAAATCACCTAGTTAATGTAGAAAACAAATAGGCCTACGTGTGAATTATGTTCTGATTGAACTTTGCTCTATCTTCTTTATGCCAAAAAGAAAAAATATCCGTATCTGTCTGAATACTTTAAGATGTCTTCCTGTATACATGGTGTAGGGTGCATATTGCAGTACTACATGTGTATAAGTATTCTGAAATATTTGATTTTTTTTTCTTAATTTACGGTAAATTTCGCACTTAGTATCTGATACATCATACCATCATCTGGTAAAAGTAGGACACAAAGAAATTTAGATCTTGGTCCTAATGAAATGTGCTCTTGCATGATATCGTTTTGTATAATCCCGTCAATATGTTCATGCCTCTATGGGGCTTATAAGATTGTAAATACAATTTGTTGTGATATTTGTGTGTAAAAGTGTACAGTATACATAACAGTCCTATAATAGTTATTTTAGAATTTTAAACACAATTTCTTCTGCAATGTGTGTGTATATATATATATGTGTGTGAAATTACGGTACTGTAATCATTTTCAAATATTTCGATATTCTGCCCTCATTTTGGTTGATAGATTTTGTACTTTGTATCATAACATCGTCAATCATTCTTGTAAAATCAGGACACAAAGAACTACAGTGTATATATCAATTTCCAAATGAAATATGCTCTAGATCATGCTGAGTTGTATTTCCTCTGTACCATTCTGTAAATTTATATGTTTATTTGTTTCTGAAAGCTTTTTGAAGTTGTAAACACACAATTTTGTGGTATCTTTAGTGTGTTAATAAGCAGTACTAAAAGTACTAAAAGAATGTTTTAAGATGTCGTTGGTTTTCTCCGATCATTTGCCTCTGTTTGAAATATACTCAGCAAAAAAAAAAGAAAGTAAATACTTTTTCCCATACATATTTTTCATAGAAGATTTTGATAAAAATCGTTCTGTCATATACCATATTAAAGGATATTTAATTGGCTATCAACCTGGTGAATTAATACAGCGAGAAATTTTACGCATGAGTGACAACATTTGTTTTTATCCTCCAAGACACATTAGTAAAAATTGCAAAACTTAACATTTTGTCATTCATTCGCAAATGCCCTTCCAGCTAGCGCTGACTACGAAAGATCAATTAAACACAATGAGAGATATGCATGAAATAGCAAAATAAGTTTTCGTTCCCTTGAATGTCTTTATTTTCTCAAACAAAAACAAAGTGGAAAAGGGGGATTAAGAATTTTCTGTCCATTCAAACTTCAAATGACACAGAGAGTAAGCCACAACGGTGATAGAATGGACATAATTTCTTGATTTCATTCTTATAATTTAGGAATTTATCATTTCATGAGACAAATTCAAGAGCCAAATATCAAGACCATTTTCAATTTTCTTAATTTCAAATAACTTTTCAAATTCCTACCAATTTTGTTGATATTGCCTCTTTAATGCCCATATGACTTTTGATTTCACAGAAGGTTCTTCATTTTTTTTCATTAATTTTCGCCTTTCTTTATCTTTGTGGGCTACAAAGGCATTATAGAGATTATAGGTTTACTTGCGCAAGTTAATTTGTGTTTCAAAGTTTGTTAAATTTGCAATTTTGCAATTTTTTTACTTTTGTACCTTGGAAGAGAAAAACGAATGTGCTCTCTCATGCATGAAGTTTCCCCTTTAATTATTGAGCTACCAAGTCGATAGGCAATTAAATTACCTTTAACATGGTATATGCATTTTAAAATTTAATCAAATATTCTATGAGAAATATGAAATGAAAAAGTGTTTACTTTCATTTTTAGCTGCATGTGTGTATTATAGGAGCGTGGTGATAGAGTTCTAGGTCCAGAACTACAGACTTCAAATCCTGCCTCAAATATAAATCTACAGTCATTCCATTTGTACTATGATTTTCCTCTTGACCCATATGTATTATGTAAATATGTGGCAGTGTTGTGATTAATAATAACGGATCTGTCACTGAAGAGGCTACCTTGAGTTACAGGGGCTTAATATCAAAATGGTTATACAATATAGGCCTACTTAAACCTTGATATCATACTTTGTTTTACTTTCAGCTGCTTGTGTGACAAATACGTTCTGAATTTACATATTGATATCTAAGTGTGATTGTAAAGAGAAAATAGTAGGGGTATATTTTAAGCAAAATGAAGCATCCTCCAGAGAATGATGCCTTGTCCATGTTAAAGACAAATTCAAATGAGTTCACACAAAACTACCTGTAGGTCTGTCTGTGTAAACCGCTGGCACATGGGAGCTTTGGCAAGTGTCAAGTTTACCTTCACCATTACAGCGATTACGCAATGTTTAAGAATTTTGACAGCATCACAAATTCCATTCATATAATCATTCCATTTTTATCTATGTATGATTGAGAATAAAAGCATCATAGTTGATGTGAGTTAATTTGACCAAAAAAAAAACACCTTTATGTTAATGTATCTTACTTTTAATTTATTTTTCTTTGATTTTAACTAGTCTTTACCTAATCTTTACCAAGACAGAAATCCACCTTAATCAAGAATAGGTTGTGTCATTTCATGTTTACTAAATATTTTCTGGGTTTTAAAAAGGAACTGATAGTCTTATAGCAACTTCTTTTCCAATATGTAAAATATAATACCTTTCTCATTTTCATACATTTAAATGTTATTCCTACGCCATACCATCACTTCTGAGTCTTGTATTGAATGTGAAACTGGTTACCCTCTTGAGTGCCAAAGTTGTGAAATGTCAAATACCGTCGAATACAACTTGTAAAATTCTCAAATACTTTTAGATGTATCTGCAGTGCGCACCTACATCATGAACCTGCAGAACTGCTTCAGGATATTAAAAAGATCTTTGAAAAGCAACATTCAATCGACTTTGTAATCTCTCGGTCATGGTCCTTTGAATGATTCCTGCAAAGTAATCAGTAGTTTGAAAGATAATGAATGGGAAAATGAATGAATGAATGAATGATTGATTGATTGATTGATTGATTGATTGATTGATTGATTGATTGATTGATTGATTGATTGATTGATTATTTAATTGATTGAAGACATGAATACATACTCGTACACACATACTAGGCGTTTTTAAAAATCACTTTTGGTCTTCAATAATTCAGCAGCCACAGAACACCTCAACAAAATCTCAACCTCAATAAAATGACACTGGAATGCAATTCAGCATTAATTAGTTAAATGCCTTTTCATGCCAAACTTTCTTAATGAATAGTTGAACAAATTTTTCTCTTCTTGCTTTTACAAGAATCCGCACAAACACAACAGAATTTAAATGAACGTACATAAAAATACATTAAAAAAAAACAACATGTATATATAATGAGGACAAACAAAAGGGGGGGGGAAATGACCAGAAACGTGTGATCTTTATAAGAAATAACTAAGAGCAAAGAAAAAAAAAGTTTATATAATATGTGGGTTTTTTTCTTCAATCAAAAGACATGATTGTGCAAATTTCGTAGTTTTATTCTTTGTATTTTATCAATCATTTTAAAATTTCATCGAGAAAGTGGAAATATGAACTAAATTTGAACTGAAATATATATATATATATATATATATATATATATATATATATATATAGTATATATTTATATATAAACATTCCAGCACACACAAGGAAAACGGGAAAAGCAAGATAATTGGTACATTATCGAGTCTGCAATAAACTCGTTCATGAATGCACTTACGCATACATTTATAAAGGAAATTTTCAAATATAAGAACCTGTGTTCATGTGGTGTATGTGAGTGTAAGGAGCGAGAGAGAGAGAGAGAGATTAGATACGCGTAGTTCTATATAATTCAATAATTCTGCAGAACATTCTGATTTTCGGTCGTGTAAATGAGCAAGTTGACACAAACTCTGGCCCTATTAACGTGTAGCGTTTCATCCACATACACACACATACACATACATTATAACGTATAGATAATGCGAACTTAAGTGTATATTATACTAAAACATAATTCCTCCATGAACTGATAATTTCTCAAGTGCATCCATGGATTGTCCCATGCCACTGAAATACAAAGTAAAGAAAGCAATGATCAACAATAGCACAACTAACCCCGACTTATAGGCTAATCACAACTGCAGCTTTCTTTTTGATGCGACCTCTTATGGTTAAATAATTATGTAGGTATAGGATAAATATATATATACATTATAATATATATATATGTACATATAATATATATTATGTATGTACATATATATATATATATATATATATATATATATAAGAAGAGTTTGTTCGCAAAAAGCAATAAGTCCATTTTTGAAGATTTTGAAGTACTGTCTCTGTCATAAAGTACAAAATGATACCTTTTAAATGATATATTGATCACTACATATAAAGGTACATTTTTGAAGTTATGGTCAAAAGAAGCAAAAAAGTTCTTATTATTCTCTTTATTGTTCTTGACCTTTAATCGCAAATATCTCCAGTCGGCACATAGGGGCTTATCAGTTCTTGCAAACAAACTCTTCATTTAATATATATCGTCCTGCACTGACACGCAACTGTATACATTCCCTATGTACTATCTAGACGAAAATCAAGAAAAAGACAATGCAGAGACGGTGAAAGGAAATGTCACGAGTGTCTTTAATTCAATAAAAATGGAAACTTTCTACTACAAGCCTAACCTGGATTTCCTTTAAGCACAGACACAAACTTTTGATTCAATACTACTTCTTTTTTTAATAAGTACCATCCTTGTAAGTTGGTTAACGTATTGATATGTGGGGTAATACAGGGCTTATAATGATATAAGGTGTTCTATTATCTATTAAGGATCTCTTGAAGCGTTGTGTT
This sequence comes from Diadema setosum, assembly GCF_964275005.1. Lineage (NCBI taxonomy): Eukaryota > Metazoa > Echinodermata > Echinoidea > Diadematoida > Diadematidae > Diadema > Diadema setosum. The sequence continues at coordinate 10,892,825 of NC_092699.1, forward strand.
ATAGACGGATCGCATAGGCCATATCTTCTGTAAGCCCAAAATAGTACTAGAAATAGAAGTAGCCAGCGTTAATTCTTTTGATTATTTATGACACTGTTTTGAGAAAACTCAAGCACTAAAACAGCAAATAAACATTGTGCCTAGTTTCGTGATGTATATATTAGACGTCCATCCACAACACATGACAAGATAGTGGTACGATAATACATAATATACTTCTTTGCACCAGCAACGCTAACACGAAATTGGTCCACATGGCGGATAGACCAAAGAAGTATCATAATGATGTACATGGTATCTGATACCCCTTGGATAGATTGTGGAGTTAGTTCATGGGCACTTTGGTACGAATGACCTTTCTTTTTTTTTTTTCTCAGTTGGTTAGGGGCACTTCACTCGTTTTCAGAGCGACATGATGCATAAGCTTTACGTAACAATTTATGGGATTCATCAATCCCTTTCAAACAAAGAATAAACTTGCGTAGACCAGATGAGCAGAATGGTCTGTCAATTCACACTTGAGAAAGCATCCATTTCATTATTTTGCAATGGATGTATTGACAATCTCTTTCTATTGATATTGCCAAATACCACTTTTGCTGTCAGGTGGATGTGTTGGCAAGCGGCATTTATAAGGATTACATGAACAATCATTACATGACAGATGCTTATCCCAGTAAATTAAATAACCAACATGCCTTTTGGCCCGAATGACCTTGTTTCTGCTCATGCGCAAAGTGGAACTCCGAACTGGCTTATTACACCCCATTTCTCTCTTCTGAGTGCACAGAAGTTAATGAGCATGAAAGTGTACGACCTCCTTGACAAAGCCTTTATGTAATTGCATTGTTTGTTGGGTGGAGAGAGAGATTTTAAATTTGGATAGTTTGGGTTATATTATTGTACTGTGGCTCGAACCTGTTCCTGAATGCAGAGGTTAATAAATCTGTTTTACCTAACAGAGACTGACAAATGTCCAGAAGAATGTTCAGACACACACATGGTATTTCAAGACAAAACATGTTCATTTTACAGGTTTTAACCGTTTTTTTTTTTTAATCTCTCTGTGTTCTCAAAATGAAATTATTGAGAATGACAGATAAGTAAGATTTAAAAATGGCAAATCTTCCTTATTTCTTGTCCGATTGTTGTCATTTCTGTATCGTTCTGTAGGAAATAATTTTCTCTTTCTGTTGAAGTTTATTTATCTTTGGGGTGGATTTTCTCTTTAAAAAAAAAGTGGGACTTTGGGATAAGTGTATATATTGAGTGCATTGAGTCAACCTTTCGTGTGTGCAATGGAACAAAAAGGAAATATAAATCATTGCTGTTCACCCATTGAATGGAAACATTTATTATGTGTTTAAGGTCAAATCAAGCTCTGCTTTAAAGGACAGGTTCACCTTCATAAACATAAGGATTGAGAGAATGCAACAATATTAGTAGAACACATCAGTGAAAGTTTGAGGAAAATTGGACAATCGATGCAAAAGTTATGAATTTTTAAAATTTTTGTGTTGGAACCGCTGGATGAGGAGACTACTACAGCTTGTGAGTCATATGCGTACAACAGTATAAAGAAAATGTAAAGAAAATTCAACATATTTTCACTTTTTTCGCATAATAATAGAGCACTTGACTTGCCTCTTTCTAAAGGCAGGGGGAATAGTATTAGCCATAACATTTGTCGGTAACGAGTCGGGGGAATGTGTATTTTTTTCAAAAGATAAAATTTTGTGAAATTCTCTTTATATTTTCCTTATATTGTTGTACGCATGTGACATCTAAGTTATTCACACACTGCAATAGTCTTCTCATCCAGCGATTACTGCACAAAAACTTCAAAAATTCATAACTTTTGAATGGATTGTCCGATTTTCCTCAAACTTTCAATGATGTGTTCTACTAATATTGCTACATTCTCTCAATCCTTATGTTTATGAAGGTGAACTTGTCCTTTAAGCCTATATGAAGAATATGGTCCCCTGCATTTCCAGTTTTAAGCAAATATATTTTCTGTTTCAAGAATTAATTCAAAGTATTCTGTAAGGTATATAAAGTTGTGTGCGTTCAATTTTTACTTTGCTACTTCATATTTTTACTCGTTATTAATTATGTTTTCCTGTAATGAGTATGCGACTGCACTACATAATGTGTATTAATGCGTAGGAACAATTAATACAATTTTACATTTTGTTAAATTCTATAATTGTATTGAAACGAAATGCAGAAATGAATATAACTTAGCTAAACTGAATTATGAAAGGGTTGTAAGTTAAAATTAGAATGCAGTTCACTCATTGAAAGGATTTCATTCATGATTGTATCAAAATACTAAAGCTGCGTCAGACTTTTAAAAGTTTGTTGAATGTTCATGTTAGTCTACATTTCTACATTGCATATGCATGATATGGGTGAAAAATTGAGAAACTTGCATTGAAACAAAAGAATTGGTTTTGCAAAAACTTTCTTTGAATACTTATGTTTCATAATTTTTGAGCTTAGATTTAGATTTTAAACTTAAAACTTTGCTACAAGAGAGGCAATTTGGTTTTAAAAATAAACTACATGTGTAAATATAATAGAATTTAAATCAGCCGACCTGGCCTAATGTAGTACATTTAAAGGCCTGCTTGAAAACTTCCCTGACTATGATACTGTTTGGGGAATTTGTGAAGCACGGTTACAGCTGACTGCCAAACTACAATGATGAAAATCGCAAAATATTGATCTAATATTTGCATCTTATCTTGCACCTACACCAAGACTCTACATTAACTGGGTAAACAGATTTTCATGGAAGTGGGCAGTTTTCTTTTTCGTTGAATTTGAGTGGAAGCAATACACCTAAATTAAATTGAAAAGTGACTTGTGACATTCGGTTTTATGTACATGCACTTGTAACTTCCTCCACAGTATCTGAGTATCACAACTACGTGGCCGTGACCGTAAAATCTTCTCTGTAAATGGACGTTAATTAACTTCATAGATGGATTTCTCTGCACGAGTTAATGCAAACTGAAATATGGCAATGGCTATAAAACACTGAAAAGAAATGAATTTTGATGATTCGATTTGATGATTCGATTTGACAAAATATGGAAAGTTTTTGACTTGATGACCGTATGATGTTCGCATCATGAAATTGTTCTATATAGCCTATAAGGGAAGACGCCTTGAACCAATAACAAGTGCATTACAAAACGTGATTGATTTCATTACTTGAACAACAAAAGATTCATCAAAAAGAAAACGCTTATAAATTCTGATCTTCATCTGTATTTACAGTATTTTTTTTCACTGCGATGCGGATAATTCTGGTTGTTAGGTTCTTGTGTGTTTTTTAGATATGATTTTCATATCAGGGTGTGGATAATCCGGTGCCAGGAAAGAATTATGCAGGGTAAAAGAAAAAACAAGAGAAAAATATATGTCTTCATAGAAAGGTTTTGTTCTGTTTGCTTTCTTTTTAACCAGAAAGATAAATCTTGAAATTTTATTATATAAATTGTCTCATTAGGGAATACGGGGACGGCCTTGGAGTGGTTCAGGAGTTACCTACAAAATCGAAAACAATATGTATCTCTGAACGGGAATGACTCAAATCTAGAATTTATTAAATGTGGCGTCCCACAGGGTAGCTTATTAGGACCTTTACTTTTTATCATTTATATTAATGACTTTTGTAGATCATCTGATATACTCTCATTTATACTTTTTGCTGATGATTCCAACGTTTTCTTTTCTCACCGAAATCCAGATACTCTCGTACGCATTGTTAATTCCGAATTGAAAAAAGTTACTCAGTGGATAAGAGCTAATAAATTATCACTTAATCTCCAGAAAACTAAGTATATGCTTTTTAGCAATTCCGTAGAAGATTTGCGCACAAATATCATTTTTAATGACACTCTGCTAGAACGTGTATCTCATATAAAATTCCTTGGTATCACAGTGGACGATAAACTTTCATGGAGACCGCACATTATTAACATTAGTAACATAATTTCTCGTAATATTGGTATCATAAATAGACTCAAGTCTCATATTCCAATGTCCTCTTTGTTGACCTTGTATTTTTCTCTAATTTTACCGTATCTTAATTACGGACTCCTAGCATGGGGTAGTGCCCATCAAACTTTGCTAGATAAATTACTGTTACTGCAGAAAAAGGCACTTCGTATTATTTGTGGCGTCCCACCACGTTCCCATTCAGAGCCACTGTTTAATAAATATAAGATTTTGAAAATTAAAGATTTGTATTTTTTACAGCTTGGTCAGTTTATGTTTAATTACAATGCAAATGCACTTCCCAGTATTTTCAATTCAATGTTTCCACGGAACCAGTTTTTTCATAATTATCCCACTAGGCAATCTAATGAGTTTCATTTGCCCCTCCTGAGAACTTTATTAGCCCAGAGTACATTTATATACACCGGTCCTAGATTTTGGAATTCATTAAGCTGTGAAATAAAAAATTCCCCTTCTTTGCATTCTTTTAAGCGCAAGTTGAAATCATTTCTCTTAAATCCTCCCTGATATATTCTTTATTAGTTAGATCTCATCAACCTCAGGGTTTATCATCCATCCACCAATCTTTCGATCACTGGCTTCATTATTGCGTAATAGATTACGTGTTTTATTATGTAATAGCCATCAAATCCTTGCACAGCTGCGTCCAGTACCAGTCCTCTGAAGCACATTTTCAATCATCCCCTGTTCCATTTCCCTAGTTCAGCGTGTAGGCATTCTCTCTTTTTTCTCTTCTTTTCTCTCTCTCCATTCTTTCCGTCTTTTTTGTCAAGTCGTGTCATGTCTTTTGTATTTCTCCTGTCTTGTTCTGTTCTGTCGTAGTGTGATAAGTATTTGTAAATAAGTAATTCATAAGTTTGTTCATTTTTTGAGTGGTTCACAACATACAAGCTTGCTTTTTAGTGGACCTCTCAGTTCTTTTTTTTTTTTCTCAACTGAAGCATAACTTTGTACTTTTTTTCCAGTATGTGTTCTTTCGTTTATCTGTATCATTTATCTTTTGCAAAGTCGAATGTTTATATTTATGATGTAATTCCAAATTTATTATGTGTTATGTTTTGTTGGAAAAAAGAAGAATGAAAAATAAATGAATTGAATTGAAATGAATTGATATCTTTCTCTGCAAATGAGATGAAATCAAACTTCATTTCCCAGCCATCTCTTCACGTGACATCACAAATCCAAATCGATTGAATGATAGTTCATATAATTTGAATATGCAATTATGTTAAAGGTAAACAAATAAATGAGTGAATACATTCAGCTATTGATGTGTATGTCAATCAATATGAATTATAAACTACATATCACTTTTCCTTGCCACAGAGAAAAACAGCAAAGTTACAAATCCAATCAGTAGATTAAAAAAAAAAAAGAAGATGATAATAAAACAAGGAACTGTTCCTCAAACGCAAATAGCACGTAAAACCTTTGGGATTTAACTCCGCTCTTCATACAGCTATGAAGGGAGTCACTTTTCATCAAACCTCGGCAAGGATGGGAGAAACATTTATCAAAATGTGTGGGAAACAAGGCAATAAAATTTCTGGAAGTCATCACGGTCTAGCTAGAACTGGCCGAAGCCATCATCTTCTTTTGGATGGCTATGATCTCCTCCTGTTCTTGCAACGTACGGACACACCTGGATGAATTGGAAGAAATGTCAAAGAATCGAAAAGGAGGCATAGAAGGATACCGAGAAGTACTGAATTCGAAAGTTACACTGTAGCCATGCTTCCTAAATGTGTACATCTGCATGGGAATGGGGAATAAAATATATTCCCCATTAGGTTTAGATATATTATATGAAATAATTATTGTAGTGTCGTCATTTCAGATTGTTTGGAGTGTCATCACGGTCATTATTTTTAGATAAATTTTGTACGGTGATGGATTATAATCATTCTCCCTTGAGGAATCAGTGTTATGAAAGATCTTTATTTGCTATGACAAATTTAGGGGCGATGTGTTACGCAATACTCTAAACTATTATTCATTAAAAAAAAGAGGGTTTTTGGCCTTATTCAGCACTGTAACAGAGCAATGTTAATTCACGGAGCCCAAACTAGTGGCAGACACCATAATCTAAATCTTTGCTGTGCGTACATTTAACTTTATGCAGTGTATTCTACCTCACAAATTGGTACAACGTAGTATATTACATAGTAAAATGTTTTTCTCGGACAGCTTCCTGTTTGAGTATACTAATACTGTTACTTGTGTTTGTCGGTTTCTGTGTTAGCTTTCTATATTATTTTGTTTATGTACCTGTTTACTCGTGGAATACACGATTGATACACACATACAATGTATCGAAAAATGTGCATGATGAAGACAGGCTCGGAAATAGATTTCAAGTTACGTTTACGTAGACCTAGGTAGCAACAGCTTTGATAGCAAGTTATCTTCGATTTTCTCAGTTTTAATTCTCTAGTACATGTACATGTACCAACAATGCGGCAACATGCAACTACACGTGTAGAATATTCTACTAATGAATTTCAGTTGTTGATAATGTACGCAAGAGGAACTGCCGAAATGTTCACTACGTTTTTATTGTCCTAAAGAAAAATTATTACTGAATTTCGATGTTTAATTTGTAAAGAGTGAACCGGTCTGCTTGGCTGAGGCCAAGGCAAATGGTCTTCGCAATTTCAAAGTGATGGATGGCGCCAAGAAACAAGAGCGCCCTCAAGGTGACATATCATACTGTAAGTATAATACATGTACGTGTACCGACATTCGAAATTACCTGGTATGCACCACACTGGAACACCGTGAACATATTGATTAGTGGCAAGATGGAGGTTGTGGACTTCATTATTGCTCCAAACTCGAGTATTGTTGATGACGACACACACAGACACACACACACAAACACACTAACACACAAACACACACATATAAAAACAAGCAAGATATATAACAAAATTAAAACTGTTATGCTACTATACAAAGTACTTCCCAAATATGATACACATGTACACACAGTCATTCCCTTGCACGATTTTCAAACAAGAATTACTTGTGAAACACACATTCGTTCTAAAAACACGAGCACTGTCATTACTAATTATCAGTTCATGCAACGCATTCCTTTTGGAAAATTCTCTCACTCACACACATAAACATTCCAATATACAATGACAAATGATGAGATTAGATGAGATTTGAAACCACACAGTGCCATGCCAATAAAACATGCCCGTCTGCATTCACGGCCTAATTTCAACTCATCTCACTCAAACTTAAACTCACATCTATGACCTGCAAATTATGTTTTTTATTGTAAGTTTTTTTTATGTTGGTTTTTGTTTTCTCTTTTTTTAGCATCAGACTTTCTTGCACTGGAAATTGGCTGTCAATTCAAATTTCACATTAAAATCTGATCTTGAGAGTAGCCCTACATAGCTAATCCACTGAAATGTTGCCATGTAATTTGAGGTGATACTTTCAGCAGCAAAAACCTATGTAATGATTTGAAACTTTTGCATTTAATCCTTGACCTACAGCAAGTAAAGAAAAAACTTCAACCATCAGTTTATAACATTTCAAATCAAAACTTTGGAAAGTAAGATTACACAAGAGTAGAAAGTGTCGTGGAAAGTTCCCAGGCTTTTCATCCGTTGCAAATACAACTTTGGAACATCATTTACTAAAGCTGCTGAAAAAACTTCAACACGACTTATGCATATTGCTGCAGAAGGTTACAAGTTTCAACACACAAAAGACCACACATAGTTAATCCATTCACACATGACCTGTGATTACTAACTGTAATACCTTTATTATCATTATCATAACTGTCATACTGAGAATGAAGGTGACAGATCAACTTTTGATCAGTTTTTAAAAAATAATTTCCGACAAAATTAACAAAGTAAAATGTAGAGCTGAGCATTTAAAGGATATTTGTATAAAAGAAGCTATGGAGATAATACACAATATATTTACAACCACTGTATATCAAGACAGAAAAAGACTGCATTTGCTGGTGATTTTGTTATTTTGGAGGCGCAAACAATAGACAAAAATACTTCACTGAATGTTTCTCTCAAACAGACATTTTTTCAACAATTTAATTCTACTCCACTTAATACCTAGCATATTGACTTACTCATAACTTCAAGCATATCCCATCCCATTTGCGTCTTTGAAAGTTTGCTGCTATAAATGGTATTGTATATGGCAAGCCGCTCGTGCACAGTATGTGGGAGGGAAAGGGAATAACTTGCAAGCAACAAATTAGCATTTGTGAAGGTTTATCAGGATGTAGGAAATAATTATAACCTTACAATGTATATTCATACCCAATATCCCTTCACTGTGTTTGCAGTCTTTGATGCTGTATACACATTCATGTCATTTCTTGTCAAAGTGTCGAGCCTTCTACTGAATGAATAATTCAAAAATTGAAATTTCTGACAGTTACATGCAGATGAAAAGAGCACACTAGAACTTTTGATGCACTATTACAAATGATCTCTCCATTGAATGTTATGTGCGCATGCACTCAAGCAAGGGATTTTTTCATGTATTTCACAGTGCTGACTGACACTCACAATAAAACTTTCTTCGACAGCAAGTTTGACACAATATGCTTTCCCCTACAATGAGCATTCCTGAAATCTTTATTCTGTCAATTTAGAATGAGGAGGTGGCAAGGAGCCAGCACACTGGTAATGAAAATGACATTTAAATCTGTGAAAATTGTATGGGATTGATGGCTCTATCATCAGTATACAGGTACAGCTGTAGGTGGTTAAGGCCTAAACCACTAAAAAATTATGCAATTTCATGCAAATTACTGCAATAGAATACGAAAAAATACTATGGACTTGTTGCATAATGGGAATTAGTTAAAGAAACAATGGGTAAATAATAACTCTTGTGTGATACAATGACAATTACAATGGCTCTTAAACACCAGTTTAGCAACTGCACAATAATAATGATTCTTGGTTCCTATTACAACCGTCTTCCCTAGATTAGGAACAAGGGGGCATATGGTATGTGTTGAGTGGAGATGGGTAACATACAATCATTAGACATGTGTCTGTCACAATATCATTGGAAATTAGCTTTGTGTGTGCATCTGTGCATACACACACACAAAGATATGAGAGTGATTGTGAGTTCCGTCACAGCTCCAAGGGATGGCGACAAAGTGTCAGGACATGTTCACAGTAAAGTTATAAGTGTAAAGGGTAATTTCTCACATTAGCATGTGTTTTAAACGTCACAATCTTAAGAAAATCTGTCATGTAATTGTTGAGGAACATCACTCCATCGCAAATCTGCCTCCTGACACAAATCAGTAAATGCCTTCAAGCATCTCTTTATACTGAAAATGGAATTCCGTATCATGCTGAGAGGACATTAATTCAATTTAGTCAGACTGGCCAAAGAGCAATGGAGGGCCAAGAGTTGCCTGCATGGATATTGACGTCTGTTGAGTCCAGCTCAATTTCAATGAGGTAACTGAGAAATCTAGTGTTACTTTTCCCTTACAAAGCGTAAACTCTTCATGTGACACACATTTGATATTTAGTAGCATGTTTGTAAGACTACCTCAGGGTGGTTGACAATTAGATGGGCACACAACATACACATTGTAATGTGATAATCAATCTGATTTGATCCTTACAAATGCGTGCAAGCATGCTACATGGATTGTTAATTACAATTCCCACAATTTGATCACATACAATTCTCTTTCACCTACGTGGATGAACACTTCATGAAGCACAGATCACATCAACGTATTGATGACTCTTCTGCATAGAAATGTGTGCATGCAGCTCACCAAACCAGACTTGAAAAATTTGAACACTCAGTCAAACACATCTTAGCGTTTGTTTCTCCTTCAATTTGACTTCTGTTCTACGGGGGAATGTACATTTGCATGGTGACATACAGACGTGCAAGTGTAGAATGTTACGAATGTTTTGACCACAAAACATATCACATTATGAGTGTAGTGAATTCCATTCCATTCAAAGTTAAATTGGAGACATTATACAGTAGAAAGCAATCTTTTCATAGTATGTCATTTCAACAATCAAGTATATAAAGTGGAGAGAATGTGGCTGTGTGTGTCCTCACAAAACACATGAGAAACTTAATCTAATGCTAAATTATCTTTTATCAAAATAACTGTAAGCTTTAAATCTACAGTGTACGCATTTTCGAGAACATTCAAACGGATTCCAGGGACTTAAATGCTTCACCACTGGACTCCTCATTTTGTACTACAAAGTCAATAAAGATTTACATCAATATTCTTACAAACCCATACACCTTTGGAATATGAAATTTAAATACTCTAAAGTGCAACCAGGATATCAGCGTACACATTTGTAAATGCAGAAATCCTACTTACACATATACATTGTATATACACAGTGCGTGTGTATATATTGTATGTATGTGTGCAATCAATGAAATTTTCTGAGTTTCATAGACATACGACATTTATCAAAGTTCAGACTTTTCTATCATATGTCCCATCCACGTATCGACATCACACGGGTATATTTGTGTTTTTCTCATGACATCGAAAACAAACACTAAAAAAAAAGCTTCCAGTCATACAACATAACACACATGTCCTAACGAGGCTATTTCTGTTCTCTGTTTCATAATATAAGACAGAAAACTATAATGGAGGTGACTGCCCTACAGTGTATCAATAGAATGAATTGATCAATAAAATGGAATTTAGTATACATATGTCAACACTACCTACAATAGTTAGAAATATCGTCTTCTCTTTCTTGGAATGAAATATTCACAAACCAATACAACCTCGCAAATGTACTTCTCTCTTTGCTTTTTAATCATCTTTGCAATGCAATAAGAAAATCTGTCTCCTTTTTTTTGTGTTAAAAAAAAGCAATATGATCTCCAGCCATATGGCAAAAAACCGGAATGAATTGGGTAAACAAAACAAAAATGTAATGTAAAGCAGAATATCTGCTTATGTACAGACACAAATCCAGATGATATAAAGAACACACGGGGAATTCCCACTCCAAGTCAGTGGATGCTGGTTAAAAATACCACCATTTCCATGTAAGCGACATGCACAATGCTAATATCCACCACTTAGGGCAATCCGCCCATGCATTTCTCTCAAACGTAACACGGGGAATGGAGCACAATGTCGGTGTACTGAGTTAACAATCTTGAATTAATCATGGAAGCACATTTAAAGTCATCATTGATTTTATACAAGCATTAGGTATTTCTCATCAAGAAGGCAGGGACTAGATCAATTATATGAACCTTGATGGTTGAAAAAGAAAGATCCACTGCTTTGAGCCTCTGGTAGTGCAGCAGCAAAAACCAGTTCAGAAATGAACGTGTTACTGCTCTCTTAATTAGATGTTTGCTTACAAATCAAAAAGGCACCCATATCAAATAAATTTGGGTTGAACTACAATGTACTGAAAAAGCCAAAAGAATAAGCCAATGATTCCTCCCATCCCAAACCAATGTTTTCCAGTCTTCCAGCTTGGCTCATCAATGCTGAGCTGACCTGGCGAGATAAACGCCTCAGGGCCTTAAAGAGCGCCATCTCTTGGCTGCCTCTCTGCTAACTACGTAACAGACACCTTCACGCGTGCAGTTGCACTTGTTAGTAGACACTGCAAAACATGCTTGGCGTTGGCCAGAATTACAGATGGGGGGCCACAGGCATCACTCAGGTAGGCATCCAGACGACCCTCAAGTAACTCCGGACGACTTTAGACGACTGGAGATGACACCGGTAGGGATCGGGGTGGGAGGAGCAGGGGGTAGGGATGGTGTAAAAAGGCAATGGAAGCCGATCTCTTTGTGTATGTGTGTATGTATATGTGTGCATCGGGGTGGTGTGGGAGGGTGCATGTTTGTAGAAGGAGAAGGGAGGGTAGAGGGGTTGGATTGGAGTGAACTGGAGGATGGGGGTGGGCGGGGCAGGGGGAGGTGGATGGGAGATCTGTTGTCATGGTGAAGATCATGCTGATGGAGACGAGAGGACAAACAGACAAGAGGACTGACAGACACACGGACTAGTGTCCCTTATTTTTGAGGGCTTTGAATAGTTCAGCGTTAAGCTCTCTCTGCTTGCCGGCCATCTCTAATGACTGCACTGACCTGCACAGCATTCAAATGAACAGAGGTGGAAAAGAAACATAAGTTTATGTGATTAATGTATAACACTTTTCTCACATTTAAAAGCTCAAAAACTAATGAGGGTATATAAATATATTCATTCATCATGTATACTCTATAATACATACCCGTATTACGCACGGATAACTCCTGGGTGTTAATATACAAATGTACGTACAGATTGCCAACTACTTTTTGGCCTATACAGCTTATCAAAGATTTATGAATGACTTTAAAAGAAGTTGCCTGCCTCATGCAGTTGTGTTCTTTGTCATAAATGAATTTTAATCACCTAAACATTCTCAAATATATTCTTACAACGCAGGCTTACAATTCTCATTTTTTGTAGTATGACACCATTACAGAATGAACTACATGAATGCTTGAATGTAGGAGTTTTTATACGATATCCAACAAATCTGGTAATCAGAAAACTGTGTATCTTTTTTCTTCAATAAATTCCCCTTTCTTTAAAACCTGATAAACAACGGATTCTCCTGTTTTTACAAATCCAATGCATTCATCATTACTTTGCATGACAACTCCTATGAACAGAGGAACACTTTGTAAATGTAGAAATAACACATATCCCAGTGTGATACAGCCACAATTCCAATATGTTCCAATATATTGTTAACCAGATTTTGTTCAAATTAGATTTCTCCATTACAGTGCACTCCCGTTATAACGAACACGGTTATAACGAAATTCCGGTTACAACGAAATAAAATTTAGGGCCGCAACATTATCAACTCTATGTATTTTTATTGTTTATTCATTCGGTTATAACGAAATTTCGTTATAACGAAAGAAAACTGCCGGTCCCGAGGACTTCGTTATAACGGGAGTCCACTGTACTTGTATTACATGTTTTAGTAGTTAATGATAAACACATAGATTTAATCTCACATGACCGAGTATGAAAACTACCCACATGAAAAATTTGAAAATTTACCAGAGGTTCAAAAAGGTTAAGAACCCACATTGCACTTTTCTAATACTTCTTCCACCAGAGGGTCTATTGAATACAATGGTTTCAACAAAGACATAATTGCAGCTGCAAGTCACCCCTTCTGTGCTTACCTTAAACTATTGACGATGTCCTTCGTCTTGCCAAAGTAGATCTGGTTCAAGGTATTCCTGATCTTGTTTTCCATGTCCTTTACATAAAATCAATGACAGAGTAGAAAATAGAATGAGAGGATATAAGGCATGACATTCTTCACTGAAAACCCCATGGTATTGAACACACTGTCAAAGTTCCTGGCACACAGAAGGTTAAAGTGAAAATGACAATCAATTTGCGGAACAGAAAATTTGGGGGGAATGGATAGAGATCTACCAAAGAACAAAATACATACAGCCATTGCCAGTCAAACTGTTGAAACAACAAAGATATTTTAGAAGTAAAAGGTATCTCTTGACCATATGACACAAAGATAAAAAACATTTCAGCTCCTGCAGTAGCAAAAAAAAAAAATATATAAGAATAAATAAAATAAAAAAGGTTGAGACCATTGTCAAATCTTGTACATACAGCCATTGCCAGTCAAACTGTTGAAACAACAAAGATATTTTAGAAGTAAAAGGTATCTCTTGACCATATGACACAAAGATAAAAAACATTTCAGCTCCTGCAGTAGCAAAAAAAAATAAATATATAAGAATAAATAAAATAAAAAAGGTTGAGACCATTGTCAAATCTTGTTATCAATATGGTTGTATTAGATGGCATCATATCTGCCAAGTGGTCTACCTCGGCAATTTGTTCCACAACAATATGATATATGGCCAAAAAAATGCTAAAAACGGGACAAAAATCTGGGTTTTATTCAGATTATCATGTGGGTACATGAGATGACCCTACCTCTACCTGATGTTGGTAATTTGTTCTCACATATTGTTTCTTCTTTGTTCTTTGTTTAATGAACAATGTCGGTAAATCTGGTCAACTGGACTTGCTTGTAATTTGGAGAAGCGACGTTTCACCTCTTCTCCTGGATACTTCATCAGGCTGACTGATCTTTGGCGGCAATTGGTTGTTGACCCGCAACGGGGTCGGGAATTTTCGGGGAATCTTCCAAACTGCCGGTTTGAAGGCTCCGGCTCGGTTGTGTCATAGGCCCCCTCCTCGGTTTAGGGAAGGCTCCTCCCTTTTTACGTAGATGGACTCTTTGACTCCCCTCTCGAACCACCATACCTCGCGGTCTAAGATGACCACTTCCTTGTTGTCAAAGGTGTGGTTACTACTGTTCAGATGGGAGCATACAGCAGAGTCTCCACATCAAGACGAGCTAGCTCGTCTGTGCTGGTACATACGTTTGGTAAGGTCTGCTTTGTCTCTCCTATGTACAGCTCTTCACACTCGTCATCCTTGCATTGGATAGCACAGAACATGTTGTTTTGTTGGTCCTTTGCAGTCTTATCCTTAGGATGGACTAACTTCTGTCTCAATGTGTTGGTAGGCTTGAAAGAGACAGGAATATGATGCTGGCTGAAGATTCTACGGATTTTCTCGGAAGATTCCTCGGCGCTTTCCGAAATTCCCCGACCATGTTACAGGTCAACAACCAATTGCCGCCAAAGATCAGTTGGCCTGATGAAGCATCCCGGAGAGGACATAAAACGTTGCTACTCCAAATTACAAGTAAGTCCTGTTGACCAGATTTACCGATATAGTTCATGAGATACTTTACCTGGATGACTGAGAACATTCACAGACATTCTTTGTTCAATGAAAATAAAAAAAACAGAATATGTTTTTTCCACTACAATCCAGGACCAAAGGATGGCCCTTACCTCTACCAAGGTACCAATGTTGGATATGTGTGTGTTGCCGCTGCCGATTGGCATGTCACTCTCCACCTGCCTCGTCAGGCTGCCTCCTAGGTTCACGGTCCCTGAGCCACTCCTGGTAGTCTGTTGGTGATAGATAACATTAACATGCCAATCATGTATCAATGTCATGGTTAAGGTACAACTTTTATAGGACTACATTTATCAGATAAATGACATGCACATTTGATAGCTCTTTTGAGAATTATTTATAACACCATGGTGTTGTTTTGTCTCTGCATGTGCTTTGCCTCTTTTTTCTTTTCTTTTTTTTTTGGGGGGGGATTTTTGGGGTTGATTTGACCAAGCTTTTGACGACCATGCAGCCAGAACGATGATTGGAGTGTGATGCATTATGCCTTTTAGCGGCAGCATTATACCAGGTACACAAATACACTGCTTGAAGTCAAACAAGAATGATTTTTATCCCTCACAAATGATTGTCTTGTCTGTTGACAACAAAAAGGACACTAATCCGGTCAACCCGTGGTATTATTAATGCCAATTTGGTTCTGAACCAAAGTTTTCATAATTCTTACTAACCTGTAGCCACAGCATGGCGGTTGATGTGAGCTTGTAGTGTGCATTCCTACCCTGGGACTTATCCTGTAGGAACATAGAAAGAAGAGAAAGAGAAAAAAAAAAAAACATTTCTTTAATAAAGAAACTAGGGCATAAAAGGTGTACAAAGTAAACCACCAACACCCCTTTTCTACCCCTCCCCCCACACACTCATGCACATACGCATGCACACACACACACACACACAAACACATACACAAAGAAGTTATGATCACTGAAGACTTACACGGCAACAACCATCACCATCACAGGGAGAATGGGGTATAAGTAATTTACCCAAAAAATTATTGCACACTAAATGAGTCACAAAGAAATTTGAAAATACAGTCTCAAATGTACTAAATAATAACAATATATTGAGAAGTATTAAGCTACAATTGTATATTCCTTTTTGTTTCTAGAGAAGGAAATTTGTAAAGATCCTTAGTTATATAAATTCAGGGGCTTGGTGTCCATTTGAAAATCCTGTCAGACTAGTGATGCTACCTGCCAAGTTTGGTGAAAATCTGTCAAGGGATTTTCACAGAGAAACTGAAAATGTAAAAAAGTTTATGCACGAAAAAAAAAAAAAAAAACACACAATGGACTATCCATAATAGACAATGTAAAACTGATTACAAATCTTGAATTATCAGTGACATAAATAATGGGAAAATTTTGAAAATAAATGTGCGGATACAATCCTCCCCATACCACTACTCAGTCAATAGAGTGGTGATATGGCTCAGTCGGTAGTGCATTGCCTACAGATCCAAGGCACAACGTTTGATTTCCAGGTCACACTGAGCAATGTTGTGTGTACTCATACCTTCCCCTCTAGGGAGAGGCAAAGCTCTCTGTCACTCAGCTGGGAGTCCCACGTGTGAGAGAGTCACAACTCACACATGTAGAAGATCCCACTTCATTCATTCATCTCAAAGCATTTGGCTCCCAACCCGTTGAAGTGGTCCCCCTACCCACCCACACAAGAAAACGACAAATGATGTCTACTCCTTCTAGAAATAGTCAACAAATAGTATCAACCAGGCACACTGTGCCATACATGTAGCTTGAATGAATGAAGTCAGTCAAATGAATTCTGTTCCCGCCCCTTTACTGATATGAATATATTAATAATTCCCATTGATACAAGTGTGTACACATACAATGTCCATTCAGAGTACACTACGTTTTATGTACACACAGCAATGTCTTCCATTGAATCAGCAGTACGCTACAGGGTAAACAAAGATGGACTTTGGACCGTACTTGTAATGATAAGATTTGCAATAATGCGCATGCTTCCTCAATTGGCTCCACCTACTAAACACTACCCGCTTTTTTTGAAATACACTGCCATCTTGAAATACTGGACTGCCACTGGGATTGCTTCGGATGTCAATGTGTGCTGTTATGTTTCATGAATTCCTGCCTCAGATTTCTACTACATGTCATCAGAGTCCATTCCTCAGTATTGACAGGTATACAAATGGCCTTTTTGAAGGCCATACTGGATTTTTCTAAATTCATTTTCAAGGTTTCAACCCAATGAGTAATGTTGGAAAAAGTTGGTACTGGTATTTGTGCTAGCACACCTTACATCCCAACTGTAATATACTGTAGTATAAAGATGGAATATTTTTGCAATGATGAAATAAGACCACCAAATACTTGGGGAGGTATCAAGATTTGTTTGTGCAGAAATACTCCTACTTGTGTATCTTGAAAATTATAAACATGTATAAACATGCACTAAATTATGCCTCTAAGAGATTAAAAACAGGTATACAAAAATTGTCCACTTTTATGATGAAGTGAATTCATCTGAGTTTTGACATCACACCAAACATGAACATGGTAAACCAGTAACTTGGTACAATGTAATCCTTGCAATGCAGAGTAGCATACCTCATGTACATACATATTTACGCATGTACACTGCTATATGATAAGCCAATTTCATGCTTGTTGATAAATAACCTTAGTTGTTCACATCAATTGGTAATTTTTTTAGACAATTTAACTTGATACATTTGGGCATATCTACAGTAAAAGGGTCGGTACACGTAATATGTGTTCACCACTAAGTCTAGAAATGATATGAAATACAGTGTTCAATGGAAATTCAAGGGCTGTTATCATCTTTTTCTAATCAATACCATGCCTTTCAGTTGAAAAAGAAGAAATTTTTAATGAACATCTTACTTGATCTTCATATGTTAGTACACAGATGTCAGTCCAGCATTGGTGTCACACATCCGAAAAAAAAAGGAAAAAATCTTTTTACATAAATTTTAATAGATTGCTTTTTTAGAAGCAAGTTGGGGCAAAGTTATAATTTATTAAACTGCTCTATAGGATCATTTTCTTAATACTAGGGGTAATCAACATTAGAATAGAATATAACCATAAATCCCTTATTTTATGGACCTTGCTTTTACTCAGGAAATACATGTACCCATTTCTCTTCATTAGTTGAAAACTACACTGTCAAACAGCACTAGCATCAATACATTGCACAAATATCACTTGAAGACAAAAAAAAAAAAAAAACTGACGCATATGTATGTGTTATTAAGCATTTTAGGTGAGAAAGATTGAGTAAAGAAGTAAAGTTGGTGGACAAATTTCAGTTTAAATGTTTTTTATTTTGAATTATCAAGTTCTTTGTAGTTTGTAAGTCATTTCACTGTTAAATTCCCACCGAAGAATACAAAAAGAAAGGATTCAGTACATGATAAATAATACTCTTTTTTAATGATGTTCATGAATGTCTGATGGTAAGGCTCCTCTCTCCTGTTTCCCAACAGAATATCAAAGCATCTGGTTCACAAAATGGGGAGCATCACAAGACCTTTTGTACTACCACTTGCGACAGCGCTGATGTGCCTTAACAGCTACAGTCTAGCTGTGGAAGTCTACAAGTTCTACGAAGGGAGAGATGTGTCGCTGAAGTTCAATCAACCTCTGTCCAGTGACTCTACCTTTGAATATGAGATTCACTTGATTTACTCCTCCTGTTTCTTCTGCAGAAATGGAACCATGATTCCAGGCTGCCTTACACCTCAGCAAAGCATGCGTTTCTCTGTTCATTTTCTAAGAACATCGACTAACTTGACAGTGACTCTCCGTATACACAATATCAATGCTGAGGATAGCCAAATATATCTATTTGCAATGAGGGAAGATAGAAATGGAAAAAGACACTTTTCCAATCAAGACGCCTACATTGAAGTTTTGCGTCCACCAAGTCCACCACACTGTATCATTAAACCCACTGAGTATTCAGCTGCATTGAATGAGATTAACTGCACATGTTTGCTTGGCAGTGATGGAGATGGTTCTCTCTACTGCTTCCAAGATGCAAGAAAGATTCCATACAAGGGTGCACCAGTGCGTCTAAATGATCACGTGACATGGGTCTTCTGGATGGATGCACTTCTGCCCGTCAAGTGCTGTTCATACGAACCAACATTTCCAATAACATCAGAATCTTGCTCCCAGTTTGTGCATCATCCCTCAACACACATTGGCAATGCAGAAGATTCTATAACCCCTTTCAGTGGCTACATGACAACAATAACTGGTGATCCAGAAAGAACTGATGAAATAAACTTTTCACAGAAAGTCAGAGAAGAAAGCAACAGTGCAACCACCACAGCACATGAAGCCTTCACCAAGAGCACTTTGATTGCACTAATGATATTATTTTCACTGTCTTTGTGACTGCCTTAAGGCCTGGTCACACTGCCCAAAAGTTGCATTTAAAGGTCCAGTTTACCTTTGGGAGCAGTGATTTAAAAAATGTTCAAGATATCACATTTGATGCTTATGTGAAGGTCTGTTGTATCACAAAACATCCTACTATATAAAATTTTTGCAATAAAGCCTAAAATATAAGAAGATTTTGTTGTTTTTCTCAATAAACCGTAACTGTAGACGGTTTAGCCTGGGAACATTTTTATTATAACTATTGTTCACATTTTGTGTATTTAACAATACTTACGTAACATCGATTATACGGATTCAAATTTTTACAGTGGTTGTTTCTAACCCTAACTCACATTTTAGAATTATTTTGAAGCACTAATGCTGGGTTTTTGTTTCATCTGCAAATGGTAAATTATGCCTTTAAACGCATGAATCATTTAAGAAATTCAAGCCTTACACGTTACATGCCCGATATGCGCATTTCATGAGTTTGTCTGACGTTGAACCTTTGTAGTTGTCCCCCGATGTGCGCCGGATCGGTGCTTTACGCGATTCCAGGTTTTGAGTAGCTCAAAACACGGCTTTGTGTAAAAGTTTACGCGGTATTGCACTATTTTACATAATTTTTACGTAGTTTGCATAGTTCTTACATGAACAATGCGCGAAATATGCGTGGAATATCAGTGATCGTTCGTGAAAATGTTGCTACTATTGCGTCTGCGCAAATCATGCGCTATTGAATTCATATGCAGTTCATTAATGATAATGCGCAGATTATGCATGGTTTTCCGTGGACCTCAGTCGTCGCACACAACTACGAATTCGCCCTATTTGGGGCCTTTGCATGCCTATGCGCGAAAAGTACATGGTTTGTTAGTGATTTTAGCGTGATCTTTCCTTAGTTCTTGCGCAATTCATCGATGACTTTCATCGTGTAAATCAGCGAAAATTCTCGATGGACAAGCACGCACAACCAAATTTCTTGCGTGATTCATGCATTTGCACAACTTTGGGGCAGTGTGACCGGGCCTTTAAACTTGCATTGTTCATAAAGCAAATGACAGCTTTAAAATATCCTTCAACTAAGTAATAATTCCCTTCCTCCCTAATTTGTTAAAATACATATTGCATTTACCATCTGAAATATTACATTATCATCTGGCAAAATAGGACACAAAGAAATGTAAATAATGTATGATATGGTGTTTTATAAAAACCTTTGAATTATGTTAATGTCCATCTGTAAGTGTTTAAAACTGTAAATACAACTTCTTGTGATATGTGTAAGTGTGTACAGTACTACACAATTCTTACATATTTCCTTGATTTTTCCTGTGCTTGGTTTCAGAGATTTTGTCCTTTTAATAGGAAAGTGAAATATGTAAACATACAATTGTACCATAATCTTGTATAAGTACGTAGAAAAAAATAAAAAGAACTCCCAATTATTTTCTAAATGAAAATGTGCTACTGTATCATATTGTGTTATACTGTATGTAATCTTGGCAAAATATACATGTCTGTCTAAAAGCTTTTAAGACTGTAAATACAATTTCTCGTGATATCTATATGTTTAACATATATGTACAGTGCGTATATAACAATTATTTTGCAAAATTTCTATCATCTTATTTCCTCTTTTTATTTCCTCTTTTGGGTTGAGAGATTTTGCCCTTGTTCACTGAAATATCTTACCATCATCTAGTAAGTACGACAAAAAGAACTGCCAATCATTTTCTAAATGAAAATGTGCTACTGTATCATATTGTGTTTTACATAATCCCAGTAAAATTCATGTCTGTCTGAAAGCTTTTAACATTACATAATACAATTCCTTTTGACAATTGTGCCTAAGCATGTACAGTGTACATTACAGTACTGTAATTATTTTGAAATATTTCCATCACTTTCTTCCCTCATTTTGGTTCAGGGATTTGTACTTAGAAACTGAAATAACATACCATTATCTAGTATAGGCATGTCAAAAAGAACTACCACCAGTCATTTTCTCAATGAAAATGTGATACTTTATCATACTGTGTTTTATAAAATCCTATGCACCTGTTCATGCTCTGAAAGCTATTAACCTTCCAGATACAATTTCTCAGGAAATTTAGGTGTGTGTGTGTGTGTGTGTGTGTGTGTGTGTGTATCTATGGTATACACCACAGTACTATTATCATTCTGAAGTATTTTCTTGATATTCTTCCCTCATTTTGGTTGATACAATAAGTAGATTTCGCCCTTAGTATCTTGAAATGTGATCTTAATCATTTTGAGTTTGATTTTGATAACTCTACCTATTTTGCAATTTTTTTATGTGTTCACCTGCATCTAATTGTATATATTGTGGTATTTTTGAGTGGATTAACATACAGTACTGCAATCCTGTGAGTGCTTTTGAAGATTCCCTCAATTTTCTTCTGTCATTTGGTTGTGTACATTTTGCATTCAACTGCCTGAAATACATTGTACTGAAGAATCATGGGGGTAGAGTTGTTTATGCAATGGACAAACATCAATATAATTATCATTATCATTACACCATGAACATGTTGCTTTCAACACCATGACAGAAATTATGCAATGTTCAATAAATCTTGACAGCATCAAATGAAGCACATCAATTTCCCAATAATCATTTCATGTGTACATTGTATCTATGTAATTATGATCGAGAATGAAAGCATCAAATGCAAGTTACTCTTGACAAAAAAAAAAAATGGATGTCAGTCTCTATTAATGTATCTTACTGAAACCTCACTATGCTAAGTTTTTACCTAAACTAACCTAGATTTTGCCCTATACACAATTAACATATCCAGATCATGAATAGGTTGTGTAATCCACTCATCTTCACAAAGTTGCTTCTGTGTATCAAAGGGGATTTATAGCTTGTTATGCAATTAAATTCTTTTCACAGTCAGTGCAAATTATGACTTTTTTTCAATTTTCACAGATTCAAATGTCATTTTCACGGTAAACCATCACTTTCAAGCCCTGTATTGAATGTGAAAATTGTTAACCTCTGAAGTGCCACATTTATAACTATTGCCACTGCCACCCACAGCTTGCAAAATTCTGAAATATCTTTAGATCTGTATCTACAGTGTATACCTACGGAACAACCTAGTTGAATGGCCTCTGGATCTGGGAAAGATCTTTGGGATCTGTACTTTGGGATTGGGGTCCAGCCCCTGGACCTACGTAGGGACTGCATGTACCTTTTAAACTACTTTGTATCCTCTGGTCCAAAGTTATGATTTCTGCCCAGTTTGATGAATAATATGTCATTATGAGTTGGAAAGAAGATGAAGAGAAAAAAAATGACTGAATGAATTTTGAATGATTGACTGACTGAATGAATGAATGAATAAAAAATGAATTAATTAATTAATGTAAGAATGAACGAATGAACAAATCAATGAAGACACATAAATGCATGCATCCATACACACACACATAAAAGCACATCATACACAGACATACAGATATTCTGTTCTAGGAATTATTTTGTTGTAGTGGTTGTCTTACGCTTCACACACAGCAACATATTACATGAGCAGACCTATCAAATTTCATGTCTACAGCCCAAGTTTCAAGCCCCAGCATCCAATCTCACACCACCTGCCCAGCAATCATTCTCTCACACCTCTCATGCAGAGGGTGGCTACCTTGTACATGACTGTTTCTTACAAAGCTATCAACTCATATTCTAAATAGATAATGCAGGGGTCTCTATAAATACAGTGTCATCTATTAAGTTATGTCAGTCATACATTCTACATATCAAGACTCATTCATCATCAAAGAAAATTTTTGATAAAATGCTCAAAAGTAGGTCTTTCAGAACAATTTTCCGTACATCATAGACAGATGAGAATTAAATATGCGAGTAAAATTGCTCACATGCAGTCAAATCACTGGTGCACATAACACACCCCATTAGAATAAATATGACAAGAGGAACATCTTTCACCCTGTCGGAAGATCAGTTATCGTGGGTATGACATACTGGTGGTAAGAATCTTGGAGCTGTGCCAGAGATCAACAGCAGCATACAGACACAGACAAACACATCAATTACAATGAGAGATAAAGAAAGCATAACGTAAAAACAGAGCATGCATGCCACACAAAAAGAGTCACAACCACATGGACGGAAATTCTACACCAGGAAACTGGCAAAAGTCTCACACAGAATGACTACACACACTTTCACTCACTCGATCGCACAGGCAATAGATCATCTACAATGTTAATTCCATTTTACAATGTCGGTGCGTGGAAGGTTAAAGGTGGAGTTGGACTTGGATTCAGCGCACTGCAGACAACACGCACTGCTAGTGCATGTTCTGTTCATTAGGCGTCAACTTTGAAAGAGCTCTGTAATTTGCAGACAATACATTGTAGTTGTGCACATGTTTGGCTTGCCTCATTTCGGACATCTGCACATGTGCTCAAGTTACAAGAAATCGACCTCAGGACTGACTTGGATATTTCTACTGTATATTGTGTCACAAAGTCTGGTTTCGCGATTTTCTGTCAAGTCTCGTATGAAAACTGCACACATCTCACCCTTGTCCATCTCCCAGTCTTGCAGGTATGAAAAGGGCCTTTTTTAAAGGCATAATTTACCATTTGCAGATGAAACAAAAACCCAGCATTAGTGCTTGAAAATAGTTCTAAAATGTGAGTCAGGTATAGAAACAACCACTGTAAAAATTTAAATCTGTATACTTGATGTTATGTGTTGTTAAATACACAAAATGTGAACAATAGTTAAAATAAGAATGTTTCCAGACTAAACCGTATACAGTTACGGTTTGTTGAGAAAAACATTGATATCTCCTTATAATTTAGGATTTATTGCGAAAATGTTATATGGTAGGATGTTTTGTGACACAACAGACCTACATATATGTATCAAATGTGATATCTTGAACATTTTTGAAATCACTGCTCCCAAAGGTAAACTGGACCTTTAAGGCCAATCAAAATTTGTCCAACGTTCATGTTTTAGGCTTTGCAGCTGGTGGGCACTGCAAGGAAAGGTTTTACACTGGTATCATTCAGCACTTTGTGCTGCAGGCCTTGCATCCATGCTAACACATACAACGTATATGCCTATCCATCACATCCACTGTATTCTTTTTAATCATCATACCAAAGTATTAAAACCAGAGTGCTCAGCAAAAATGATGAGTGATGATCAAGAAATTAAGTTGAACAACTGTTAAAAATATTACACTTTCAAAAACTCAATGGTATCTAACTAATCAGCTTTGGTGCATGATTGAAAGTAATTTGTTCATGATACCTCTATGCATGTTTGATATCAAAACTTAGGCCAGATTAGGTCAGTTCAATATCAGATAACAAGCTTATTGAACCAAGCTACAATTGCTCTGAAAAGTAATAAACAAATGTGAATACCAGTTTACTGATCACAAACATTGATCAGCAAACACCCAAAAAAAAAAAAGCAAAGGTACATTTTGTACAAGTGTATGTATCACTCACAAAAGAAAGTCATTAATCAGTGGGCAGAACATCTTGTTAGATCAATGCTTAAACAAAGTAGACATTTTGCTCTTGCTTTCATTGAAAAATATGCTACAGAATTCTTAATTTACAAGGGTAAGTTTAAAGATAAAAACATTGTTTCACTTTCAATAAACACGAAGAAACTGTCAATTTTTGCTCTAATATGGAGACATTCAATGCATTTCATTCATAAAATAATGCTGAAAAAAACACGACTGCAGTTGGATAAAGATGAAGATACAAAATATTACCGAAAAAAGGTATGCTGGAAGTACCTGTAATGCTATCTCAGAGCATACCCTATCATGGTTGCTATGTGAAGTTTTATATTCGACGGCTGATTATATAAAAAAATATATTGGGCTTTTGCAGTATCCATCACGCAAGAGCGAATTGCATGCAATTCAATTATACTGCTAGGGCACGATGTGATCAACACGAACATAGAAGCTATCTACATATTTTATACCCACTACTGAACGGAGAGGGCGCTTCAGGAATAAAAGGCATGTACGCTCTGTATGCCGACTTCTATTTTTTTCATACCTTTGTTCTTAAAATACTCCAAAACATAAGAATTTTCATTTTTTTAAAGGAATTGAAATTCATGTGTGATAGTGTATGCTACATTTCCAATGATCAAGTTCTCATAATTATCAACATTATAATAAACACAACAGTGTGACTATTTCTTAACTGGGTAATTCTATGCAGTTGGGGCAGTGTCCATGTACATGTAGCATCGTGATATTTATAAAAAAAAAAAATACATTTCAGCATAACTCAATATTAATTATGCTATACATTTATTGTTTGTAGGCTTTACATTTGCATTGAGGCCACACAGTTTCCTGGAAATTTTGTGCCATTCAGACTCGATTTTGATAAAGTTATTAAACAATATGTAACAGTGTCCTGTAGCATCGTGACGTGTCCATGTAGCATCGTGATATTTTAAGATTTAGTCCTAAGAGACAAATTATGGCAATTAGCTTGACCAAAATTTGATGCAATATATATGCATATTTACAAGATATGAATGAGATAGCTAAATATCTCAAATTTCCTGTACACAGTTTTGATTTTAAAAGGAAATTACAAAATGTATCACGATGCTATGCGGTGTCCTTTTTTGTGACATTTGGTGGACACCGCGTAGCATAGTGACACATTGTGTAATTTTCTTGGAAAAGTAAAACTGTGGAAAGGAGAGTTAAGATATTTAGTTATCTGACTAATCTAGTAATTATGCATATTATATCAAATTTTGGTCAAGCTAATTGCATTAATTTGTCTTTTAGGACCAGATTTTAACTATCACAATGCTACATGGACATGTCACGATGCTACAGGACACCGTTACATATCGTTTTAATAACTTCATCAAAATTGAGTCTGAATGGTACAAAATTTCCAGGTAAATGTATGGTCTCAATACAAATGTAAAGCCTATAAATAAAAACTGAACTGAACTGAACTGAACTGAAAACAATATATGTATAGCATAATTAGTATTGAGTTAAATGCTAAAATGTCACACTTTGTGCCCCAACTTCACGGAATTACCCAACTGGAGAGAGAGGGAGAGATAGAATGAACATATTATAGAAAAGCAGTACTTCTCATGGAGTCATAACCTGTAAAAAAACAAAAAAGGTATTTGCTGTGTGTGCTTTTGACATATGGATTTTTTTCATTTTTTTTTTCCTTTTGATGCTAGTCACAGCTGTATTCACTAATACTGTGTATCAATCCCAAACTAAAAACTATGAAACAGTCTGGTTATTATGCTGTCGAAACAAAGATCTGTTGAGTTACAGGTCTTTCCCAACAGATATGCACTAAATTACGAATTTAACACAAAATAAATCAAATTTCATGTAATGATACTAGCTTTGGAAAATTAGATTATGAAATTGGCTTTAAATTCTGTCTTCTGCAGGATACTTTCTCGTCTACAAAATGGATTACAGCAGGCCTTTCCTACTTCCATTGCTGACTGTAGTGATGATGCTCTTCAGTAACAGACTGGCTGTGGAATTCTACAAGTTCTACGAAGGTAGAGATGTGGTCATAAACTTCACTCAACCCATGTCAAATGACTCTACCTTTCAATATGAGCTTTACTCAATTCAGTCCCAATGCGGCTTCTGCAAGAATGGAACCCTAGTTCCTGGTTGCCTCCCACCTCAGCAATTCAGCCGTTTCTCTGTTCACAGTGTGAGATCACCAACTGACTTGAAAGTGACTCTCAGCATAGACATGATTGATTCAGAGGACAGTCAAATATACCTATTTGCTCTGAGGGAAGACAAAAATGGGGAAAGTATGGTTTTCACTCAAGATGTCCACATTGAAGTTTTGCATCCACCAAGTCCAGCAGAATGTACTGTAAAACCCTCAGAGTATTCAGCTGCATGGAATGAGGTTAACTGCACATCTTTGCTTGGCAGCGACGGGGAAGGATCTCTCTACTGCTTTCAAGATGGGAAGAAGGCTCCATACAAGGAGTCACCAGTGCGAATAACTGACCATGTGACACAGATCTTCTGGATGAAAGTCCACCTCCCAATTACTTGCTGTTCATATGAGGAAACATTTCCACTAACATCGGCATCTTGTTCTCAGTTTGTGTATTCCATTCCAACACATACCACTGTATCAGATAATTCTAAAAACCCTCCCAGCAGCCTAAAAACTCCGGGAACCACTGTGCAACAAACCAATGCACAAATTACTTCGTCAGAAAAACTCAGCACTGAAAGCAAAAGCGCAGAGGTCACAACACAAAAGACTTCAAATTCTGTGCATGGTGCAATTGCAGTGGTGATATTAATTCCTCTATTTTTGGTAGCCTTGTTCTTGCCGTAGTACTGTATATTAAAAAGAAAAAAAAATGAACTATCAACTCATGGTTTTTAATGGCAAAATCTGTCTACCCAACACACGGCAAACATCCACTGAGTACAATGATAACGCTTTCAATGAAGACCAGTTCCAAGAATGACAAGTTTTATAAATGCCACTGGCCTGTATGGTTACATGACTGACATTGAAGATACTGTAAAAACTTACTCTGGAACATCAGTGGCTTTCAAATTTATGATTACATTTGCTGATTACAGAATGATGAAGTGGTACTACATCTATTTCAAGTCCAAATAATTTGTTCTACAATCACACTGAAAAAAAAAAATGCCCAAGATTCTAGTTGTGGTGACTACATGTTTTACATAATTATTCTTCATCTCTATCTCCCCCTGCACATCAGGTCTTCACCCTCGCTAGATACGTTTAAGACCCTCCTGAAGACACAGGAAGTCAATATAAGTTGAAGTTACTATGATGTCGTGTTTTTCTACATGTCGTATGTTATCTTTTCTTCTTTTGTGTGTGTGTCTATTAAAGTATGCAAATTCTAGTATTTGATTATTGCTAAAGTATATTATGTAATGTAAATTTTTTGTAGAGTTTTGTAGTTATATTGAATATAATATTACGTTTCGGTATAATTATGATATATGGAGGGCGCTTAGAAACTGTGTATTAAGCGCGATATAAATGTCAATTATTATCATTATTATTATTATTATTATTATTATTATTATTATTATTATCATTATTATTATTATTACTACTATTCTTTTAGGAAACCAGTAAACATTATGCACTGCAATAAAATGTACACCTGTATACTGTTTTTCACATTTTATTGATGCCCTGTTGTTATTCTAGCATGTAGTGATAGTTGCTTACTGTAGTTTTATTATTTTAAGTGAATACAGGACTAGAACATTGTGTTAGCAGTTTTGAAGCCTCCGAAACACACTAGTTTGTTAACTGAAGCCTCCGAAACTCACAAGTCTGAAAATTTCAACTTTGTCAAAAATAATCCAATTTCTTTGGGATTTGGGTTGATAAATGTTTGTTACCAAGAAATAATTTAGGGCTATGTTTAGAGTGGCTCTTGCTTCTAGAACATTCTTTTAACTTAAAAATAGTTTGTCAGGTACCATTTTTACCTTGGAATTTGAAGTTCAAGTCCAAATAATTGCAAGAGCGAATATCTGTTGGGGGAAAAGTGTTTTGATATTTCAAATATATGTTCACAGCAAATGAAAAGTTGCATTACATCCACCATTTATCTTCATTTGGTTGCTGTGGGTGACCAAAACATTCTTGTTGTTTTTACCTAAATTTATCTAAAATTCCATAATAGGCACTTCATTTTTCATATTTAGCCTAAGAATTAAGCTCTGGAATGACAAAATATTGAAAATATAGACATTCCTATATAAAATAAAGGCAAAGATAGAAATGGAAACACAACTTTAATTTTTGACCCTTGCTACATCAAAGTTACACCCTTTACTGTGAAACTGACTATATCATGTTCATCTGTTTCTGAAAGCTCTTTAAATCATACACAACTTCTGTGGTATTTTTGAGAGTGTTAACATAGAGTACTACAGTCCTGTGGGTATTTTTGAAGATTCCCTTCATTTTCTTCTAACATTTGGTTGTGTACATTTTGCATCTACTGCACATGTCTGAAATATTGTAGAATTATGGCGGTAGAGTTTATGCAATAGAGAAACATCAATATAATTATCATCACGACTACGAACACCTTCATTTCAAATATTTTGCTTTCAGCTGCTTGTTTGACAAAATGTTTCTGAATTTGCAAATGGATATCAAAATGCGATTGCCACATGAATTAGTATGGAGACATTGTGAGCAGCATGAAGCATCCTGTAAGATACTATGTTCTAATTTAAGAGACCTATGTATTATAAATTTAAAGGAGTTGACACAAAGTTACCAGTAGGCATGTCTTTGTAACCCATTGACACATGAGAGCTTTGACAAACTGTGTATTGTAACACTACATCACCAAAAAGGAGTGGTTTTACTTTTCAATACCATGATAGAAATTTATGCAATGTTCAAGAACTTTTGACACCACCAAATGAAGCGCATTAACTTCACCATTCTCATTTCATGTGTATCTACGTATAATTGAGAATAAAAGCATCATATGTGAGTTACTTTTGGGAAAAAAAAATGGATGTCAGTCTTTGTATCTTGCTGTAACCTCATTTTACTAAGTTTTTTTACCAAATCTGTTTGTGGGTATTAAAGGGAATTTTTAGTTTGTTTTGCAACTTAAATTCTTTTCACAATCAATGCAAATTATGACCTTTTTTCAATTTTCATATAGATTCAAATGTCATTTCCATGGCAAATCATCCCTGCCAAGCCCTGTATTGAATATCAAACTTGTTAACTTCTTGAGTGCCAAAGTTGTTAACTATTACTACTATCACCCACAACTTGCGAAATTCTGAAATATCTTTAGATCTGAACATACAGTGTACAACTTCAAAATGACCTAGTTGAATGGCCTCTTGATCTGGGAAAGATCTGTGAAATCTATAGCAAGGGGTTGGGGTCCAGCCCCTGAGACTATATAGGAACTGCATGTACTATTCAAACTGCTTTGTATCCTCAGGTCCTGAGAATGATTTCTGCCAAGTTTGATGATTATATATTCATGAGTTTGAAACAAGATAAAGGAAAAAATGACTGAATGAATTTTGAATGATTGACTGACTGACTGAATAAATGAATGAATGAATGAAAGAATGAATGAATGAATGAATGAATGAATGAAAGAATGAATGAATGAATGAATGAATGAATGAATGAATGAATGAATAAATAAATAAATAAATTAATTAATTAATTAATTAATTAATTAATGTAAGAATGAATGAATGAACAAACAAATGAAGATATACATAAATGCATCATGCATCCATACACACACATAAAATCACATCATACACAGATATACAAATTAATAGATGACATATCAAAATGACACTGGCTCTCTGTGGGTCCTTAGCAAGGGTAACTTTGGGGAAAATATGTATAATGTTAAAAAAAATGTTTTGATGAATCCAGAGCATTATGGATTTTCATTCATCACCTGTGTTCTTCCCTTCCCCCCCCCCCCCAATAAAAGAAAGAAAAATGTACAGTTATAAACTGTGTAACATCTATTTCTCTCTGTACAAGATTTAAAGAATAAGGACTTAGAAACTGAATGATACTAGTAAAGTACTTATTGCTGTTTGAGACAGTCCGGAACCATTAAGATTAGAGCTGTCCAAGAAACAAGTTATGTATTGTTCCCATTGATGAAAACAAAATATTAATCAACAGATATACATACAAAGATATCCTGCTTGCATTAATGTCAGAAGTCGAACACATCAGATCCAGCTCAAACATGTACGTAATTCATGTACTGGTACTTCAGTAATCTACATACATGGAGTATGTTCAGTTCTCAGCAAAACAGACTTTGTGTATCCTTGTAAATCAAGTTCAATCTTTGATCATCTGAAACAACAATGGACTCACAGAAGTTCTCTGATACAATATGAACCTTTTTTCTACAGAATATCAGCAGATTAATGAACAATATGTGATGGACACAGATGTCATATTCATACTGACAAAATGTCATATCTGTGGCACAACGTTTTGAAAAATGGTGAAGATTTGTGAGATATACTGGTCTCATTTTAAGACTGTACTTCCATTTCTCAAAGTACAAGGTTGTTCCATCTTCTACAGAATGAAGTCGATAAAAAAAAACTTCCATGTAGTTTCATTCGTGTCAAACTTCACAAGAATTTCGAAACATCTCATGGTGTGTGACTATCATTTTTTTTTTCTATAGGTCTGTGGCATTCACAATTATTGATATTTTTTTCACAATCTTATCAAACAGTGTTATGAATTTTGTTCTGATCATTGCTTGTATACTACAAAGTATTGTGAGTGATACAATGAAGATATTCTGTTCTAGGAATTATTTTGTTGTAGTGGTTGTCTTACGCTTCACACACAGCAACATATTACATGAGCAGACCTCTCAAATTTCATGTCTACAGCCCAAGTCTCAAGCCCAAGCTTCCAATCTCACACTCACCTGCCCAGCAATCATTTTCTCACACCTCTCATGCAGAGGGTGGCTACCTACATAACTGTTTCTTAAAAATCATAGCTATCAACTCATATTCTAAATAGATAATGGAGAGGTCTCTATAAAAACAGTGTCATCTATTAATTAAGTTATGTCAGTCATACATTCTACATATTAAGACTCATTCATCCTTTTAGAAAATTTGTGATAAGAATGCTCAAAATTAGGTCTTTCAGAACAATCTTCCATACATCACAGAGAGATGAGAATTAAATATGCGAGTAAAATTGCCCACATGCAGTATCACTGGAGCACATAACACACCCCATTACAATGAATATGACAGAAAGAACATCTTTCACCCTGTCGGAAGATCAGTTATCGTGGGTATGTCATACTGGTGGTAAAAATCTTGGAGCTCTGCCAGAGATCAGCAGCTGCATACACAGACACACACATTACTTACAATGAGAGATAGAGGAAACATAACGTAAAATGCAGAGCATGCGTGCGCACACACAAAAAGAGTTACAACCACATGGACAGAAATTCTACACCAGGAAACTGGCAAACGTCTCACACAGAGCAGGGAGGTGAGTTGTCTCACCTCCCTGCACAGAGTGACTACAAACACTTTCTTACAATGTCGGTGCTTGGAAGGTTAAAGGGATGGTACAGTATTGGTGGAGATGAGAATTGGGCTTTTAACTTTTTGCGAGATACCAAGAAAACACTTATGAAATAGTACAGAGCATACCATTTTAAGAGGAATTCAAAGTTTATTTGATGAAAATCTGGTTCGGAATGACTGAAACATCCAAAAACAAAGTAAAACAAAGCGATCGTAATAAAGTGTTGGTCCTACACTTTATTAGAATCGCTCTTTTTTGGATATCTCGGCCATTTCAAAACCAATTTTCATCAAATAAACGTTGAATTCCTCATGGAATTACATGCTCTTCCATATTTCATAAGAGGTTTCTCATTATCTCACCAAAAAATGTTAGAAACCTGAAATTAGGTCTCAACCAAAACTATACGATCCCTTTAAAGGTGGAGTTGGACTTTGGACTCTGCGCACTGCAGACAACA
This sequence comes from Diadema setosum, assembly GCF_964275005.1. Lineage (NCBI taxonomy): Eukaryota > Metazoa > Echinodermata > Echinoidea > Diadematoida > Diadematidae > Diadema > Diadema setosum. The sequence goes on from NC_092699.1 coordinate 10,925,760, forward strand.
CGCACTGCTAGTGCATGTTCTCTTCATTAGGCGTCAACTTTGAAAGAGCTCAGTAATTTGCAGGTACATTGTAGTTGTGCACATGTTTGGCTTGCTTCATTTCAGACATCACGCACATGTGCTCAAGTTATAAGAAATCGACCTCAGGACTGACTTGGATATTTCTACATTGTGTCACAAAGTCTGGTTTCATGATTTTCTGTCAAGTCTCCTATGAAAACTGCACATATCTCACCCTTGTCCATCTCCCAGTCTTGCAGGTATAAAAAGGGCCTTTTTTAAGGCCAATCAAACTATGTCTGAACAACGTTCATGTCTTAGGCTTTGCAGCTGCTGGGCACTGCAAGGAAAGGTTTTACACTGGTATCATTCAGCACTTTGTGCTGCAGGCCTTGCATCCAAGCTAACACAGACCTATATTATGCCTATCCATCACATCCACTGTATTCTTTTTAATCATCATATTATATTATTAAAACCAGAGTGCTCGGCAAAAATGATGAGTGATGATCACGAAATTAAGTTTCAACTGTTAAAGATATTACACTTTCAAAAACTCAATGGTATCTAATCAGCTTTGGTGCATGATTGAAAGTAATTTGATCATAATTGCTCTGAAAAGTAATAAACAAATGTGAATAACAGTTTACTGATCACAAACATTGATCGGCAAACATTTTCAAAAAAACAAAGGTACATTTTGTACAAGTGTATGTATCACTCACTAAAGAATGTCATTAATCAGTAGGCAAAACATCTTGTTAGATCAATGCTTGAACAAAGTAGACATTTCGATCTTGCTTTCATTGAAAAATATGCTACAGAATTCTTACAAGGGTAAGTTTAAAGATAAAACATTGTTTCACTTTCAATAAACATGTACAAACTGTCAATTTTTGCTCTAAAATGGAGACATTCAATGCATTTCATTCATAAAATAATACTGAAAAAAACATGACAGCAGTTGGATAAAGATGAAGATGCAAAATATTACCGAAAAAAGGTATGCCAGAAGTACCTGTAATGTTATCTCAGAGCATACCCTATCATGGTTGCTATGTGAAGTTTTATATTCGACGGCTGATTATATAAAAAAATGTATTGGGCTTTTGCAGTATCCATCATGCAAGAGCGAATTGCATGCAATTCAATTATGCTGCCAGGGCACGATGTGATCAACGCGAACATAGAAGCTATCTACATATTTTATACCCACTACTGAACGGAGAGGGCGCTTCAGGAATAAAAGGCACGTACACTGTACGCTCTGTATGCCGACTTCTATTTTTTTCATACCTTTGTTCTTAAAATACTCCAAAACATATGAATTTTCAATTTTTAAAGGAACTGAAGTTCATGTGTGATAGTGTATGCTACATTTCCAATGATCAAGTTCTCATAATTATCAACATAATAATAAACACAACAGTGACTATTTCTTCCTGGGTAATTCTATGAAGTTGGGGCAGTGTCCATGTAGCATCGTGATATTTAGGAAGTAAATTTCAGCATAACTCATTATTAATTATGCTATACATTTATTGTTTGTAGGCTTTACATCTGCATTGAAGCCACACATTTTCCTGGAAATTTTGTGCCATTCAGACTCAATTTTGATGAAGTTATTAAACAATATGTAACAGTGTCCTGTAGCATCGTGACGTGTCCATGTAGCATCGTGATAGTTTAAAATTTAGTCCTAAGAGACAAATTATGGCAATTAGCTTGACCAAAATTTGATGCAATATGCAAATTTACAAGATATGAATGAGATAGCTAAATATCTCAAATTTCCTGTACACAGTTTTAATTCTAAAAGAAAATTACAAAATGTATCACGAAGCTATGCAGTGTCCTTTAGGGCTTTGTTGTGACATTTGGTGGACACCGCGTAGCATAGAGACACATTGTGTAATTTTCTTGTAAAAGTAAAACTGTGGAAAGGAGAGTTAAGATATTTAGCTATCTGACTAATCTAGTAATTATGCATATCATATCAAGTTTTGGTCAAGCTAATTGCATTAATTTGTCTTTTAGGACCAGATTTTAACTATCACGATGCTACATGGACACGTCACGATGCTACAGGATACCGTTACATATCGTTTTAATAACTTCATCAAAATTGAGTCTGAATGGGCGTAAATCCCGGGGGGGATGGGGGGGATATATCCCCCCCTGAAATGGAGGAGGGGGGGATGGCCTGTACAATCATCCCCCCCTGAATTTTGAAGAAAAAAATGGAGGAAGCAGAAATGTGATTGTATCAATTTTGGCATATTGCATGACGTTTGTACGCCGGCCTTCAGACAGGTAACAGAGCTGAACAGTATTCTATCTTGTAGGAAATCGAATGCATAATTTTCTCAAGCGCTCGCTCGCTTCGCTCGCTCGCGGACATGGACATACACTGTAAGGTATGGCTCAGACGTTGACAACGTCAAATAGTGTAGGCCTACATAAACATGCTAAGACGAGAGTAACTTGGGACCATCTGCAAAATATGTACGAAAACAAACAAGCAAACAATAACAAAACTATATTGCCATAATTGAACCCCCTCCATTTCCTGAATCATTCATGAGGAACGACAGTGACTGATAATTCAGTCAAGATACATCTATGGGTATACCCTGGGAAGATCAGGGGCGTCGAAAATATCTCGGGGGGGGGGGGGGGCAAAGGGCATTTGCCCCGCCCCTACGAAAGTGTTTAGGCAGGCAAATCATTTATCCCCCAAGCAATTTCCGAGATGAGGACAAATTTCGAACTTTCTTAATGGAATTATTGTCCAAATACCGCCAGAACTATGCACCAAATCGTTGAATTGCAATCATAAACATGCAAAAGCTCCGCTATACTGGATCCCTTTCGATAAGTACACTGTTGAGATTGACGTATATTTCCCTAATTTGTCGAAGAGTGTGCAGCATATCTTTCACTTAACAAAAGCTCCCTCATATGCAGAGGCGTCGATGGGGGGGGGGGGGATGGTTCCCCCATAAAAGTGGGACAAACCAAATCGCAAAAATATAGCTAAAAACGGCAGTTTTTGGGGTGCAAAATGTCAAAAATTTAAAGCTCGCTCGCTCCGCTCGCTCGCATTTAAGCGCCAAAGGCCAAGCCATTCCCCTGATGTTGCTAACAGTGATTGACAGCAGTTGCGCCCGGTGCGCCCCCCCCCCCCCCCTAATCTCCAAAGCAAAAAATATAGCTACAAATGGCAGTTTGGGGGACTGTAAGATGTCAAAATTTTTCAAGCTCGCTCGCTTCGCACACTCGCATTTAATCATTATGCCATTCTCATGATGTTGCTGCCATAAATTGCCAGCAGTTTTCGCCCGGTGCTCCCCCTTAATTTCCAAAGCTAAAAATAAAGCTACAAACGGCAGTTTTGGGACTGTAATAAGTCGAAATTTTGAAGCTCGCTCGCTCCGCTCGCTCGGATTTAATCATTATGCCATTCTCCTGATGTTGCTGCCAGTACGAACTGCCAGCAGTTGCGCCCTGTGCGCCCCCTTAATTTCCAAAGCGAAAAAATACAGCCACAAACGGCAGTTTTTTTTACTGTAAAATGTCAAAATTTTCAAGCTCGCTCGCTTCGCTCGCTCGCATTTTAATGTTATGCCATTCTCTTGATGTTGCTGTCAGTAATTGCCAGCAGTTTCACCCGGTGCCCCCCCCCCCCCTTAATTTCCAAAGCTAAAAATAAAGCTACAAACGGCAGTGTTGGGACTGTAATAAGTCAAAAATTTTGAAGCTCGCTCGCTCCGCTCACTCGCTCCATCATTATGCCATTCTCCTGATGTTGCTGCCAGTAATTGCCAGCAGCTTTCGCCCGGTGCTCCCCCTTAATCTCCACAGCGAAAACCATAGCTACAAACGGCAGTTTTGGGACTGTAAGATGTCAAAATTTTGAAGCTCGCTTCACTCACTCGCATTTAATCATTATGCCATTCTCCTGATTTTGCTGCCAGTTTTTGCCAGCAGTTTTCGCCCGGTGCTCCCCCCCCCCCCTTAATTTCCAAAGCGAAAAATATAGCTACAAACGGCAGTTTGGGACTGTAATAAGTCAAAATTTTGAAGCTCGCTCGCTTCGCTCGCTCGCATTTAATCATTATGCTATTCTCCTGATGTTGCTGCCAGTTATTGCCAGCAGTTTTCGCCCGGTGCTCCCCCCCCCCCTTAATTTCCAAAGCGAAAAATATAGCTACAAACGGCAGTTTTGGGACTGTAATAAGTCAAAATTATGAAGCTCGCTCGCTTCGCTCGCTCGCATTTAATCATTATGCTATTCTCCTGATGTTGCTGCCAGTTATTGCCAGCAGTTTTCGCCCGGTGCTCCCCCCTTAATTTCCAAAGCGAAAAAATACAGCCACAAACGGCAGTTTTTTTTTACTGTAAAGTGCCAAAATTTTCAAGCTCGCTCGCTTCGCTCGCTCGCATTTTATTGTTATGCCATTCTCTTGATGTTGCTGTCAGTAATTGCCAGCAGTTTCACCCGGTGCCCCCCTTAATTTCCAAAGCTAAAAATAAAGCTACAAACGGCAGTTTTGGGACTGTAATAAGTCAAAAATTTTGAAGCTCGCTCGCTCCGCTCACTCGCTCAATCATTATGCCATTCTCCTGATGTTGCTGCCAGTAATTGCCATCAGTTTTCGCCCAGTGTGCCTCCCCTTAATTTCCAAAGCGAAAAAATGCAGCTACAAACGACATTGTCTGGGATTGCAAAATGTCAACATTTTAAGGCTCGCTTGCTCCGCTTGCTCGCATTTATTTTAATCGCTATGGCATTCTCCTGATGTTGCTGCCAGTGATTGACAGCAGTTGTGCCCGGTGCGTCCCCTTTAATTTCCAAAGCGAAAAATATAACTACAAATGGCAGTTTTGGGGACTGTAAGATGTCAAAATTTCCAAGCTCGCTCACTTCGCACACTCGCATTTAATCATTATGCCATTCTCATGATGTTGCTGCCAGTAATTGCCACCAGTTTTCGCCCGGTGCTCCCCCTTAATTTCCAAAGCTAAAAATAAAGCTACAAACGGCAGTTTTGGGACTGTAAAATGTCAAAATTTTCAAGCTCACTCGCTTCGCTCGCTCGCATTTAATCGTTATGCCATTCTCCTGATGTTGCTGCCAGTACGAAATGCCAGCAGTTGCGCCCTGTGCGCCCCCTTAATTTCCAAAGCGAAAAACATACAGCAAATATACAAAACGGCATTTTTTTTTTTACTGTAAAATGTCAAAATTTTCAAGCTCGCTCGCTTCGCTCGCTCGCATTTAATTGTTATGCCATTCTCTTGATGTTGCTGTCAGTAGTACTTGCCAGCAGTTTCACCCGGTGCCCCCCCCCCCCCTTAATTTCCAAAGCGGACAAAATACAGTCACAAACTGCAGTTTTGGGACTGTAAAATGTCACAATTTTCAAGCTCGCTTGTAACAGTTTGTCAGAAATATATCACTCTCCTCCCACTTTATATTTCATGCAAAAGAGTGAGACATCCGATCCCTGTAAAGTGTGTGTGTGTGTGTGGGGGGGGGGGGGGGGGTTACCAAGCTTCTCTCACCCCCCGTCCCCCTCAAGGCTGCGCCGGTTCGGTTATGGGCTTGTAATCGTGGTGATGGTGACTATCGCCGATCATCCCCCCCACTCCTCAGTATGGATTTACGCCGTTGCTGAATGGCACAAAATTTCCAGGAAAATGTATGGTCTCAATACAAATGTAAAGCCTATAAACAATATATACATGTATAGCATAATTAGTATTGTGTTAAATGCTAAAATGTCACACTTTGTGCCCCAACTTCACGGAATTACCCAACTGGAGAGAGAGGGAGAGGTAGAATGAACATATTATAGAAAAGCAGTACTTCTCATGGAGTCATAACCTGTAAAAAACAAAAAAGGCATTTCCTGTGTGTGCTTTTGACATACGGATTTTTTTTCATTTTTTTCCCTTCTGATGCTAGTCACAGCTGTATTCACTAATACTGTGTATCAATTGCAAGCTAAAAACTATGGAAACAGTCTGTTTATTACGCTGTCGAAACAAAGATCTGTTGAGGTACAGGTCTTTCCCAACAGAAATGCATTGAATTACGAATTTAACACAAAATAGATCAATTATCATGTAATGATACTAGCTTTGGAAAATTAGATTATGAAATTGGCTTAAAATTCTGTCTTTTGCAGGAAATTTTCTGGTCCACAAAATGGATTACAGCAGAAGGCCTTTTCCACTTCCATTGCTGACTGTAGTGATGATGTTCTTCTGTAACGGACTGGCTGTGGAAGTCTACAAGTTCTACGAAGGGAGAGATGTGCTGATAAACTTCACTCAACCAATGTCAAATGACTCTACCTTTGATTATGAGCTTTACTCAATTCAGTCCGAATGCTACTTCTGCGAGAATGGAACCATGGTTCCTGGCTGCCTCCCACCTCAGCAATTCAGCCGTTTCTCCGTTCATAGTGTGAGATCACCAATTGACTTGAAAGTGACTCTCAGCATAGACACAATTAATTCCGCAGACAGTCAAATATACCTATTTGCTCTGACGGAAGACAGAAATGGTGAAAGAATGGTTTTCACTCAAGATGTCCACATTGAAGTTTTGCGTCCACCAACTCCAGCAGAATGTACCATAAAAACCTCAGAGTATTCCCCTGCATGGAATGAGGTAAGCTGCACGTCTTTGCTTGCCAGTGACGGTGAAGGATCTCTCTACTGCTTTCAAGATGGGGAGAAGGCTCCATACAAGGAGTCACCAGTGCGAATAAATGATCAGGTGACACAGATCTTCTGGATGAATGTCCGTCTTCAAATCAACTGCTGTTCCTACGAAGCATCATTTCCACTGACGTCCGCATTTTGTTCCCAGTTTGTGTATCCAATTCCAACACATACCAGTGTGTCAGATAATTCTAAAAACCCTTCCGACAGCCTAACAACTCCAGGTACCACTGTGCAACAAACCAATGCACAAATTACTTCATCAAAAAAACTAAGCACTGAGGTCACAACACAAACAACTTCAAATTCTGTGCACGGTGCAATTGCACTGGTGATATTAATTCCTCTATTTGTGGTAGCCTTGATCTTGTGGTGGTATATCAAAAAAAACTAGAAATGTCGCTTTGGCGATTGGTATGCCTCCGCCATAATGCATGATTTTCCCAATAGGTCTAGATAGTACATGTGGACAATGTGTGACTACATTTTCACAAAATTGGCAAAATATTGAAATGACAAGTTTGTCACAAATGTGTTGAATGTTCACCTTCCTTGACCTAGGTTTAATTGGATGAATAGGAGAGCATGTATCTAGGGATTTAAGGACTTTAACTCGACTTTGACCCAGTCATACATTTAGGCATTGAGTAATTTTCAAGGTACAGGTGAAGAGAAAAAGTGCAATTTCTGAATTGAATAGTAAATTGTTACCATTTTCATCTGGCCCTTGACCCTAAAATTCATAAGATAATCACTTTCAGGTAGAACATGCATAACAAATGTACTAAGTTTCAAGATAACTTGAGCCACTTCCGAGATATGGAGGAAAAAGTTAGTTCAGCACTTTCACTTGATCTTTGACCTTTTGACCTTTGAGGCAAAAAAAAAAGAAGAAAAAAAAAAGCTTTCCAGAGAATTTCTATTAGGTTACACATGTATGCATACACCAAGTGTAAAAAAAAAATAACCCTGCTGGCATTGCATGATAGGAGGGAAATAGTAAAATTTTGAAGTGTTGCACTTGACCTTTGACCCCTGACCTTTGACCCCCATGAACCCTACATTCTCTAGATAATCACTTCCAGTCAGTATATGTATATACTATGTTCCATGAAGATACCCTGAACAATTTTCCAAGGTATGGAGAAAAAAAAGAAGTTTTAATATTTTTACTTGACCTTTTGACCTTTGACCTTTGACCTCATGACCCAAACTTTCACCACAGAATCTTAATTGGGTAATACATGTATACACTAAGTTTTAAGAAAATATCTTCAGGCATTCAATAGATATGGTGGAAATAGTGAAATTTTATGTATTTGACCCTGACCTTTTGACCTTTGACCTTTGACCTCATAACCCAAACTTTCTCCAGAGCATCTTAATTGGGTAATACATGTATACACTAAGTTTCAAGAAAATATCTTCAGGCATTCAATAGATATGGTGGAAATAGTGAAATTTTATGTTTTTGACCTTGACCTTTTGACCTTTGACCTTGAGCATGTGCACCCAAAAGTTGATAGGCACAACTTCACCCCCTAATACACATACATGCCAAGTTTCATTAGGATACCTCAACAGGTTTTGATAGTTACCTTGTCCACAAAATTCATTACGGAAGGACGGACGGACGGACGGACGGAAGGACGGACGGACGGGCGGACGGACGGACGGACAACCCGAAAACATAATGCCTCCGGCACCACTTCGTGGCGGAGGCATAAAAAAAAAATGAACAACTAATTCATGGTTGTAATGGCAAAATCTGTCTACCCAACACATGGCGAACATCTAGTGAACACACTGATAATGCTAAACAGTTAAACCACAAAACAAATTACTTCGTCAGAAATATGCAGCACAGAAAGCAAGAAGACAGAGGTCATGACACAAACAACTTTAAAAGTACTGTGCAAAGTGCACTTGCACTTCTGATACTATGCCCTCTCACTTTGGTAGCCTTGTACTTGTACCATTATAAAAATCAAGTAACACGTTTAGTGTAAAACAAGGAATGTTTGCGTGCATTTCAATTTTGCAAATTTTGCGAGAGCCAAGATTCGCAAAATTAAAATGCCCATGACAGTTCTTGTCTACACTACATGCACTGAATGTTAGAGGCAACTTGCAAAAATTCCATGCCGTGAAAAAGGCCATTCGCTCCAATTCACGAAATTTTCATGCCGCAAAAATAACGTGTTTTACAGTAACCCAAGTTCTGATGGCAGCCCCTGTCCAGCCAGAATGATAAAAAAGAAATGATAATAATAACTGGAAATGTCGCTATGGTAACTGGTATGCCTCCGCCATAGTGCATGGTTCTCCTAGGGAAATAGTGAAATTTTGGGGGGTTGACCTTGACCTTTGACCCATGACCCCTAAATTCCCTCAATAATCCCTGCCAGTCAGTATATGTACCAAGTTCCATGAAGATACCTTGAACCATTTGCAAGATATGAAGAAAAAAGTGAAATTTAAACGATTTCACCTGACCTTTGACCTTTGACCTTTGATCTCATGACCTGAAACTCTCTCTGGAGAATCTTCATTTTGAAGTACATGTATACACTAAGTTTCAAGAAAACACCTTCTGGAATTGCATAGATATGGAGAAAATAGTGAAAAGTTAAGCATTTGACCCTGACTTTTGACCTTTGACCTCTGGACAATTTCACTAAAAGACTTATCAAGTATAAATTGCCCCATCATATGCCATCCTTTGACAAAGTTTGGTGAAATCTGCTTCATCCAGTCTTGAGTTATCGCGTAAATGGATACACTTTCATGATTTGACCTTGACCTTTGACCTCAGCCAATTTCACCCAAAATCTAATCAAGTAATTGCCCCATCATACTTTACACCTGGACCAAGTTTGGTAAAATTCCACTCACAACTACTCAAGTTATCGCGTAAACAAGTACGTACGGACGGACGGACAACCCGAAAACATAATGCCTCCGGCACCCTTTGGGCGGAGGCATAAAAATATCCAGGGAATACACTGTCAGTGACATCAATAACAGTGGGCCTTTTCAGTGGCATTTCCATTGGTACAAACTACAATGTACTTTGATACTATCCTTCTTGCCAGCTTTATACGTTCCTACCTGAAGTTACAGCCTTATAAAATGGCATTTCCATCATGGTAAAATCCACAATGCAATATCATCTTTCTTGCCAGTATTAGACATTTCTTTGTAAAGTTATACATTTAAAATGGCATTTCCATTGGTCAAATCAAATTCAGTATTATCTTTCGTACCAGCATTAGACATTCCTACCTGATGTTGCAGCTTTCATATGACATTTCTTTGGGTAAAAAGTACAGCAATGTTCAACCATAACCTTTCAACTCTAGCATGCACAGTTTTAGATCATGTCAGTACTCATATGGTATTTCTGCCCTTGTTATACATTCCTAATGACACTATCGCTCTTCAAGGACATTTAAAGGGACATTCCAGATGATTTCTATACTTTTACATGTACATCATGTTGTACATAAATTAATAGTGCCATGTATAGAGATGTGGAAATTTATTGTACTACAGGAAATAGTAAAACCAATATTCTCAAAAACCCAAACTACATTTCATTGAAGGAGGATAATGACATAGGAGGTTCACATATTCCAATAATGTAGCAATGTTTTTTATATATCATTAGATTAATAGTCGGATTCACATGTACACAAATTAGCAGGATAAAAATTTCAAGATTTGCATCAAGATTGAAATCTCTACATACAGATGTATTTGCTCATGTGGACACAAAAATCCCACCAATTATCATGATCAGTATCACGTTGCAAATCCCAAGAAATCTTGTACTTTTTTCTGAATGAATCTTTTATCTCAATAATTCCCCGCATGGTGACCATGTGAATGCTGAACCAAAAATAATCTCACGATTTTATATCCCATCATTCAAAGCCCACATCACAACTCAATGAAGCATAAGAACAAAGGACAAAGAGATCAGCGCACGCAGTGAAGCACACTGTGTACATCAATTAGCAGGATATTTATGTCCGTGTTAACACTTGTAAAAATTCTCAACCTTTGGATTGGGATTGAATCATTGTTATCCCGCTATTTTTTGTTCATGTGAATGCTTGCAAAAAAATCTAAAGATATGGAATGCCATTGATATCTTGCTATTTTGAATGTGTGAATGTAGCTTATAGTTTCACCTGTATAGAATTTATTGTGTAACTTTCTACTTTTGTTCTGCTGTCTTGAGCACCCATATGATAATTTCTTTACGTGAAGCTGCTATGTCATCATCCTCACTCATTGCAATTCATAATGAATTTTGAAAACATTCTTTTTCCTCATCCAAACCATTATTACACTGTCATTCTGAAACTCTGTACTAAGTATGACCAATTTACAGATGTTCAAATGTGAAGTCAGAAAATAATTTTGAAGTTTCCAGTATAATAATGCATTTTACTGCCTATGGCATTTTGGGCTACTGCAATTCATGAAAATACTTGCTATTTCATTCATTTTTTTTTAATCATCCTTATACCTTTATGCTGCCATTGGGTATTGTTTGCTGAAGTTACAATTTATTATATGAAAGTACCTTGACACCTTGAACCTTTCACCAGTATTAGTTTCAGTCAAAAAATTACATGCAGCTACAAGTATTCTATTTAGATGTACTTTTATCATATCTACCAAAACGAAATGACTACTGGATATGGAAAGCTATACTTATGGCCAATGGTGGCACTTTCTGCCAAAGTGCAATGTCCTCTGACCTTGAACCTCCGGTGTTTTTACAAAACAATTAAGTGTATGCTACATTCCTAAACCTAAAGCAGTAGCCTTGTCATGCATATTAGCCAAATGCAAAATGCAATAATAAATGAAATATGCTAAAAAGGATTCTCTCACTTATCCACAGTTTGTACATGTGGTTGCATAAACTTCTTGTCTTTCAAAGCTGCATTAGATATAGCATGTATCATTTTGATATTGTCTCATGCTGGATAGCTTTACAATCTGACTTCTACATTCACACTTTTGCAGTGTTTGTCAATTGGTGTGGGAATAAATGTAAATAGTTTCAGCTTTCAGAATTATAATCTCTTTCACATTTTACACACATGTAGGGCCTATATCATTACTACTTTATTTTGATTTCCTGTAGAAAAAATACACACATGATTAACTATTTCATTTGATTATCAATATTAAAAGAGAATTGATATAAATAAAGTTAGAAGGGTTGTCTTGCATTCAACACATAATGTTAATGTTAACTACATTGTATGTAACTTCAGTATATAATTTTAGCACTTTTAAGTGTTTGCTAGCTTTGCAAGTTTTCTCTTGCACATCAATGCTTCTGCAGTACTTTGCAATATGTATAGTTTGTCTAACCACTCTTCATAAAGTGTTTGCATAACTTTCTGATCCTCCAAATCACATGTACATACTACTATTATCACTTAAGCCTTTTCCATATTTGACAGCTTTCAGTTTCCATGATACTTTTGTAGTGCTTGTCAACTTGCATTGTAATTGTTTACACAGTTTTTACTGCCAGAATCATAAGTTTCAGTCATTGCTGCATAAAAGTGTAAATGTGATTATCTGTTTTGCTTCTTTGCTAATCTCATTCTTTACTCTCTTTGCTTTTAGATGCATTTATCACGTCTTCTTTGAAACAAATCAATTTGTGATTTTCATGTCGGTACGACTGTACAAGTAATTATGAAATAAGCATTCATAATACATCAAAGCACATACTGGCAAAATGATTTTGATTGTAACATTAATTGATGTTGACAAAGATGAAGAATGATCATACAGATTAAAGATTTAAACAAAAAAAAAACTTTAGTCTGCCTCCCTCAATCATATGCACATATCTACACTGTATATATTTCTATATGCATATAATGTCAAGATGATGAAAGTCTTGTGAGAGGAACAGAATATATTCTGCAATGTTGTGCATCTGAGATACAGTCTTTGCCAGTGGCAATGACAAACCAAAGACATGTACTGTACCTAGAGCATTGTGACAGAAACCAACAATTTGATTTCTTTTTTACTGTCTTTTTTTTTTCAAATATATAAATTCCACTTTCCTAAGAGAATGTCATGCTGACAGTAATGATGAAAGTAATCAGGATAACTATGATAACAATGATTATTGTGATGACGACAGTGATTGTGATGATGATGATGACGATCAGAATGTTCGATGTGATGATGATGATTAAGACTGATGTGACGGTGATAAGTGATGTGACATGTAAAGCCAATGGAAATAGCAAGGAGAATTATAGCGGGGAAATGAATACTAAAGAAATTATACACGGAATACATCCCCTTTCTCGATTTCAAATTCTTGCATAAAGCATTTTACTAACATTACTACGTAGCATACACGTACACAGAAATGATATTGATGGCGATGAAGGAATGCGTACTTTTCATAAAAAGTTATGTTGTCAGAATTCACAGTCTGGAGCAATCTCTCTCTACAAGAAAGACAGTATACAGGCTCGACCAGAAATAGTAAAAATCATTTATTTTTGGATCAATTTTCTGATTTTCCTTAAACTTTATTGACATCTTTCACTGTTATTTCTGTATTCACCGAATTCACATGTACTTAGAGTAAAATTTCCTTTTAAATACTAGATACACACTACTTGCAACACATTCCCACAATCACTATAATCATATATACACTGGATTATGCTGTAAATTACTTTCCTCCACCCCACCACACACACACCTACACACACACACCTACACACACACACACACACACACACACACACACACACACACACACCAAACACCAAATGCTAAAAATATTGAATATCCAAAGTATGATACTATTTTGTTTATCTTTAGAACAGGTATGTTGGGTACGGGTAGCCATATTGACAATGCAGTTAATCTCCCAACAGGATAGTGTCACAATCACAGTCATATTCATACTGCACCACAGAGAAAAAAAAAATAACAAAGCAAAACAAAACAAGGAGAGAAAGCATAATGACCCATATTTTTAATAGGAGATGCAATGAACGTTTACTGAGCGAAATGTCAGCTCACAACATCGGAGTTCCCCCTGTCTAGCATTCAATAATGGCCTTTGACTTCCGGGAGACTCTGCTCAGTTGTCCAGTGATGCCAAGACTACACACTTGAGTACATTGGACTCTTTAAAGGGATTGTATAGTTTTGGTTGAGACCTATTTCAGGTTTCTAACATTTTTTGGAGAGATGAGAAACCTCTTATGAAATATGAAAGAGCAGGTAATTCTATGATAATTGGTTTTGAAATGGCTGAGATAGATCTATCCAAAAAAGAGTGATTCTAATAAAGTGTGGGACCCACACTTAATTACGATCACTGTTTTTGGATGTTTCAGTCATTCCAAACCCAATTTTCATCAAATAAAGTTTGAATTCCTTGAATTCCAAATAAAGTTTGAATGGTATGCTCTGTACTATATCATAAGTGTTTTCTTGGTGTCTCGCAAAAAGTTAAAAGTCCAATTCTCATCTCCACCAATACTGTACCATCCCTTTAACCTAAATGTTGTATATTGCAGACACAGTGTGTTTGTCACACACTGCTCTTGTTTGCTTATTGCTGTTGCAACTGCACTTCTCAGCCAATCACAGCCTGGCTGACCTGCCAGATAACGTGCTGTTCCTCGGGTCTCATCTGCCTTACATACCTCTCTTTTCACCTGAATTTCTATGGGTACTTGGTCAACTGTATCCATACTCATCTAGTGAAGCTTTCAAGTCTTGAAGCTTGCAGTAAGTATACAGCCTGTTTGACAGTGACTAAAAGTTTCATCAACAATACTTTCTAGATTTTAAGCCCTTGAGCGTTAGAAAAGGCTGTCTCTTAAGTTAGTATGATCTCTTACAATTCTGACACTCAAATAATTGTATCTACAATGTCCTTTCTTAAGAGTCTTTTCACCATATCAAATGAAAATTAATGATAATGGACAAATGAATGAATAGGAAATTTCAAGAAAGGCTTTGTCACAGGTAGAGGCCAAAATTGGCTTTATTTTGTTATATATCATCTTCCAAGGGGAAAGTGTTATTGGCAGTGCAACTTTGCAACAGAAGGTTTCTATGCAGATGTAACACACTCCTATTATTGAGACCAGCTGATAGTGATGCAGAAAACCTTCGCAAAAGTTCCCTCTTGCTTGGGGGTTAGAATCTATTGAAGACATGATAATTAACTATTCATTCTCGGCACAGAGCTCAATGCGCAGGTCAGTTTGTCGATGGACTTGATGTATGTTCTGTTATCTGTATAGGCATTTTGTGCATTATACAGCTTATACCCAGTAAAGCTCGTTGGTATAACATGTGCCCCGCCCTAGGTGATATGTTAGTCAAGTTTTAGTATTCTGCTCTTTGCTTTCATTAAAACATGTAACTTTTGCGTTCGTTCAGGAAGAAACTTAAAATGAGGTTCTGGAAGAATGTTTGGTCGGGGGTTCTTTCTATTCAATAAAATTTGATTTTCAGGACTGAGGCTGCTCTTCCTTGAAGCTGAGGGAGTCAGCCAAATTCACTGTGCAGACAGGGACCTCACCGCCATAACAGCTCTCTCATCACTCTGATCAACGTCAAACTGTTCTTCACTTCCAAAGTGGTGCTCCAGTGACACTTTATCAAAGCTGAAATTATCTGCAGTGGTATAGCTTACATCCATAGAAGGTATTTATAGCATCCTACATTTGTAACTAGGTTTTGGTGTGTTTGGGTGTGCATGCATGCACGCATGAATGTAGTCCACGAGTATCATAAAAATCATTATACTAGGATATGCAAAACTATAGTATGCAAGCTCTGTGCGCTGTGCAGCAGTTTCAGATGAAAAAATAGTATTGAAGATATCAAATAGCATTAGGACCTCCCACACATCACCTCGCTCCAAAAATCCAGATCAGAAATTATCTTTTTTTTTACTTAGCCTAATAAAGCAAACACGAACGAACAAATATCTTGCACACTACCTAGTATGTGATAGAGCTACAATGAGCAACCGACCCACAGGGCAGCTACTGATTCTGAATGTTACATGTAGATGGAGTACAAATGTTTATTACGCAATGGCTTTTGATAACTGTACTGTATGCTGCCTTTTGTGGTACCGGTAATGATAATGATAATGATAATGATAATGATAATGATAATGATAATGAATAGTCTTTTTTATATCCTATTTCCAATAAAACTAATCAATGGGCTTTACATCCAAATTTGTCCCCGTGACAACGTCAAAAAGAGTATGCAAACTTTTACAAATTCTTTTTCGATTATCAAAACCGAGGGTGATTAAAGCGGAGAGGGTGCAAAAGCTGTGATAAGTATTTAGGAGCAGAAGTGTGTGGGCAATGAAAAACCAACAAGCATCTCATATGATCTCTTGTCAACAGGCAGCCAATGTAATAAGCCAGTTCGGGGTTAGCTCATGGGCACATCGGTACAAATGACCTTTCTTCTTTCTCAGTTGATTAGGCACTCCACGAGTTTTCAAGCGAGAGAAGGTATTTCAGCTTACCCGATGTAACAATTTATGGAATTCATCAGTCATGTTCAAAGAAAGAATGAACTTGCGTAGACCAGGTGACCAGAATGATCCATCAATTAGCACTTTGGAAAGCATCCATTTCATTATTTCGTATTGAATGTATTAACAATCTTTTTTCTATTGATATTGTCAAATACCGCATTTGCTGTCAGGTGGATGTGCTAGCAAGCACCACTCATAATGATCACTTGAATAATCATTACATCACAGATGCTTATCTCAGTGAATAAAAAACCAACATGCTCTGCCGGTACTGATGACCTTTTTCTGCTCATGCTCAAAGCGGAACCCCGAACTGGCTTATTGTTTGAGTAGTGGAGATAAAGTGGTGGTTTATGGTTGCAAATTTTTGTTCTTGCAAAGGGCTAATGTACTTGATCAACTAAAAATTTAAGGGCATGTGAAATTGTTCCGCAAGTTCTGATTTGCCAATTATGAACACTTGCAAAAATGTATATTATTAAATACATTAGCCAACATATGCATTGAAATATCTGCTTTGTGTGCAACAACTGATAGCTGGCATAGAGCAGAAGGTCCTTTCTTGCTCTGCAGTTTTATTAGGTAATCAAATATTTTGATATTATTCATCCATCAACTCCTTCTGGGATTAAATGAATACAAAAAGAAATAGAGCCCACATGCTGAAAACACATTGCATAAACGCATTGTAAACACACATTCATTGTACATCGTATTATGATACCCATGCCAAGACATAAATTACACAAATATATCCTGCATTGTTATTGAAAGGGCCGGGTAGACATGAGGTAAAAAATAAACCCACAGGCCTGCTCACAAATATCATACCATGACTGTCAATAATGCCTGTAACAAAGTTTTTTTGTTTTTGTTTGTTTTGTTTTTCTCTTTCTGAGCACACTGGGCAAAAAGGCCCGAGTGCAATACAAATCTAACTACTATAAAGCACATACATAGTTAACATGTTAAAAGACCTTGTAGCATGAGAATTCATGGAGTGTGAAAGCTGCCCCGGTCTGGCTATATATTCAAAAATCCCCACAACCAATCATGCACAGCTTCATCACTGAACAGGTACACACACAGCTAAAAATCTCGACTGGAGTCGACCATTACATCTGCTTTGATGCACGTAAGCACTGACATGTGGCTATGGCTGACAGGCACTGTTCATTGTTTTGAATGTACTGTGATGTGGTGGGTAGCAGATAACCAACCTAATCAGACCATTCATGTTCCCACACTACTTGGTCTTACATGTGACTTAGCTTCACTACATGTAGGTGGCTTTGCAGCTTGTTCATGGTCACAATCTTGATGAAAGATTATGCACTAAAGTAATCAAACCTATTTCCGGAGAGCTTGTAATACGAAAGTGTAATTGTGATCTCAAGATGTACACTTTGTAAAGGTAGCAAAAGAAAAAAAGCATGTTGATGACAGTGCAAGGACAGAATATTTCATCAATATACCGGGTGTCCCAAAAAAGCGGGACGGTGGATTTTCAATACCTTGCGTTCTAAAAGTTATATATTTTTTGAGACTTCATTAGAAAGAGCATTTCTGCAGTTCACAAAATGATACCAAAATCATTAAATTTGGTTCAAGACTTTTTATTCTACACCCAATTCTGTAACTGCAGTCATTTTCAAATTTCGCTAGATTTTTGCGACGTATGAGCATAGAATTTGGGTGCGATATGCATTCCATAAGGTGTATTGTGTAAAGCCTGTTGATCCATGTCAACAAAAGATACAGATTTCACACTGGGCGCGTGCACACTCACAGAGACACACACACACTGTTTTTTTCCTGGCCCGTGCTCAATGTGAATATAAAATAATGTAATCTATATACACGAACAGTATACAAAAATTTATCAGACCAGACTTGACCTCCACAGCAGAATTTGGTAAAAAAAAAATATTCACAGGAAAACTGCCCCAAAAGCTCTATATTAGTTCCTAGCAATACTCGGGTATCGCAATCCTCGGGTGTCACGCCCTCATACGGCTTGTCCCGTACAATGAATCATCTAAAAGAGTCCAGAAGCTAGACTACATGTAACTGATGCACTGTTGTAAGCAGGCTTTACCGAAGAATTATAGATTGATGAAAGTAATGAATACCTTAATATGAAAGTCTGTTTTTGAATATCTAAATGACAGTTCGTCAATGTTTGATGATAAAATTTGTTCATCTCTCAACAGGACAGCATCTCCTTATAGTAAAAATGGATTACAGCACAAGGCATTTTCTCCTTGCACTGTTGACAGCACTGATGGTGTACCTTAGCAACAGTTTGGTTTTGGAAGTATACAAGTTCTACGAAGGGAGAAACGTGTCTCTGGAGTTCCATCAGCCTCTGTCCAGTGACTCCACCCCTGAATTTGAGTTTTACTTGATTCGACACCATGATGCTTGCAATTTCTTCAAAAACGGGTCAATAGTCCGAGGTTGCCTTACGCCTCAGCAAAGCAGACGTTTCTCCATTGAAAGCAAAAGAATGCCAACTAACTTGACAGTGACTCTCAGTATATACAATATTAGTATGACAGACAGCCAAGGATATCTACTTTGTGTGCTAGGCGACAGAAATGGTAAACGCTATGTAGACAATCACATAGCCTTCATCAATGTTCAACATCCCCCAGGTCCAGTAGAGTGTACTGTGCAACCCACTGAGAATTCAGCTGTATGGACTGAGGTTAACTGCACATCTAGGCTTGGTAGTGATGGAGAAGGTTCTCTCTTCTGCTTTCAAGACGAAGAAAAGGCTTCATTAAAGGAATCATCTGTTCGTGTAAATGATCATGTGGCACAGATCTTCTGGATGAATGTCTGTCTTCCCATCAGTTGCTGTGCATATGAAGAAACATTTCCACTGACATCAGGATCTTGTTCCCAGTTTGTATATCACCCTCCAGCATGTACAACCCATGTGCCTGAGAATTCCAAAAACCCTACCAGCAGCCAAACAACTCCAATTACTCTTGGGCCCCAAACAGCCACTCAAATAAGCTCTTCAGAAAATATCAAATTCCCAACACAAACAGCTTCAAATTTAGAGTATGTTGCATTGGTGATATTACTTCCTATATCTCTGGTTGTCATTTACTTATTTTGTTATAATAGGCAAATCAAGCATAGTGTACATGTTTTGATGGCTGCCCCTGACAAGCCCCAATCTAACAAATATGCACCACATACTTTGCAGTACTCTGATATCTATTTGTACTTTAAATACAGGACTCAACATTAACAGTGGCGCCCCACTGGCCACTAAAAACTGATGACAGGCCACCAAATTTCCAAAAAGACTATCTTCTGGATGGCCTGATCGGGCATCTATGATTCAAAGTGGATTGCTATGTTTAGAATCATTTTGTGCCTTTGCATTTCTTTTGCAGGCCACCAAAATTTCAGATTTTAAGATTTTAGTAGCCCGAATGGGCTATCGGAGAAAAAAACTAGAAATGTCGCTATGGCGACTGATGCCTCCGCCATTATGCATGATTCTCCCAATAGGCGTATAGTACAATGTCTTCACAATGTGTAATCCATGACAGTTTCACATAACTGGCAAAATATTGAAATGACAGGTCTGTCAGAAATGTCTTGATCTGGGTTTGCTATAATTTTTTTAAGAGTGCAGGTACACATATTTGGGGAATTGAGAATTTTTACTTGAATTCTGATGGACCTTTTTATTAGTTTAGGCATTGAGTAATTTCCAAGGTATGAAGAAAGAGTGTAATGATGGTACAAAATATATATATATTTTTTTTTCTTCTTTTTTTTTTGGGGGGGGGATTGAAACCTGACCTTTGACCCTAAACCTCTGACCTTTGACCTTCTGGCTGGAAATTTCCCGGAGAATCTCCATTAGGTAATGCATGTATTAAGTTTTGAAACTAATAATGCAAGCATTGCATATACTAGTATATGAGGGACATAATAAAATTTTGAGGAGTTGACCTTGACCTTTGACCCCCTGACTATTGACCCATGACCCCTAAATTCCCTAGATAATCCCTGCCAGTCAGTACATGCATATTTACCAAGTTCCACGAAGATACATTGAACCATTTGCGAGAAAAGTGATATTGCAACATTTTCACCTCACCTTTGACCTTTTGACCTTTGACCTTATGACATGAAACTCTCTCTGGAGAATCTTTACGCAGTAGTACATGTCCACACCAAGTTTCAAGAAAATACCTTTGGGGCATTGCATAGATATGGGGGAAATTGCAACATTTGTAGCATTTGACCTTGACCTTTTGACCTTTGACCTCTTGCCAATGTCACTAAAATCTACTCAACTAATTGTCCCATCATACATCATCCTTGGACCAAGTTTGATGAAAGCTGCTTCATCCAGTTTTGAGTTATCACGTAAACAGATAAATTTTAGGATTTGACCTTGATCTTTGACCTTTGACCTCTGTCCGATTTCACTGAAAAACTAATCAAGTAATTGTTTTATCATACATCATCCTCCAACAAAGTTTGGTGAAATTTGCTTGATGCAGTCTTGAGTTATCGCGTAAACGGATACAATTTCATGATTTGACCTTGACCTTTGACCTTTGACCTTTAGCTGATTTCACCCAAAATCTAATCGAATAATTACCCTATCATACTTCATACTTGGACCAAGTTTGGTAAAATTCCAGTAAATATTACTCAAGTTATCGCGTAAACGAAAGCGGACGGACGTACGTACGGACGGACGGACAACCCGAAAACATAATGCCTCCGGCACCACTTCGTGGCGGAGGCATAAAAAGTTAGTGTTGAGCCCTGAAATAACAAGAATGTATAAAGTCAGCCCATGTACATATATACCCTACATGACTGACAAACCTGACAAACTTAAGAATTCAATCTATTATGCATGGCTAAAATAGAGGATCTAATAGATGATTCTCTCTGAAATTCTCTACCTGCCTATATACATCTAGCCATTTCCGTTAATCAGTTTACGACTCTGCTGAAAACTTATCTCTTTTATTATAGTAGATAGTTCTTTGGAATGGTCCAGTTGTAGGTCGATAAGTAAAAGTGCACACTCACTTTGATTTTCAGTACTTATTTATCACATTTATACACTGTATCTATTTTTTTCTGTGTGTCTGTGTGTTTGTATTGGTATTTTCGTATATATTTTGACTGAATATTAATTTCCCGTAAACTGTGTGCTTCAAAACATCTGTACTTAAGTGTCTTATAAATATATTGTATTGAAATTATTATCATTAGTAGTAGTAGTAGTAGTAGTAGTAGTAGCAGTAGTAGTAGTAGTAGTAGTAGTAGTAGTAGTATTCAAACAGAACAGAGTTGATACTAACCTGGTCAATCATGAATAAAGCCTAAAGATTTATTATTTTTTAAAAAGTTTTAAAAAGTATCATTTCTCTCCCACTTCTGTTTCCAAACTTGAACTTCAGTAAGTAAACTTTGCGCTTCAGACTTGGCACACAATAGTGACATTGTCCAATAACAAGTAGCACAGTTCAGTTAAATAGCAGACACCTTTCAAGTTCTTCTATCTTTATTTTCAATGCAGCCCTGCATCAAATCATTCTGTATGCTTCTCTTCAAATGTGTTCATGTCTGTCCTACAGCTTTGTGAAATGTCCTGCAATGATTCCCTATCAAATATAAAGCGCTAGTCTATCTTTTGTCTTTTCTTATTTCAAAAATGTAGATTACCTTTGCTCTTGTTTGATTTAATTCATTGTACATACCATCTGAAATATAATGTCATATAGGTAAAAGCAGGATACAAAAACAATAAATCATGGTCTATGTAAAGTAAACATACTCATGTATCATGTAGTGTTTTATATCAGTCTGTAAAAT
Source organism: Diadema setosum (assembly GCF_964275005.1). NCBI lineage: Eukaryota > Metazoa > Echinodermata > Echinoidea > Diadematoida > Diadematidae > Diadema > Diadema setosum. Next base: position 10,947,961 of record NC_092699.1, read on the forward strand.
TCTGTAAATTGTTGATTTTATAAAGTGAGATATTTGTTCGTGTTAACATTGCAATACAAAAATTGTTATTGAAGATTTTCTTGATTTCAAAAGTTGTCACGTTCACATTTAAAAGACTCATGTACTATATGGCTGTAACTGAAAGAAAACACACAAAATCGTCAGTAGATCTGTCTCTGTAACCCACTGGTGCAATGGGATACAGCTGTACTTAAATTTTCACTGTAATCCTTTGTATCTATGTTTGACTGAGAATAAAAGAATCAAAGTGATTGAATTACAAAGCAAACTTTGACATCAGTTTATAAAATGCCATTTTGCTGTGATCTTCACTTTTTTTTTCAGTTTTTAGCTATTATTGGTACCAACTGTAGTACCTAATTTTGACCTAGATACATTCAACCCATCAAAAACGTGAATAGGCTGTGTAATCCCCCACTCATTCTAAACAATTTGTTTCAAGACATTTATAGAATTACAGCTTCGTTAAAAAGCAACATTATTTCAAATTTTTACATAAATTTTCATCATGATTTTATCCCAAAGTCAACACATCATCTGCTAGCCCTGTATCAAACTCTGGCACTTGTTTATCCCAAAGGTGCCAAATCTGTGTAAGTACTGCCACTGTCACAAACAAGTTTTAAAACTCTGAATATCTCTATACATCCTGTATCTATACACCTACAGTGTACAACATAATTTGGCTTAACATCTTCTGGATGTGACCAATATATCTTTGAAACATACACACAGGTTTGGAGGTTTGGACCCAGTCCCTGAGCCTTTACATCCTGTAACATTCTAACTACTTTAAATCCTCTGGTCTTAAAAAAATATATGCACAATATGCTTTGTGCACTGGGCACCAATCTCATAAGTAGCATTTGAAGGTATGACTTGCCTCAACCAGGGAGGAACCTCCCTGCCTCAACTTTGGGCATCACACACACACATGTGATTGTAACAAAACTGACGTCTGGATTAACTTGGATATATCAAAAACAGGTATACAGTCCATTTCTAAGACTTTCTGCTGGCTCTCTTTAGAAACAACCTGAGAAGTGGATTTGTGTACCCATTCTAATACTAGTATACACTGAACAAAAAAGGGAAAATACAGAAAGAATACTGATTTTCTACTAAGTGATCAACCCAAGTTTATGTGGAGGAGTGATCTTTCAATAATAATAAGTGATTCCAATGATAAATTTTCTCATATTTATAAATAGTTGAATTGTTTGAATTTGACAGTTTCTTCATTAAGATGAGGAGATGCAGCGAAAGTACAGAAAAGCATTGCTCTTCATTGAGTACTGGTACATAGACAAAACAATTTCTAAACCTTACTTTTTCTGTGTGAGATAATGAGAGACCTCTTAATAAAACAAGAACATGTAATTCCAAGAGGAATTCAATGTTTATTTGATGAAATTTGGTTTTGAAAAGGCTGAGATACCCAAGACAGAGTGATCCTAAAGAGAGGTGGGACCTATCTTTATTAAATGACCGTTTTGTTTTTCTCTGTTTTTAATGTCTCCAAAAATTCCAAGACCAATATTCATCAAAAGAAACTTTGAATTCCTATTAAAATGGTATGCTCTACTATTTAATAAGTGGTTTCTCGACATCTCACAAAAAGTTAAAAGTCCAATTCTTATCTGCACTAATACTATACCATCCCCTTAGCTATTGTAAGCTTGCTGAATTACAGACGTCTTTAAAAGCACAAAATTATGTTACACAAAATTCATCATTTAAATTCATGAAATTCTTCAATCAAGATGTTTTCATTGCAACTGACTGACAAATTGCCCTACTTCGACGTAAATAAGCACTGAATTGATCAGTGTTTTTTTTAGTAGAATTCATGATTATAAAAAAAATCATGGGCGTACATACTCGAGCAGGATTCAAACCAATACAACCTCCTGATCTCCAGACAGGCGTCGTCATAAGGATTAGAACCAACATTTGTTGTCGGGAGGAAGCTCGGTGGTTTAGTGGAGATGAGGCCTGTCCGGAGATGAGGCCTGTCCGAAGATCAGTAGGTCGCAGGTTCGAATCCTGTTCCAGTATGTCTACTACTACTACTAAATTGCCTTTAAATTTTGTCTTCTGCAGGATAATGTCTGATTATACCAAAGATGGATAATGCCAGCAAGCATTTTCTTCTTGCCCTGGTGACAATTCTGATGTTGTTCATCAGTAACAATCTGGCTTTGGAAGTCTTCAAGTTCTATGAAGGGCGATATGCATCCATAGACTTCACTCAACCCATGTCAAATGACTCCTCCACCTTTGAATACGAGCTTTACTTGACTGAATCCAGTTGCTACTTCTGTACGAATGGAACCATAGTTCTTGGCTGCCTTACACCTCAGCAACTTGAACGTTTCTCCGTTCATAGCAAAATATCACCAGCTTACTTAACAGTGACTCTCAGCATAGACACAATCAGTTCAGAGGACAGTACTATTTACCTATTTGCTATAAGAAAAGACAGAGATGGGGAAAGCTATTTTTATACCCAAGATGCTTACATTGATGTTCAACGTCCACCAAGCCCAGCAGAATGTACTGTAAAACTATTGGAGTATTCGCCTGCATGGAATGAGGTTAAGTGTACGTCTTCGCTTGCCAGCGACAGTGAAGGTTCTCTCTACTGCTTTCAAGATGGGGAGAAGGCCCCACACAAAGAGAAACCAGTGCGAATAAATGATCAGGTGACACAGATCTTCTGGATGAATGTCCGTCTTCAAATCAACTGCTGTTCCTACGAAGCATCATTTTCACTGACATCTACATTGTGTTCTCAGTTTGTGTATCCAATTCTAACACATACCAGTGTGTCAGATAATTCTAAAAATCCTCCCAGCATCTTAACAACTCCAGGAACCACTGTACCACAGACCAATGCACAGATTACTTCATCAGACAGTCAGGTCACGAAACAAAAAACTTCAAATTCTGTGCACGGTGCAATCGTACTGGTGATATTATTTCCTCTCACACTGGCTGCCATATATTTGTATTGTGAAAGAAATAAACGAAGCATTAAATCAAAGATACAAAGGCAGTACCTATCTACACAATGCATGACAAATATATACACTACTGATAATTTCAATGAATACCGTGTTCAAGAATAACAGGTGTTTATAAATGATTCATCACGCCATATACCGGGGCACCATCGTAACCGGGGCACCATTGTAACCGGGGCACCATCGTAACCGGGGTGCGGCGTTGTGTAGTGCCATCTCATATCCATTATCATACAGTTGTACAATGTTGTCATGGCAAAGTTTAAACAGCGATGAGTACAACAACAGAGCATGTAAATGAGAAGAAAAAAATACTGCTTGCATGCATTAATTGTTGCATAATCACAAACAAGAAAACATTTTTGTGCATAATAACACTAAGAATTATTTTTACACATTTTTGGTAACCCAGGGTACAGCGCTGAAGAAGAATAAATCAACAAAATGGTGAATATTCATTTGGTATTCAAGGGTACCAAATATTGCATCAAATGCCACTGGCCTGTATGTTTGCATGACTGAAATTGAAGATACAAACTTACTTTAGAACATCAGTAGCTTCAAATATTTGCTCAAGTTCATTGGTTACAGAATGGTGAAGTGGTACTACATTCATTTCAAGTCTAAATAATATGTTCTACAATCACACTGAAAAACTGCATTGGCTTTCTAGTTGCAGTTACCACATGTTTTATATTCTTCATCTTTCATCTTTACCATTTAGTGCCATAGACATGTGTAATAATACAATTCAGGGAAATATATTTAAAAAGTATGCTTCCCAAAAATTGTAAGAAAAAGTAAAAGTAGGCATATCTGCTATGTTTATAAGAATGAATGACTATTCTTCATCATTCCTACCAAAACTGTGCAGTGCATTGCCCTTCAAACTCAAACCTCAATCGCTTTGTGTGCTTATACTCACTACAAAATCAATTTAAGATGTCTAGATGCATCAGCATACATGTAGGTTCTACTTCTATGTCTACACAAATATAGGAATACAGGTAAAACTGCTCACTACTAAATATATCATGTTCATCTGTTTCTGAAAGCTCTTTAAATCATACACAACTTCTGTGGTATTTTTGAGAGTGTTAACATAGAGTACTACAGTCCTGTGGGTATTTTTGAAGATTCCCTTCATTTTCTTCTATCATTTGGTAGTGTACATTTTGCATATAAATACTGTCTGAAATATTGTAGAATTATGGCGGTAGAGTTTATGCAATAGAGAAACATCAATATAATTATCATCACGACTACGAACACCTTCATTTCAAATATTTTGCTTTCAGCTGCTTGTTTGACAAAATGTTTCTGAATTTGCAAATGGATATCAAAATGCAATTGCCACATGAATTAGTATGGAGACATTGTGAGCAGCATGAAGCTTCCTGTAAGATACTATGTTCTAATTTAAGAGACCTATGTATTATAAATTCAAAGGAGTTGACACAAAGTTACCAGTAGGCATGTCTTTGTAACCCATTGGCACATGGGAGCTTTGACAGACTGTGTATTGTAACACTACATCACCAAAAAGGAGTGGTTTTGCTTTTCAATACCATGATAGAAATTTATGCAATGTTCAAGAACTTTTGACACCACCAAATGAAGCGCATTAACTTCACCATACTCATTTCATGTGTATCTATGTATAATTGAGAATAAAAGCAACATATGTGAGTTACTTTTGAAAAAAAAAAATGGATGTCAGTCTTTATCAATATATCTTGCTGTAACCTCATTTTACTAAGTTTTTACCAAATCTGTTTGTGGGTATTAAAGGGAATTTTTAGTTTGTTTTGCAACTTAAATTCTTTTCACAGTCAATGTAAATTACGACCTTTTCTCAATTTACATAGATTCAAATGTCATTTCTATGGCAAATCATCCCTGCCAAGCCCTGTATTGAATGTGAAACTTGTTACTTCTTGAGTGCCAAAGTACAAATAACTATTACCACTCTCACCCACAACTTGCAAAATTCTGAGATTTCTTTAGATCTGTATCTACAGTGTACACCTACAGAACGACCTTATTGAATGGCCTCTTGATCCGGGGAAGATGTGAAATCCATAGTGTGGGGTTGGGGCCCAGCCCCTGGGTCTATATAGGGACTGCATACAAGTGTATATCATTCAAACTGTTTTGTATCCTCTGGTCCTAAAAATGATTCCTGCAAAGCTTGGTGAGAAATTATGAGTTTGAAAGAAGATGAAAGGGAGAGAAAATGACTGAATGGAGGAGAGCTGAATGAATTTTGAATGAATGGATGAATTAATGAAGATTGTATAATATGCATGCATCCATACACACATATATACCTTGGTATGCAAAACATACCCATATCACATGTAATACATGCTATAAAATGAATCAATGACTACCAAATATGATTGGCTGACCTGGGTCCTTGGCATGGGTAACAACCACGAACCCCCCCCCCCCCCCTCCCACCAAAAAAAAAAAATACAAATAAGGTGAAAGAAATTTTGACATGAATCAAGTATCATGTACATTGATGTATTCTCTTTCATCATCCATATGAAGTCACATCATGATCACAAGTATGTCTGCCAACGCACGGCCTTTCTCCCCTTCCACCCCCTCCCCCCCCCCCCAAAAAAAAGAAACAAAAAAAAATTATATTGTGTTATAATATCTATTTCTTTTGTTACGACCAAAATCACTCCGAGAATGATCGCACAAAAGAAACAATCAACTAATGTTCAGGCGGTTTATTAACAGTGATATTGTGGGTACAGACTCGTAATCGGTTTTCACATCAGTACAATAATGATCAATAGAAACAATCACAAATCGGTAATGGAATCACTTACATATTTTGTTATCAAGTAATCCTTTGAAAATGTTCAGATACGATGTTCGATGCACCGATGAATGATCCTTGACGCACCGATGAATGATTCCTCCGACGTAACTCCAGAGGCACAGGTTGCATTAATCCACAGTATAAATCCGGGGTAAAATCCGCGATAGATGTCCACGGTATAATGTTCACAGCGAAACGTGTAGAATCCAGACGTTATGACGACCACGTCCAGTTGATGCGTTGAATGATGATTCACTTTATATTGTCCAGCAAGGAATCCAGCCCGTCACAGCTTTGCCGTAACAATGTCCGTTGACATTAGAATATGGAGTCTATCTCCAACGTAGGCAAATTAATTCTCTGCAGGCAAAATGTCTTCCAGGCCTTATCTCCACAAACACAGTTTGTATAGCAGGTCAGCAGTTAACACAGGACTGACTATAACAAGTCGCTTCAGAGCCAGAAGTGACGTAACTCTCAGAGTAGAGGTGTTGGGTACTCTGCCTACCTCAGAATTTCTCCGGCTTATATACTATCCATTCACCCCTTTCTAGTACATTCTATAATTTTCTCCAACCTGGGGCCACATACCTGAACATACTAGCAAGTCCAAGTTCCAGGAATCCTGGATGACTCACTGCCCAACTATGTGCATAACATCATTGCCAAAATTAACTACCAATCACATTGGGTTACAGGGGCAGTGCCTCACTCAGCCAAATATGTAAGCACTTCCCAGAATTTTCTGGAATGGGTTATATCATTCTAGATTGAGTGAGCTATAATGTATTTCCTGTCACATGCATACATGTACACCTACTGTAGCTACATTGTATACTACATAGAAAATTCTCCACTGATCTGGTCAGCCTGTATGTACTATTATAGAATGTTCTCCATTAATCTGGTCACCCTGTGTACATACACATTAAAACAACCATGCATACAGCCTTGATACATGCACATAACTACTTGTGTGTACATTTGTGACACTTTCTAAAAAGGTTTATAAACATTCCATTAAAAGAATATAAAACACAGCTAAATACTGAATGACACCAGTAAACTACTTGATGAGCACTGTTTGGAGACAGCATTAACCCATTGAGGACGGGCTGATTTTGCTACATCACGCATTTCTCATGTAGACACTTGCCCGAGTATACTAGGGACTCGTCCTCAAGGGGTTAAGAAATCATTAGCTTTGTCCTAAAAAAGTAATGTTCAGTTCCCATTGAAACAGACAACATAACCTACAGAATATACAAAAGGTATCATGAAGCTTGTGTGAACATCAGAAGTCAAACACAGCAGCTTGAAAACATAAAATGTATGTACAAGTATGTAGATTGAGTATCATGTGCAAAAGTTCTCGGTAATAGACCATTAGAGTATTCTTGTAAACTAAGTACAGTCTTTGAACACATGAAATAGCATGGGCTCACAAAAATTTTGATACAATCTTAACCTTTTGCTACAGAACATTATGAACATGTACAGGAGGTTAGCAATAAAAGTGTGTATATGGACAAAGATATCATGTCCATGCTGACGAAGTGTCATATCGGTGGCACAATGTTTTGAAAAATGGTGAAAATTTGAGAGATGTGCTGGTCTCATTAGCACTGGTGTACCTCCACTTCTCAACGTACAAAGTTGTTTCGTCTTCTATAGAATAAAGTAGGCCCTACATGATAGTTTCAATCTCCCCACACTTCACAGGAGTTTCAAATAATGACATAATATATAGTAAGCGACACCCAAATCAATTTGTTTCACCTCTGTGGCACTCACAAATATTTATCTTTTCTTTCAGAATCTTACAGCTGTATACTACACATGTTTGCACTTTGTCTGCTCATTACTTGTACACCTCAAAATACTGTATGTGATGCAATGGATATACTGTAATCTTTTTTAGGAATCATTTTGTTGTGGTTGGTGTTCTTGAACTTCACAAACAACGAAAATTGTTTCCGACATACTCTGTAGAACTGCCCCCAGCAAATCAAAATAAGAGCTAGGCCTATACATAGACATCCCTAGGAGTGTATCCAGGACCTTGGGGGGGGGGGGGGGTCGTAATCATGTTTTGGACCTTTTCACTATGAAAGATAAGCAAACATGCTAACACTCACGCGCATGCATTAGAATGTACCTGATGATACTCTGCATGCATTCCATGGCCCATTTACGCTGGTGGTATACTGTAAAAGTGGTTTCTTTCATGTACAGGTACTTTCGCGGTTTCCATTGGTGCCGACTTTTTCGTGTGCGTTTAAATTCGCGGTTGGGAAAATCTGTGAATTCACAGTCGGCAAAAACTGTTTTATTTTGCACATGAAAACCCAAACTATAATCCACTTATTCTTTTATCATTAAATAGAATTAAAATTAAAGGCAGGCTTACCTGAAATCCCGTCTCTCGAGTACTTTAGAACATGCCTGTACCTATACATTGCGCGGTATCGCTGGTGTGTGTTGACCATCAATACACTCAATGCGCGGAATCTTCGTGTGTGCATGTGCGCAACAGCGTTGTAACCATCGGCGAGTTCAAAACATTTTCGCGTGATGTTAAATTCGCGGTTCAACCTCAAAGCACGAAAATAAAACCACCGCGAAAGAATCCACTTTTACCGTAACTTTGTGTCAGCTCTAAGATCTGTATTTATCTACGACTGACGATAAGTCTGGTTCTGCTATGAGATACACTGTAATTAATACACTTCAACACTTCGTGAGTTTACTGAACAAAAAATGCAGCTCTTATGCTATTTATTTTTCCAACAAGACTTCAAAAAAAAATATATATATTTTTACAATACTTTCCCACAAAAAAAAACCTATTACAATTGCGTTCGTATTTACACCAAAGAAATTATAGAAACGTTCAGGAGCAATCCAATGAGATAATATAATATGCTAATAAATCCTTTCCTCACGTAAACACATCCTAGACTAATCTTATAAACACATCCTAGACCCGGGTTGAATAAAATACCTGTGGTTCAATACTTTACTGTGCGCACGTGTGGTTTCAATGTATACTGTCCGACGGGAATGGGGGGGGGGGGTGAACTAGTCTGTGCGGTAATGCAGAAGTTGCCTGGATAATCGCGATGTCGAGGATGTCGTCCGGCTGGCGGGAATTGTCGTCGTGTCGACCGAGATGCCACCGCTTGCACCGGAGGACTACCAAGGTACGGGAATTCTGTCCGGGTAGCGTGAATTGCCCTCACGCTAACCGAGATGCCGTTGAGCTAATGGTGATGCCGTCAATATGATGCCGTTGAGTTACCTGACGGTGATTCCGTCGATGTAGTGATGATTCCGTCGAGCGTATTTGCTATGCCGTCGAGCGTATTAGCGATGACGTCGAGCGTATTAGCGATGACGTCGAGCCCAGCTCGTCAGTGTCGATGTTTGATTTGGTGTTCAGACCCTCAAGCAATGGTGAGGAGGATACTTCAGCTGTTGTCAGTGCCTGCAGCATGTCTTGGGCGTGCCCTGCCCTAGTCTAGCGGGCGACGTATTTTTAGCCTAAATCAGTGATTGGCAGTCAATAGAGGGCGCGACGATGTGGAAGTCAAGTTGACTAAAAATACGTCTAGTAAGAAACCTCTGAATAGAGGCGTGGAACCGGGTGTGGCAAGACAGTTGTCAGTCGTCAGCTCTCGAAGTTTTATTGGCTGAGCATCGGATGTCAATCAAAACACGTCGCAGAGCCCGAAGAAATGCTAGTCTACTCTCCTAGGTATACAACAGATAATCTTTCAAGAAAAATACAGTTTGCCTGTCTCTTTCACCTTACTACAGTATTTTTTTTTTACTCTTCTCCATTCTTTTGGAGGTGTATACATTTTACCTTACTTCAAATAGAAAAGAATGATGGTAATCAGTGCAACTGACTTCAGTTATAAATCTACGAGGGTTTTGCACGTGGAAACTACGCCCAAATTACTGCCGAATGCAAACCTTCAATAATTGGAGTAAAGTCTACTTGATATTTACTTCAATTGTACGTTTCGGAAATGTATTTGATATCACCACTCCCCTTTATTATTTCTAACCTTCAGTGACCATATATTTTGTATTAAACTTTGCATGATATTTCCTTAACATCAATAAAGCTGCCGTCGAGACATCAATCTCCATATCGGAGCACCGTAGACTTTAAGCAGGCATTTTCTGTCATGTTCACGCGTGATCACACTGTCACGGAAGAACTCGTCCGCGGTAACACGGGCGTCCAAGGGGAAAACAAAGAGGAGCTAAGATTTCTGCAAAGCCAAAGGCACAGGTGAAATATGGTGCATTCTTTGCAACCATGAAATTACGAGATGCCATCTATGTGGTCCTGGCAACAAGTAATGATAAACCGATTCAATCTGATTCACATTTCTTTACAAATGCAAATGAGGACATCTTTCTGACCATTCCGAATGCATGCCAATGCAGAAAATTGTTGCCTCAATCGATTTCGTCACCTCTGCTGCTGTTTTGATTGACATCCGATGCTCAGCCAATAAAACTTCGAGAGTTGACGACTGACAACTGTCTTGCCACACCCGGTTCCACGCCTCTATTCGGAGGTTTCTTACTAGACGTATTTTTAGTCAACTTGACTTCCACATCGTCGCGCCCTCTGTTGACTGCCAATCACTGATTTAGGCTAAAAATACGTCGCCCGCTAGACTAGCCCTGCCCTACTGCGTGGGGCTGCTGTGCCATGACTCTCCTGCCTGAAATGCAGCGCTGCGTTGTAGGCCGATCAGCTACCTCTCTACTCCTATCACCAGTGAGTTAGAAGAGCATGTCTTGCTCTGACAGATGTTCAGATCCAACTGCTTTTTCCCTCCAAATTTACTTTCCTTGTCGCCTCTAATGTAACTCCACCCTCTACTGTGCTTAAACTGGTTCCAACTAGCTTTCCCCTTTTTATTACCTGTCCCTTTTCTTTCCAATTAATTCCCCCTTTTGGCTTTAAACCTATATCCCAACTATCTCGCCCTTACTAAATACCTATTCTTTCCTACCAGCTCTCCCTTTCTACATTAGCCATTCTACCCTGACTCCACTGAGCCTCCCTCTTTCTTCCACACTGTCCTTTCTCCCTAACCACTTCTCTCCACCTGGCTTGCCCGATTCTAAATTTCTATGCTGTTTACGCCTGCTGTCCCCATTTCCCACCTGATGGCTTGCCTGAACAAAGGAATCTCACACATTCCACACTCGCACTCTCAATCACATCGTGACACTTTGCATTGCATTGCATTGCATATAACTTCACAAAGTTAGTTAGGGTGAAAATTGCTTAACAAACTCAAAAAGTGACTGTTCAAAAACAATGTGAATGTCAAATATGGTCTGTCACCTTATTTTCCGCATGTGTGTTTTCTCTTTTTAATGAGTCTATGAAAAATTAATGTTCATGAATAATGTGAATGTCTAATATTATGGTATCTGTCACCTCTTTTTTGCGTCTGCATCTTTACTGTACTTCTAGTGTAAGTCTGTGGATATGGACGGGGGATGGGGGGAGGGTGTAATTTCCACTCTCACATGAGGAAGCCTCTATTTTGCATGTATAGGCTTTAATTTAACAATCTGGTGCACACTTTTAGGGAAATATTAAAAAAAAAAAACTCTGATCAAGTACAAGAGAAATAAAATATTCAGAACAATGTGAGTGGCTAAATGGTGTTTTTCTCCATAATTATGTGCATCATTCATTGTACACAGAAGTACTGTAGAAAGGGCAGGGAGAGTGTGCACAAGGGGTTTCCCTCTCACATGAGGGAGCTTTTGCATTTCAAAATTGTAATTCAACAATCTGGTGCACACGTTTAGTGGAATTCTGAGAATATTCTCAATAAAAAGAAAAAAATATTGAGGGAAACTTTGATAGGTTGTTGTGGAATCTCTCATGTCTTGTTCCATGTGTATGTCTTTCCTGTAATCTTTAGAGGTGCATGTAGCACACGCTCACTGGTTATAACAAAATACATAGCAGTAACTGATGTGGTACATTAATGTATCACAATAATGTCACGATGTGTCACACAAAGATAACAGGCTCAGTTTTAGAATGGTATGAATTGGGTTTGAATTACCTCGCGCAAATGCAAAGGATTTTGGACTCATTGCTAGTACTTACCTTTACATTTATTCAATTGTAGAAAGAACCTAAAAAACGAACCTTTAGATAATTTTTTTTTTTTTTGGGGGGGGGGACGGGGTCATACGGCCCTTCCCATCCCCCACCCCCTTGCATACACCCATGATCCCATAATGAACGTAACGATAACGAGTTAGTGCAATCATGTTTACCCACAAGATAATATAGGGCAAACCAACCATTAATGCTCACTCATGTCATGGTCTCTCTCCCCATGGTAGCTCTTAAGAGGAGTGTCAGAGATCAAAGGCAGTGAAAGAAACATTGTGTGCACATTTGGCAGCTGCAAGGGTGTTTTGGCTGCTGCAAGGGTGAGCACATTTGGCAGCTGCAAGGGTGAGCAAACAGTCTGTTTTTGTTTGCTTTTTTTGTTTGTTGCTGATTGCTTGTTTTGAACAACCTCAGGTATGAATTTATCATCACAGTCTATTTTTCTTCAGAAATAAATGCAACGAGACATGAAACTCGTCATTTGAAGACAATTAGGGATAGTTTTATGCATGATTAAAAATCATTACTGGTATATGAGGCGTGGAGAAACTATGCAAGAGCCTTAAATGTGCTGTGCAGAAGCTTCCGAGCAAAGAGACAAAAATAGTAGAATATCAACTACTACGGGCCTTCCATATCTCCTCTCTCCAAAAATCCAGACCTGTTTTTTACTTGGTCTCAGATATTCTACGATGTACATTTATTTTTTCACTAAAATTAAGTGCATTTTGAGGATCGATATATTGCAAGTTATATTGAAAGTGACTTCCAATGATTAAGTTCTCGTAAACATGTCAGTTTGACTGTTTCTTTATGAGAACGCACAATGAGAAACAGTAAGCTACCGAACCTGGACAAGACACTGATAGCCTTTCCTGTGTGTCTGTTAAACACAATAATCATTCATGAAAGTTTTTATTTACTTAGAACTTTCTTTCTTTCTTTTTCATTGGCAGCCATTATTCACTACTTCGATCGATTGATCACAATAAAAAAAGAAAAAAAAACATGTAGAAAGCATGTCAACACAATTGAAGGCTTGCCGATTTCCAGCTCTTTCCCTACACGAATGCAATAAACTGCACTTCTAGCTATATCAAATCATATTCCTTGTAATTACACTAGCTGCCAAACATTAGATTATACTGCATAAACTTGCCTAAAAATTCTGTCTTCTGCAGGCCAATTTCTGGTTCAAAAATTGGATGACAGCAGAAAGCATTTTCTACTCCCAGTGGTGACAGTGCTGATGATGTGCCTCAGTAACATTCTGTCTTTAGAGGTTTACAAGTTCTTCAAAGGGAGAGATGTGTCGCTGGACTTTCATCAACCTCTGTCCAGTGACTCCACCTCCAATATGAGATTTACTCAATTGACGCCCCGTGCTACTTCTGCAAGAATGGAACCATGGTTCCTGGCTGCCTCACACCTCAGCAATTCAGACGTTTCTCTGTTCACAGCTAAAGATCATCAACTTACTTGAGAGTGACTCTCAGCATAGACACCATAAATTCTGAGGACAGTCAATTCTACCTATTCGCTCTGATGGAAGACAATAAGGGTAAAAGCACCGGATTCACTCAAGACATCCAAATTGAAGTTCTGCGTCGTCCAAGTCCAGCAGCATGTACTGTAAAACTATCAGAGTATTCACATGCATGGAATGAGGTACATTGCATCTCTGTGCTTTCAAGCGATGGTGAGGGATCTCTCTACTGCTTTCAAGACGCAGAGAAGGCTCCCTACAAAGAATCACTAAATATTTGTGCGACATAATGATCATGTGACATGGGTGTTCTGGATGAATGTCAGTCTCCCCATCAATTGCTGTTCATACGAAGCGACATTTCCACTGACATCCGCATCATGTTCTCAGTTTGTGTATCCCACTCCAACACATACTACCTTGCCAGAAAATTCTAGAAACCCTCCCAGCAGCCAAACAACTCCAGGAACCACTGTGCCACAAACCAATGCACAAATTTCTTCATCAGAAAAACTAAGCACTGAAAGCAAAAGCACAGAGGTCACAACACAAGCGACTTCAAATTCTGTGCATGGTGCAATTGCACTGGTGATATCAATTCCTCTATTATTGGAAGCCTTGTTCTTGTGGTGGTATATGACAAAAAAAAACTATTAATTTATGGTTGTAATGGCAAAACTTATCTACCCAACCAATGGCAAACATCTAGTAAATACACTGAGTGATAATGCTTCTGGACAAAGAAGACCATGTCCACAAACGACAGGTTTTATAAATGCCACTGGCCTGTATGTTTGCATGACTGACTTGGAAGATAAGAACTTACTTTAGAACATCTGTGGCTTCAAATATTTGTTTATGTTCGCTGATTACAGAATGATGAAGCAGTACTACTGTACATCTATTTCAAGTCCCAATAATTTGTTCTAAAATCACACTGAAAACTGCCTTGGCTTTCTAGTTGTGGTCACTACATGATTTTTATATTCTTCATCTGTCTTCTTTTAGAAAAATAGTATCTTTACCTTTTAGTGGCATAGGCATGTGTAGTAATACAATTCAGGGAAAATATATTGTATACATTTAAAAAGTAATTACAAAAAAAAATGTACTATGTTTATGAGAATAAATGACTGTTTTTTCATATATATATATATGTGTGTATATATATATATATATGAAGAGTTTGTTTGCAAAAACCGATAAGTCCATTTTTGAAGATTTTGAAGTACGGTCTCTGTCATAAAGTACAAAATAATACCTTTTAAATGATATATTGGTCACTACATATAAAGGTACATTTTTTTTAAAGTTATGGTCAAAAGAAGCAAAAATTTTCTTATTATTCTCTTTATTTTTCTTGACCTTTAATGGCAAATACCTCCATTTGACAAATATGGACTTATCGGTTTTTGCAAACAAACTCTTCATATGTATATATATATACTACCAAAACTGTGCACTGTATTGCCCATCAAACTCAAACCTCAAATGCTTTGTGTGCTTAATACTAAAACGCTTTGTGTGCTCATACTACAAAATCAGTATAGGATGTCTTGATGCATCAGCATAGGTTATATTTCTATGTCTACAGAAATACAGGAATGGAAGCAAAACTGCTCACTATTAATATATACATGTTCATCTGTTTCTGATAGCTCTTTAAATTATACACAACTTCTGTGGTATTTTTAGTGTGTTTAACATACAGTACTACAATCCTGGAAGTGCTTTTGAAGATTGCCTTGATTTTCTTCTATCATTTGGTTGTGTACATTTTGCATCTACTGTCTGAAATATTGTAGATATCATGGTGGTACGTGTAGAGTTCGTTCCTGCAATAGTGAAACACCAATATAATTGTCATCACAACTACAAATGCCGTCATTGAAAATATTTTGCTTTCATCTTTTTGTTTGACAAAATGTTTCTGAATTTGCACATGGATATTCAAATGTGATTGCCACGAGAAATTAGTCGGGAGACATTTTTAGCAGCATGAAGCATCCTCTTAAGATACCATGTTCTAATACAAGAGACGCACGTATTATAAATATAAAGAAGTCGACACAAAATTACCAGTAGGTGTGTCTTTGTAACCCATTGGCACATGGGAGCTTTGAAAGGTGTACCACTACTTTACCAAAAAGTCACTTTTGATTTACGACACCATGATAGAAATTATGCAATGTTCAATAACTTTTGACAGTATTAAAAAAAAGCATATAGATTTCACCATATTCATTTCATGTGTATCTATGTATTTAAAATTGAGAATAGAATCATCTAATTGGAGTAAATTGTTTTTAAAAAATGGATCCAATGTCAGTCTATATCAATGTATCTCGCTGTAACCTCATTTTACTAAGTTTTTACCAAATCTACGCTTGTGGGTATTACAGGAATTCAGAGTTTGTTATGCGACTAAATTGTTTTCACAATCAATGAAAATTATGATCTTTTTTTCTAAATTTTTATAGATCTAAATGTCATTCCTAAGTCAAATCATTATTGCCAAGCTCTGTGTAGAATATGAAACTTGCCAACTTCTTGAGTGCCAAGGTTGTTAAATATTGCCACTGTCACCCACAACTTGCGAAATTCTGAAATATCTTTTGATCTGTATATACATGTGACTATGCACCACAAAACGCACAAAAAGTTGCACCCCTTGATTTTACGTGAGGACTCAAAAAAAAAAGGTGAAACACATCAATCAAGTCAATATTGGGTTTTTCATGTTTTCTAAAAGAACTACCCTTCTTCTACATTATTAGTTGATCCGAGTATCCTCTTGAATCACCTTCTGTATCTGTACGGATTCTTTCTTCTTCTTTCTTTCTTTCTTTGTTTCTCCCCAAAAGTTGCGCAGAGGTTAACTCAAAAAGTTCTTCGACTATCAGTTTCAAACTCGTACCATATATGTATCATGTCCCAAAGACAACAGATCTAATAAAATCATTGTGATCAGTCGACCGTGACATCACTATGACGTCATTATATGAAATCACATTCTCATTCATATCTCATTAATGGAATGGAATTTCTTAATGAAATTTATGTCTCATACAGTTCAAGCTCTTTCTACTCATCTTCTCAAAATTCATGTTTACATTTAAAACATACGCATACGTGCACATTGAAATGATGACATGCTCCAATCAATCTCAATTTTTTTTTTTTTTTGCACATGTTTCAGATCATTTGGAGCATTTTTTTAAAAACGGAAAAAAATGAACGGACGCGTACCCGCATGCACACATACCCACGTGGAGCTCGTATGCAATGGCAATTCCCCATTTTTTGACATGGATCGGATGTCTAAAATGTAAAGGAATAATTCTGTCAAGTTTCAAGTCAATCCGACTCAATATGACGTCGTACGGGCCCGTTAAAGTTGAAATTCCACACACGTCAGTGGCGATATACAGTGCAACTATGCCAAAAAAAAAAGTCGATTTTAAATCCAATTTTACTCGTCAGGATGGACGGTGACCCCCATTTTTTGTACGTATTCTGGAAGCTGATGAGTTGTACAGTCATGTCATTTCATGGGTTGGCGATGCTGGCAAAATGATTGAAATATATGGAATTTCTCAATGAAAATGAATAGGCAAATTTTCTCTATTAGAGTGCAGTTGTTTTTTTTTTCTGGAAATAAAAATTGACATGACTGTCATTATCGAGCACTAGCTCACTTACCTGCATTAGAATGCCCACAATCTGATAATACTTTGCATGCATTTTATAGCCCATACACAGTCGGTATAACTTTGCATGGCTTCTTAACTTCGCAAAGTTAGGGTGAAAACTGCCAGACAACCTCAAAAAGTTAATGTTCAAAAACAAAGGGAAGGTCAAATATGGTCTGTTGCCTCATTTTCCGAGTGTGTTTTCTCTTTGTACTGTAAAAGTAGAAATTTTCGCGCATTTCGCGCAACCAGAAACTAGCGCAAAAATAAAAGCACACAAATATTTTTGCTTGCCATATATTGCAGTACTTGAAGTATTGAATCCGCGGAAGTCAAAACACACGAAACTCTTCTTATCCTGCCAAGCGCGAAAAATTAGTCGCGCCAAAAATAACCACTTTTACAGTAATGAGTCTACGAAAAAATTAATGTTCAAGATTAATTTTAATGTCTAGTAATATAATATCTGTCACCTCTTTTTCTGCAACTGCATTTTTACTGTACTTCAGTATAAAAGACCCTGATTATAGTGCAGTGCCGGGCCGAGCTGCTCGGCCTCAATTGCAGTATTCGGCCCCGTAATTGTGTCCGTTGACAGTGATGGGCTCAGCCCGGGTTTTAATTCAAACCTTTCAATATTTTGTAGTAGTGGCGCTCTGCTTGTAAACAAACACTATTATTGGGAGTGCGCCAGTCGCAATGTGGTATAGTCTGCTTTCAAGACCCTTTGCCAACTGGACTCCGCGGCGACGAAGTCACTTCCCTGCGACAAGGTCGCCACCTTTGCCAAAGGGAAAGACCTCTGCAGGACAAAACCACCTTAAACTATACTAGCTTTCGACTTTGAGGGCGTTAATGTCCTGAATAGCGAAATAGTACGGGCAGGGGGTCTGGAAGCCAGACTTAATTTGGTACCGCATTCGGCCCAGTTTGAGTTTACAGTGAGAAAAGGTCAGGCTCAGCAGCAGCTCGGCCGCGGCCAAGACTACCTTCAAAGCTTGGCCAAATGGCTTGATTTTGGTACTGAATTAGGCCTTTTGTGTGTTTAGGCCTACAGTGAAATGAAGGCCGGTCTCAGCCGCGTACCAGCCCGGCTTTTTCACTTACTGTGAGAGGGGTCCTACTCTGTGGATATGGAAGGGAGAGGGCACATGCAAGCAATAGACATGATTCCCAGAGCAAACAACATGCAGAGAGTGAGGCGCGAGTAATACACTCAGCCAGCTGTGATCAGGAATTGCTGTGAGACAGGAAAATACAGTGCTGCTTGAAGCAGACGACAGGCTCAGTTTCAGAATTGAGTTGGAATTACATTGCACAAATGCAAAGGTTTTTGGACTCATTGCTAGTACTTACCTTTACATTTATTTTATTGTAAAAAGAACTTTAAAAAATGTGGAAATTTTTTATTTCTTTTATTTTTTTTTACATACATGTACACCCATGATCCCATAATATTAAGAGCAGTGAGCACATAGAAACCAAATGATACATTTAGGGCAAACCAACAGTACGTTGTACCTCACTCATGACCTCTCTCCCCATGGTAGCTCTTGAGGAGAGCGTCAAGAGATCAGTGACAATAGAAGTAACATTGTGTAAACACCGTGGCAGCTGCATGCCAATAGCCTTTTGTCAAGGCCCTCTCGCTGTATGGGCGAGCGAGGCGAGCCCAGCCGAGCGTGCCAGCGCGCAACCCCACTCAGCTGGGCTCTCTTCACCATACAGCAAGAGGGCCTTCACAAAAGGCTACAAGCGCAAGCACACACTAGCTCCAGACAAAAAAGTAGGTAAGCACATGGGCATGAGTCTTTACAGAATGGGAAAGCAACATGTGGCTCAGCTTGCATTTAAATCACGGTAACTCTTTCAGCCAATTGCATGATAAGGTCATGCACACTGTCAATAGCGTGTGAAAGTACTGAACATTACAAAGAAGAATCAAAGAGTTGAACTTTGGACTGCTGCACACTGCTGGAATAAATTGGACATCAAGAACTGGTATGTAGTCTGTTTTTCTTTACTTTTTTATTTGTTGCTGAATGCTTGTTTCGAACAACCTCAGGTTTGAATTTATCATCACAGTTTTGCCGGGAAATGTGCAAACCATTCATTTAACCTATATTATGTATACATTGAAGAGAAACTCTCAACCAAAGCTGCGCACGAACCATTACCATCTTTACCATCTGTCTTAGCGACTATCTGTTTTTTGTTTTTTGTTTTTTTTTTACATTTTCAGCATTTCCTTGCAAACCCTATAATGAATTTTCGCCAGATTTGGCAGATGACACATCTTAATGGTGATATGATCGTAACTTGCTAAAATGAGCCCCCCCCCCCCCCCCCGACACACACCAGTCCTAAGGAGGGAGGGGGGGGGGGGGGAGTTGAAGCCTCAGAGTCAATAAACGCTTTATTTTTTTTCTTCATCAGTCGAACCGAAAACGATAGAGCTAAGTTAGTGCTATGAAGACATTAATGACTGAAATTTCATGTTTGATTATGGCAGACCCAGGGGTACCCTGGGGTGAGGGGGAAGAGGGGGATTTTTCCACATTTTCAGCATATTCTCAAAAAATCTAGGACGGATTTTCACCCAGCTTGTGAGATACAGTCATATTTATGGTAATAAAATCTTCATTTGTTAAACTGAGCCCCCCCCCCCCCCATCGCCCAAGGAGGGGGATTAAAGCCTCAGCGTCCCAAAAATCTGGATTTTTAGGTGATCCGAGTATCCTCTCGGATCACCTTCTGTATCTGTAGATTCTTTATTCTTCTTTCTTTATTTCTTTATTTCTCCTCAAAAGTTGTGCAGAGGTTAACTCAGAAAGTCCTCTTCCTATCAATTTCAAAATTATACCATATATGTATCATGTCCCAAAGACGACAGATCTAATAAAATCATAGTGATCAGTTGACCGTGACATCACTATGACGTCATTATATGAAAACACATTCTCATTCATATCTCATTAATGGAATGGAATTTTTCAATGAAATTTACGTCACATATATTTCAAGTCAAGCGCATTCTACTCATATTCTCAAAATTGCCTAATTATAAAACGTGCGCGTACGCGCGCGTTGAAACATTTACATGCTCCAATCGAGCTCAAAATTTTTTTTGCACACGTTTCAGACCATTTGGAGCATTTTTTGAAAAATTGAAAAAATTGGACAGACACGTACGCGCGCGCAAATATACGCACGCACAGCTCATATGCAATAGAAATTTCCCATTTTTTTACACGAATCGGATGTCTGAAATGTCAAAGAATATTTCTACAAAGTTTCAAGTCAATCCGACTCAATATGACGTCATAAAGGCCCGTCAAAATTGAAATTCCGCGCGCGCGTTAATGGCGATATACAGTGAAACTATGCAAAAAAACCCGCCAATTTTAAATCCGATTTTACTCGTCAGGATGGACGGTGACCCCCCTTCCCTTTTTTTTTTACACATTTGGAAAGCTGATGAGTTGTACATGTCCTTTCATGGGTTGGGGATGCTGTGAAAAATGATTAAAAGATATCAAATTTCTTAGTGAAATAAAATAAGTAAATTTTCAAAATGACATCATCAAATTTCAAGTTCACTTAAGCGTATCTCACTTATCCTTTGCCGATTTTCCCCCAGATTTCAGTATATTTTAGCTTATTAAATGCTCTTTCATAAGTGTATATCAAAATTTTGATTGGATGACGGCATCACCTCGTAAAAATGAATTGAAAGTAACCTTGGCAAATTTGACCAGTTTACGTGTTATCTCTATGGGAGTGCAGTTTTTCTGGAAATGAAAATTGATATGACCATCTTTATCGAGCACTAACTCACTTACCCTTCGATGAATATCTAAGAGATTTTAATATGTTGTAGCTGAGACTTTGCGCTATCGTAATGTGCCCTTCGTTTTTTCATGCAATGTCGGGATCACGTCAAAAAACTTGGTTGAAATTAAAGCTTAGCTCCGATGTATTGAGATATTTCTTTCTTTCTGCAACTTTCTTTGTAATAACTCAAGAAAAACAGCCCCTATCACCCCCATACGTATTTTGCACAGGTTTAGTTCATGTCACGTACATTATTTCATAAAATAACAACTACTTGATCGGACACCATCTTGGGTATATGAATAAGGGTCAAAGGTCATAAATGTCTCATTCTGTATCTTGGTGAATACATATCTTATCTTTCCCATATTTTGCACACGCAAAGACCATGTTACAAGAATCATTTTGTGAAATAACCACTTTTTGCTCAGATGCCATCTTGGGTGTGCAAAGTGAGGTCTAAGGTCAAATATATTTCATTCTGTATTTTCGTTAGTGTATACATGCGGAATTCGGTACCAAAGATGGCAGGTCTGAGAATCCAAACATCACACGGTCAATGTCCCCTCAACACAAATGAAACCGGTATGGTCATGCCTATTGGAATCAGGACTCAAATCATTGATTTCCGAACAGATCGGATCACCTAATTTGTCAGTGTTGACAAATTCCAAGTCTAGTTTTTTTTTTTTTAATCTTCTTCTGTCAAACCGAAAGAGATAGAGCAAAGTTAGTGCTATGAAGACATTAATGAATGAAATTTCATGTTTGATTATGGCGGATCAAGGGGTGCCCGGGGGGGGGGAGGGGTGATGGGTGGAGGGGGGTATTCCACATTTTTAGCATCTTCTTGAAATATCTATGAGGGATTTTCACCAAACTTGACAGATAGCATGTTTATGGTAATAATTATGATCTTAATTTGTTCAAATGAGCCCCCCCCCCCTTTCCCCCACCGCCGAAGGGGGGGGGGGGGGGGTCTGCGGGAGTTGAAGCTTCAGCGTCCCTAAACTCTGGAATTTTTTTTTTAATCTTCTTCTGTCAAACCAAAAAGATAGAGCTAAGTTAGTGCTATGAATACACAGCGTTAATTAATGAAATTTCATGTTTGGTTATGGCGGATCAAGAGGTCTCCAGATCGAGGGGGGTGAGAAATCTTTGACGGATTTTCACCAAACGTGGGAGGTACCATCTCTAGGGTAATAGAATCCCACTTTGTTCGAAGGGGCAACAAGTCCAATTTGTTCCCCTTCCCCAAAGCTAGGGATAAGACCAGAGTAGCTCCCACGTCATAAGCAGACGTGAAATTTCATCACAGTATAGGTCTACCTTCTAAAAATGTGATAAAATTATGTTCTATTACTCTTGGTTGTATAGAAAATTTCTGTAAAAAGTATGTATTTCATTTTTCATATGTATAGGGTTTTCAATAAAATTCTGAATTCCACCCGAACGACCCCACCCCCCCCCCTCGTCTTGATCCCTTTCAAGTTCAAGGGGCGGAGATGGGGGGTGGGGTTCCATCTCCTCCCACCTTAGGGGTTGGGACAGTGCTCATTTAGACAAATTGAGGTCATATCACCAGATAAATACACTACGCTACGTGTCAAGCTTGGCAAATATCTATTATATAAGGGTATCAAGAAGAAGCTTAATATGTGACAAATCCGCCTCCTCCGCACTTAACATTAATTCATGAATTAACTTACTATAACAGACACCAGCACTATATTAGCTCCATCACTTTTTTATAGAAGGCTGTTTTTTAAGCTGATATATAACTTTATTTCCCGAGGGATGCGTCTTGAGTTTTCAGGAAAAAGACGAAAATGTGAAAATTAAGCCTCCTTCCTACCCTCTCCTCTTTTTGGGCATCCCTTCATCTGTCATAGTAAACTTGAACCTACATCATGCATTAACTTCATTTACAGTACTATCACCATAAAGATGCTATCTGCCAAGTTTGGTGAAAATTCGTAGATTCGTAGATTTTTCAAGAAGATGGAGAAAATTTTGAAAATCCCCCTCCTCACCTTCACCTCACCTACCCCCGATCAGAGCACCCCTAGACCCGCCGCCATAATCAACCATGAGATTTCGGTCATTAATGTCTTTATAGCACTAACTTTTAAGGTTCGACAGAATTTTTTTTTTTTTTTTTTAAATCATAAGTAGGCCTATAGGGACTCTGAGGGTTCAACTCCCCCCCCCCCCCTCCTCTTCGGCCGGTGGGGGGGGGGGGGTTCATTTTAACAAATTAAGATTGAATCACCATAAATATACTATCTGCCAAGTTTGGTGAAAATCCGTCATAGATTTTACAAGACTATGTAGAAAATGTGGAAAATCCCCCTCCTTTGCCCCTCACACCCCTTATCAGGGCACTCCTGGACCGGTCATAATCAAACCTGAAATTTTAGTAACTAGTGTCTTCATATAACGTAGTTCTACATTCTTCAGTTCGACAGAAGAAGATTACAAATTCCAGAGTTTAGGGACCTGAAGCTTCAACTCCTCCCCCCCCCCCCCACCCCCATTGGCGGTGGGAGGGGGTGGGGCTCATTTTACCATATAAGACCATATCAACGTAAAGATGGTACGTAGTGTATCTGCCAAGTTTGGTGAAAATCCTTCTTGAGATTTATCAAGAAGATGCAGTAAATGTGGACAATCCCCCTCCTCTCCATCACTTCCCCCCCCCCCCCCCAAATCAGGGCACCTCTGGATCCGCCATAATCAAACATGAAATTTCAGTCATTAATGTCTTCAAGGCACTAACTTAGCTCGATCATTTTTTGTTCGACAGAAGATGATTATAAAATACAGAGTTTAGGGACTCTGAGGCTTCAACTCCCCCTCCCCCTTTTTTTTTTTTTTTTTTTTTTTTTTTTTTTTTTTTTTTGGCCGGGGGGGGGGGGGGAGGATTGGGGGCTAATTTCAACTTATAAAGATCATATCACCGTAATGAGGCTACGGGTCTGACAAGTTTAGTGAAAATCTGTCGCAGACCTTTCAAGAAAATACTGAAAATGTAGAAAATCCCTTCCCCCCCCCCCCCCCCCCACGATCCGGGCACCCCTGAATCTCAAACATGCAATTTCAGTCATTAATGTCTTCATGGCACTAGCTTAGGGACTCTGAGGCTTCAATTTGAAGACTCCTCCCCACTTATGGCCCCATGCCCTGCATCCCTGGATCTGCCATTAAACTTGAACTATACTGTCATCAATGTCTTTATTTGGTTATACTGTAGAATACAAGAAGAATTTCGATAAAACCGTACTTCTAGGGCTTTGAGGCCCGCCCCCTTTTTTCAGGGGGGGGGGGGGTGGCTACTATAAACAAATTGAGATCACATTGCCATAATCGTGCTACCTGCCAATTTTGTTGAAAATCTATCAAGGGTTTCATTAAGAATTTTAATCTAAATGGTGGAAGTTCATGGGCGGTTTTGTTATGGAGTTTATCTACTATCTTTATACACAATATCGCTAAAGTAAATGATTTGCACATTTCCCAGCGACGTTTGCATATTTCCTGGCAAAATCGAACTTTTGCACATTTCCCGGCGTCGTGTTTGCACATTTCCCGTTGATGAAATTCGCACATTTCCCGGCGAGACGTTTGCACATTTCCCGGCGTTTGCACATTTCCTGGCAAGACGTTCGCACATTTCCCGGCGAGACGTTTGCACAATTCCCGGCGTTTGCACATTTCCCGGCTCCATAGGGGCTCAGTTGAATTCACAATATTAGTGTATCATTTTTATTCAAAATATACTGTTACCCAATGGCAACACATTTTCCACACTGACAAAAGATTTTTTGCACATGTATCTAGGTAATGTAGAGGTAACACGTGCCAAATTTGAAGCCAAAATGCTCTAAACAGAGAGAGTTAGGATCTAATCGAAATTTTTGTATGATTTTCATTCAAAATTCACTGTTACCATGGTAACACATTGTTCGACAATGATGAAATATGAAGTTTGCATATCTCTGTACAATAATGGTTGCATGTGCCAAATTTCAAGCCAAATGCTCAAAGACTGAGGGAGTTACCTAAATCCACAATATTTTATATGATTTTCATTCAAACTATGCTGTTACCATGGCAACACAATGATCAACAATGACGAAAGGTTAAGTTTGCACATCTACATACCATAGTGGTCAGGTGTGCCAAATTTCAAGCTAAATGCTCAAAGACTGAGGGAGTTAGCTGAATCCACATATGCTTTTTGGCGAAAAAAATTAATTAATTTATTTATTCATTTATTTATTTATAATCTTTTGTCAGGGTAGTCCATTCACCAATAAATAGTGGTCTTCCATGGAGCCCTGAATAATATTGATGAACATATGTACATTAAATAGCAAAACATATATGCAGAAGATGACATATACAGTGTAGATACATACCAGCATACTGTACATTGCAAAGTAACATAAAAAAGTACATGCCACAGCAAGAGTTCACCAGAATGCCGAAATAACAATTAAAACGCTATTATACAGGAATGGTAAAGCCCAGAATGAATTTCGTGTGTTACTTACAAATAGCAACTTTGCTTAAACAATCTCTTAAATGAATATATGGAAGAAGCTGATCTAATTCATTGTTCAACAATAATGACAGATTAAGTTTGAACATCTATATGCTATAACGGTCACATGTGCCAAATTTCAAGCCAAATGCTCAAAGACTGAGGGAGTTAACTGAATCCACAATATTTTTATATGATTTTCATTCAAAATATACTGTTACCATGGCAACACATTGATCAACAATGACGAAAGACTATATATGCTCATCTACGTACTACAGTGGTCACATGTGCCAAATTTCAAGCTAAATGCTCAAAGACTGAGGTAGAATTTACCTGAATCCACAATATTTTTGTATGATTTTCATTCAAAATATGCCGTTACCATGGCAGCACATTGATCAACAATGACAAAAGATTACGTTTACACATGTACGTACCACAGTGGTCATGTGTGCCAAATTTCTAGCTAAATGCTCAAAGACTAAAGAAGTTAGCTGAATCCACAATATTTTTGTATGTTTTTTGGTTTAAAAAAAAAAGCTGTTACCATATCAACGCATTGCTCACCACTGACTAAAGATTGCACATCTATATACTATACTGGTCATGTGTGCCAAATTTCAAGTCAAATGCTCTAAGACTGAGGGAGTTAACTGAATCCACAATATTTTCGTATGATTTTCATTCAAACTATGCTGTTACCATGGCAACACATTGATCAACAATGACGAAAGAGCAAGTATGCACATCTACGTACCATCGTGGTCACATGTGCCAATTTTTATGCCAAATGCTTAAAAACTGAAGGAGTTAGGCTAATCCACATGTTTTTGTATGATTGGTTAAAAAAAACTGCTGTTGCAATGGCAACAGATTTATTAATACACACAGCAAAGGTGTTTTGCACAAATATACATTACATTGATCACATATCCCAAATTCAAACTGAATTGCTACAAAAACTAAGAGAATCCACAACTTTTTGTAAAATTTTTATGAAAATATTCCATTGCCATGGCAACGAATTATGAAATACTCATGAAAAAGGTGTCTTGCACATGTGCCTGTGATAGCAGTCACACATACCAAATTTGAAGTTAATTGCTCAAAAAATGAGAAAGTAGTTCGATCCACAAGTTTTTATGAAAATATGCCGTTGCCATGACAACGCATTATGCAATACTAACAAAAAAGGTGTCTTGTACATCTACCTTTGATAGCGGTCACACATGCCACATTTGGGGTCAATTGCTCAAAAAATGAGAGAGGAGTTTGATCCACAACATCTTGTAAGATTTTTTTTTAAATTTGCCGTTGCCATGGCAACTCATTATGCAATACTAACGAAAAAGGTATCTTGCACATCTCCCTTTGATAGCTGTCACACACGCTAAATTCAGGGATAATTGCTCAAAAAATGAGAGAGTAGTTCGATCCACAAGTTTTTACAAAAATATGCCATTGCCATGGCAACGCATTATGCGATACTAACGAAAAAAGGTGTCTTGCACATTTACCTTTGATAGTGGTCTCACATGCCAAATTTGGGGTCAATTGCTCAAAAAATGAGAGAGGAGTTCGACCCACAAGATTTCGCAACGGACCGACCGCCCGACCGACCGACCGACCGACCACTTGACCTCAGAGTGATTCCTTTCCCCCCCCCCCCCCCCTTACACACTATGTGTGGGCGGGGGTATAAAAACAAGATCAACGTATAAGAGCTGGCTCCTAATTCCAAATTCTCCTAAAAAAAGGCCCCAGTCCTTTTGGGCAACCCCTGGATTTTTATTATACACACATAAATGACCTTGAAAGACCACAAAATTAATTAGTGTATTATTTTACTCAATATATTCCTGGTTATTTTAGAATTGCTTGCAATTTTTTGTTAGTTTGATTTTTCTTTAAAGGGAACACAAACTCAAACAGCAATGTGGATTGAGTGAAAGCAGCAACATTAGTAGTACACATCAGTGAAATTCTGAGGAAAATTGCAACAATCGATGCAAAAGTTATGACTCTTAAGTTTTGGTGTTGGAACTGCTGGATAAGGAGAGTACTACAAGTTATGACGTATAAGTGGACAACAATATAAAAAAAATATATAAATAAAGGGAATTCCACAAAAATTCACCTTTCTAGCATAATGAAAAAGCACTTGCCTAACCACTTTCAGAAAGCAGGGGAAATAATTGCTACCTCTAACATATGTCAGTATCAAGTTGATGGAATGTGTAATTTTCATGAAAAATGATTTTGAATATTGAATTCCCTTTATATTTTCTTTATATTGTTGTTAACACATATTACATTACTTAACCTCTTGTAGTCTCCTCATCCAGCAGTTTCAACACCAAAAATTTAAAAATGTGTAACTTTTGCATCTATTTAGTCCGATTTTCCTCAAAATTCTCACTGATGTCTTCTACTATTAACTGTTTTCACTCAATCCACAAAGAATTGGAACAATCATTCCCCAGCATTCCCACTGATCAGTTACTAGCCATCCCTTTTGGGGGGATTCTTGGGTCCCCTGGTATGTGTGTAGGGGGAAGGGAACATGGTGCCCATTCATGTCTATGAAAGTCTGGGTATTTTGTCACCTCATCACCCTACCCCGAGTGATAATGACTGCCAAGCTTAGTGACAAACTTAACATGTATTTTCACAGAGGTAAAAATGCAAAAATCTGGTCCAATTTGGTTCTGCCTCCCCCATTCTGCTCTGCACATACATGGAACTTATTTACCACTAATTTAGCTCATCATCTCTGCTTCTAGAGAGATTATTCAGTAAAGATTCCCTAATTTGGGGGACAGTGTTCATTTGTACAGATACATATTACGTAATTTGGTGATAATTACTGCCAAGTTTGGTGAAACTCTGACAATGCTTAGATTTGTCCCCTCCCATACCCCTTCAAGGCACATCACCCAATCCATCATAACAAATTTGAAACTATAGCCACCAATCTACTTCCTCCTAACAGAAATTTAGCTTAAAGTAAACTTCAGGTTTGGGAGAATATTTGCAAAATTCTTTGATTTGGGGGTCCCCACCCCCCCCCCCCCCCCCCCCCCATGGTGAAATGAGCCCCTGGGGGCCCCAAGCTGTCCATTTGTACAAATGTATTCTTTTACTCTAGCGAGGATAGCGGCCAAATTTGGTGAAAAATTTGACCAAGTATTTTGAAGAGAAAGATGAAAACGTAAAATTTGGGTCCTAATGGTATCTCCCAGAGGATCCCAAGGGGAATACCCCTGGATCCGTCACAAACAAACCTGAAACTGCAGTCATCAATGTACTTGCTCATAACACATCCTACAAGTGCAGCTCTATCACTTTTGATTCTACTTCTAGAAAAAAAAAACAGATTTTCAGAGATTCCTTAATTAGGGGTTGGGGCGAGGGTGCCAATTTGAACAAATTGAGATTCCATCTCCCAGGGATGCTACCTGTTTAATTTGGTGAAACCCGTCACAGGGCTTTCATGAAGAAGATGAAACTTTTGTCAGCAAAAATTTTACACACAAAAGACAATGAACGCTACACACTGGACGATGAAAGATAATAATAGCCTCACTTAAACCTTTGGTTCGGGTGAACTTAAAAAATGGCAAAAAATATATAAGCCAAATGCAAAAAAAAAAAAAAAAAAAAAAAAGTTTCTTCTCCTCATGTGCACCCAATTTTGACATTTTTAAAAATGTTTTTCACTTTCAAAATTGCTGATGAAAATATCAAAAATAAGTGTTTTAAAACTGTACATCCTCAAACATATCCTTTTTTGAGACTCAGATGCAAGTATAGGTTGTGAAATGTTGAGGATTAATTTATGCATGATTAACTAGAAAAGCACTCTGAGAGCGCAGACCTTCGCCATGCAGCTACTTACCACCAATGATTTTTGCTCTTCCCAAAGAGATTCTAAAAGCTCTTTGGGCTCTTCCATAGAGATCAGTGATTTCCATCCATACCTGTAGGTGTACATGCTGAAAAATCGCCCGATTTCCAAGTATAGAAGCCTTTGTTTCGTCATAAACCCTCAGCTGCACGGCGTGCCTCTCCCTAGCAGAAACTAGAGTACGCACTTTAGTGCGCGCATGCAAACCTCAAATATGCGCAGCCTGAACTCCCAAGTTCATTGACCCTACATGTACCTGCCAAAATATCAAAAATCCTTCATAAATTCCCCCAAAATTCTTTGATCACTACCGAAATTTAATCATCTGTCACTTGTATCATTCTACAAATTTCCTGCAAGTTTCATTCAAATCCGTCAAAATTCTTTGATCACTACCGAAATTTAATCATCTGTCACGGTCTTGTATCATTCTAAAAATTTCCTGCAAGTTTCATTCAAATCCGTCAACTACTTCTGGAGTTATTTTGCACACGGACAAACAAACAAACGAACGAATGAACAAACCAAGGGTAACGAAAACATAACCTCCTCCCTTGGCGGAGGTAATAATCATTATTGGTATACAAGGTGATGCAAAAGTATGTGAGAGCCTTGTTCTCTGCAGCAGCTTCAAATTGAAGAGACAAAACTGATAAAATATCATGTTACTGAAAGGACATCCTGTATCACCTCCCTCCAAAAATCCAGACATGGCTTTTTAACTAGGTCTCAAATGACTACAACATTTCAGTTTTTACTCAGATCAGGTGCATTTTGAGGACTGGTATAATGCAAGTTACACTGAAAGTGACTTCTGTCGATTAAGTTCTCATAAACATGTCAGTTTGACTGTTTCTTTCTGAGAACACACAGAGAGAAACAGTAAGTTACAGTAAACAATGTAGAAAGAATTACTACTCAAGGAGCACCTGGACAAGACACTGGTAGCCTTTCCTGTGTGTCTGTTGGACATAATAATTATGAAAGTTTTTTATTTCTTTCTTCCTTTTCATTGGCAGCATGATGCACTGTTCAATACAACATATTAATCACATTATAAAACTGCAAAACATTCCCTTTGGATGCATGTAGGCACAATTGAAGGCTAACAGATTTACAGAGCTCTATTTCCTTTAAAAAAATGCACTAAACTGCACTTTTAGCAATATCAAATCCTTTTCCCTGTAATATACTAGCTGCCAAACATTTAAGATTATACTGCATAAACTTGTCTGAAAATTCTGTCTTCTACAGGACAATTTCTGGTTCATAAAATGGATGACAGCATGAAGCATTTTCTACTTCCGCTGGTGATAGTACTGATGATGTGCTTCAGTAACAGTCAGGCTTTGGAAGTCTACCAATTCTACGAAGGGAGAAATGTGTCGCTGGAGTTCAATCAACATCTGTCCATTGGCTCCACCTTTGAATATGAGATTTACTCAATTGACACATCATGCTACTTCTGTAGGAATGGAACCATGATTCCCGGCTGCCTAACACGTCAGCAATTCAGACGTTTCTCCGTTCAAAGCAAAAGATCATCAACTTACTTGAGAGTGACTCTCAGCATAGACACTATAAATTCTGAGGACAGTCAATTCTACCTATTCGCTCTAAGGGAAGACAATAATGGTAAAAGCACCCGAACCACTCAAGATGTACACGTTGAAGTTCTGCGTCCACCAAGTCCAGCAGCATGTACTGTGAAACTATCCGAGTATTCGCCTGCATGGAATGAGGTAAATTGCATGTCTGTGCTTGCAAGCGATGGTGAAGGATCTCTCTACTGCTTTCAAGATGCAGAGAAGGCTCCCTACAAAGAATCACTTGTGCGACATAATGATCATGTGACATGGGTGTTCTGGATGAATGTCAGTCTCCCCATCAACTGCTGTTCCTACGAAGCATCATATCCACTGACATCAGCATCATGTTCCCAGTTTGTTTATCCCACTCCAACACATACCACTGTTACCACTATGTCAGAGAATTCTAAAAACAATCCCAACAGCCAAACACCTACAGGTACAACAGTGTCACAAACCAATGCACAAATTACTTCATCAGAAAAACTCAGCACTGAAAGCAAAAGCACCGTAGAGGTCACGACACAAACGACTTCAAATTCTGTGCACGGTGCAATTGCACTGGTGATATTACTCCCTCTATTTTTGGTAGCCTTGTTCTTGTGGTGGTATACAAAAAAAAAAAAAAAGAACTAACCCACAGTCAACCTCGCCTAAGACAAAATAATCGGGACTGAGCAAAATACGTCGACTTACGCAAAAGTCGACTTACGCGGAAGTCAACATTTTGTCGACTTATAACATGAATAGTAATTTCCCCTAGGTACAGAGTAAGATTTGGATGGTATGCGGAATTTTATCCAAATCTCACTCCTTTTGCCGTCGAAACATGCCTACTAACATTAGCAACGATCATGTTTTAGTTCATGCACAAATCTTACACGGAGGAGTAACGACAACACACAATCTCTAGTGAGATTTTGAGAGACCGGGATTTGAAACCTGGGCCCGTTTCTAGAAACTTTTTTGTTTAAACTTGATTTGAAAATCAAACGCAAATTCCCAAAGTTGCATGCAACTTTGCGGTTTAAAGTCAAATGCGTTGCAGAAAAGATTTGTGTTTGATTTCGTATGATTCTGTCAACATGATTTCCAGAGCCGACTGAGTAAAATATGTATGATTTTCCTCTCCCAAGTTGCCATATTTGTGTATGATTGGCAAAATTACAGCTCTGTACAGCGCAGTCCTGTCTCAAAAAAAAAAAAAAAAAAAGGTTTGTTAATCTGAAAACAACATCTTATTTTCATATTAACTAACTTTCGGAACAACAAACCTCATTCCCTTGTCGGATTAATCAAACTTTGGACTGACATTTAAACCTTTGGTATAGCGAACTGTAACAATTTGTTACAATTTTTTTCATTGATATTTCGTGAAGCTGAATTGTGTTTCGGTAGTTTGAACCATGTAAATGTTGCAATTTCTTTCCCCTGCTACTAAGTTCAGGCGAGGCGTAAAATCCGTTTGATATCTTAATTTTGCATATGAAATCAAATGCAAGTCTTTTCAGCAACGCATTTGTGTTGATTTTTAAAGATGCGTTTAAACACAGTTTCTAGTTTTGTACGAAAAACCGCAAGTCTTTTGTGCATTGTGTTGTGTCTTTAATTGTGTTTAAATACTGCATTGCGTGTCATTTGATGAACCTGCATTTTATTTTCAGAGTTGCATTTAAAGGCAACTGAGTTTCAGTTTCATACAATTTTCTACTTAAAATGCAAATGAGTATGAAACAGAAATATTTTCAGCAATGCATACGGTGCATTTAGATGCAAAATTGTATGTGATTTGATACACCAAACAGAAATATTTTCAGCGATGCATACGGTGCATTTAGATGCAAAATTGTATGTGATTTGATACACCAAACAGAAATATTTTCAGCGATGCATACGGTGCATTTAGATGCAAAATTGTATGTGATTTGATACACCAAACAGAAATATTTTCAGCGATGCATACGGTGCATGTAGATGCAAAATTGTATGTGATTTGATAAACCAAACAGAAGTATTTTCAGCAACGCAAACGGTGCATTTAGATGCAAGATTGTATGTGATTTGATACACCTGCTTTTGATTTTTTGAGTTGCATTTAAACGCAAAGTTTCTAGAAATGGGCCCAGTTTTCTTATACCACTTCGGAATAATTTATGTTAGAATATTCGAATTAACGAAAAGGCCTATTTCATGTTCCAATAAGGAATATTTAGTAGGACCTACGTGTATAAAATTTGTAAGTTTTGAGAATAACGAATTTTCAGAATAACTATCAAACCTCATTGAATTTCGGATAAACAAAATCACCCGTAACAAACATATCCCTGCAAAGCTGCATGAACAATATGAGCGTGCACAGAGGTTTGATATAAAGCATATTCAACAAAATCGTATACATCACTGACTGTCATCACACAGAATATGTTTTGGACTTATAGTTTAGAAGGCAAGTGTACATCCCTGGTACAATGCATGTAATGTTAAAGGGGCCCTGAAATCCACAAATTTGAGCTCTGAGAGTGCTAAGATGTGTTTATTTTTTGATATTCTTTACCAGTTGTTTGTAGAAAGCACCTGTGTGAGAAACCACTTTTGCCACCCTAATATTGCACATTTTGAAGTCCTTAAGCCCCGCCCCTAAAAAAAGTCAACTTTCAACAAACGCGAGTCACGTGACCGCATATGTCATCTCAAGAATGAAGCTTTCGTAGCAGACGACAGCTGACAACATTTTAACCAATGTTCGAGGTACCCGTACCGCGGTTACCCGGCCTTACCCGTATGCGCACTCCGCTGTTGGCGTGTGTTGATTGCTCACAAGACATTGGGTTGTCAAACGTTTGATTGCAAGAAAAATATTGCTTTAGATCTTAGCTGCACCTTGTAAACATTGCAGGGTGTAGTAACACAGCAAAGGATGGGTTGAGTCTTCACTCCTTTCCCATAAGATCCCAATTTACGGAAAATTTAGACAGCAAGAGTAAAGCTGACGAGGGCCGACTGGGATGGGCCCAGCAGCTCAAGGTTGGTATGCAGCGCCAACTTCCTTCGAAATGGGGCTGCACTATACCCAGATTGTTATCAAACGACCGCATCAGAAGGCTGAAACCCGATGCTGCGCCTGTCATTCCAGGCATGGTTTGCAAAAAGTATATGACAAGTTCACCCGGTCAATAATTGCAATGCCCCCCCCCCCCCCAATAATACATGAAATACACTAGTAATGTATATCATGTGCCACGTTCCCATGCCTCACTCAGTCGACGCCAAAGAGTATAGAGGCACACGCAGTGCGCCAAGAGGGTATACTCTCGCGATTTTACACGTAAACAGGTGTAGGACGCCATGGAGCCCAACGGCGGCCATTACAGGAAGCAAACCGCTGGGTTATCACGAGCGTATAATATGTGACCTAAGGGGTGAATTCTGCTTCCCTATATAATTTCCCCTTTCTAAGTAGGCAAACAATGGTATAGCATTGTTTATAGCATTGTTTAAGACCTCAAAATTCCATTAAAAATTATCATTTATGCCTAGAAAAAAAAAATAAGAAATGCCCGTTATATTTTTTTTCGAGCTATAGACACTACTGAAGCGGCCTTCTCTCTCCATCCCTCCCTCCCCCTCTCTTTCTTTTGCTCCTGCTCCTATGGCCTTATATCATACCTTTTTTTCTTTTTTCTTTTTTGAGGGGGGGATGTGTTCCCGTGGAATTTTTCCGGGATAATCCCCCTTAGTTTTAAAATTAAGCATTCCTTTTCTCTTTTCTTTCTTTTTGTTTTTACATTTTATTGATAACGCTTGTATCTGCAATGCGAACATGTTCAAAAGTATACAAATTTTTTATTATAAATTCTCAAATATTGCACCAAAGGTGTGGTGCATCACATCGTTGAATTTTAGTTCTGAAAAATCATAGGCTCCCTCCCCAGCGCCTTCGGTCCACCTCTCATAAACTTACACATTGAAGACGTGCATATTATTTTAGCCATTTTTCCTACATTTCATTTTTTTTTATTGAAAATTGCAAATATTCCACCAAAGTGTGCACCAAATCGTCAAGTCTGAGAATACAAAAGCTCCCTCGTGTGGGAGGGAGACATAATAATACCCTTCTTCCGTTGAATTCATGTTAATTCCAGTTCAAATTCAAATTCAAATTCAAACTTTACTTTACTTTAACAGAATGTACAAAAAATAGGTAAAATTTAACATGCGTTTCGTTGAAAATATAGGGCCTACACAGCGACCCAAGAATAACAACATGTTCATGTTTATAATACATGATCAGTACAAAAACAAAAAGAGACATACATTCATAAATTTTAAAAGTGCCAACACAATAAAAAGCTCATAAAGCGTATCTAGAGGTCTACATTACCCGATCCACGATACCCCCCTCCCTGCCAAAAAAAAAAAGTTAAAAAAAAATAAAGATAACCCCAAAAGAAGAAATAAGTGTTCTGCAACTTTTCTGTAAAATGACTGTACAGAAATGATAATTTTATTGACCGCCTACAATGATTTCTATTGGTTGTTCTAGGGAAAATCTATTGTATATTATTCTACATCGTTAACCAGTGGTCCACTTGCATAAAATTTACAATATTATGGTAACTTTGCCATCGAATGGTAACTACCACGGCAACAATACTCAACAGCCAATCAAAAGCAAGAATTCCATGGAAGTTACCATTGGATGGCAAAGTTACAATAATTGCAACTTTTATGCAACAGGCCCCAGGAGAAGAGTTGAGAGAGAGAGAGCTAGAGAGAGCTAGGGGGGGGGAGGCTCTGAAGCTGTGAGCAATCTCATGCATATCAAACACCATGTTGAAACTCCCTAACATTAAGTCATTAGTTTAATAGCTCGAATTTTGAGGGACTACAGATTGGATAATAAAGGGAATTTCTTCATTTATATTTCTTTTTTTAAGGGAATGATACTTCTAAATGTCGCAGTGAGGTCCGAAGTACTTCTTTTACCCTGTATGTCTCCATAAAAAGGAGAAAATGAAAGGAAGGCAGATACCTCTCCATAGAGGGTCACATAAAAATACGCCCGCAATCGCTCGCTTTGGTTCCTAAAATGGTGCCGGAACCTGCCCACGAGCGTACTACGCAAAATCGCGAGAGTAGACCACTGATCTCCCCTCTAACTGGATGTGCGGAGCGGTCCGTTGATTGGAAGCCGCTGCGTTCTATTGTCCGCCATGTTTGTTCCCCCAAGAAGAGCGCGATCTCGTTGCTGACATACTGTACATTGGACATGTTGTGACGGAGCTGCGCAAACTCTCGGAAATCTTCATGGAAAATAAAATATAACAACGTTGGAAAACATTCAATCTATCCCTCCCATCTCTTCTCAAATCCATATTTACGTAATATTTACTCTACTTTTCTTTTTATTCTCTGTAGATCTTTTCTGTTTTCTCCCCATCATCGCATATCTCTATCTCGTGCGGTCGATTGCTCTTTTTTCACGTAAATATACTGTTGGGTTTTTCTTTAGTCATCTTCTCACTCTCCATCCGTCTCCCTTTCTTCAGATTAATACATGTATATCCCTTTCAATATCTATCTCTCTCTTCTCTCCTTATTCCATATCACTCCCTCTTCTTCCCCAGCCTCATCTCTTTCTTCTCTCTCTCTCTCCCCTATCCCTCTCTCATCCACTTCAAACTCTTTCTTCCCCAGTCAATCTCTACCTTTCTTCCCTCCCACCCAACCCCCACTCTCTTTCTTTCTCTACCTCTCTCTCTCCCTAACCCTCCCTTTCCCAAAACAAACTGTTTACAGTTTCGTTTTAGTCACTCTTTTTTGTC
Source organism: Diadema setosum (assembly GCF_964275005.1). Lineage (NCBI taxonomy): Eukaryota > Metazoa > Echinodermata > Echinoidea > Diadematoida > Diadematidae > Diadema > Diadema setosum. Next base: position 10,984,901 of record NC_092699.1, read on the forward strand.
AAAGCATATTTATACATTCATTTAACCATACAGTGAACTGAAGACTGACTTTTTTTTCTTTTTTTAATTCAAATTTTGACTGAAACAAAACAATTTTCAAAATAAAATTTTGAAACAGATTTTCATTTATGTCGCAATTTCTTATGAATTTTCGCCATCTTCCATAAAACAAACAGAATATATTTCCAACCGCAACAATGATTTTCAATTAAGGACCTCTGAGAAATAAGCTTGTAAGAGCCCAGAGCATTAAAATGTGAATAAGCTCCCAATTGAATTTCTGTGTAATACTGTTCACATTTCCACTGAGGTCTTTAATTGAACAGTTAAGGTTAAAAATCACTTGAATTGCATGTATGTAAAATCAACATAACCATTACACCCAAAAATGACAAATCCAAGATAATAACATTTCCAACTAACACCTCCCAACCACATGAACTTTCAAAACATGAATGTAAATCCTTAACTCCTCATTGGTACAGTGAATCTAAAGCACCCATGAATTAAGACAATGAAATGCATAAATGTATAGTCACATTAATCATAGAACAGAACTTCCAAATTGTTCTATTCATTAATGACTAATATCCCTTATTTTTTGAAGGCACATAGATGTATTATTGCAATTTTACAGGAACCAACCTGCAGGACAATGCATGACAAACATTTTCATGCAAGGCAAGATATATGCAGAGGCAAAAAACAGGTATTATTGCGTAAAACTGATGTATTGCATATTTATGTAAAGGATTTATATTGGAAACTAGTGGTAATGACTTGCACTGGTCAAAACTTTGCCTTCTATTGCCCTTGTACCCTTACACATATATAATATAGAAATATAGACGGCTATGAGAGTCATGGCTGATTTTATAGGCCCAAGGGGATCTCAGAACCATGCTATGACCCAAGGCGCGCAAGCGCCGCGGGTTATAGCGTGGCTCTGAGATCCCCGCGAGCCTGTAAAATCAGCCATGACTCGAATATCAAAACAGTCTATATTTCTTTTATATACCAAGCAGCAATTACATTCTAAAACATGGATTTTGATTGAATATGCTATCTGACTGGTTGAAAAGAATGTAAAATGTAAGATTGCGTTCAACATGTAATTACGCGTATTGAATACATGACTGTAATTAACATTATGGGAATCGCCGCAGCGCACAAAAGAGCAATTACATATTTAGCCTTCAATTCTTGTCATGCAGCACACTAATATTCTAACATTAGTTTACATTAACTTCACATGCTTTTAATCATAATAATGATAATAAACTAGGACACATTAACGGGATATTTTCAATGACTAATTCAAGAACGCACACATATTTGAACATATGGGACTGAGAACAAAAATGCGGCTTTTTAAAAATGTTTTATCTGTGAAAAGTAACACCTTTTTCTCTGTTCCTACGGTCATCCCGATTGGTACAACCAAATGCAGCGCATGACGGCATTTTCAACTTCTCATTACATGACACATCCACTTGAAAAATGGAGTAAAGGAAGTAAAATTAGGAATTCACGGTACAGATCAGCGTGATTAGCGTGTACTTTTCTCCGTCTCCGGATTCGCTTTTGGGGGAACAAACATGGCGACTGTACAACTTCCGGTGACTTCCGCGCGGAATAGGCCAATCACTGCACGTCCGCACATCCAGTTAGAGGGGAGATCAGTGGAGTAGACCCTCTTGGCGCACTTCTATGCTCTTTGGTCGCGTATTCTGCTCAAACGCACAAACCCGCTCAGAACAATCGATAAATCCCCAAATTCCACAGTACGATGGAATACAGTAGTTTCTTTAGATTCTATTCCTGTCACGTGTAGCTTTTAGATTCTCTTCCTGTCACGTGTAGCTTGCATTTTGTGTGGTGACTGACTATCAAGCGGTGTTTTGTACTGGCTTTGTGAGTAAATTCCAGGTTTCTGTCGCTGTTTGGTGTGCAAAAATCTGTGCCTCTACAATAGGAACCTAATGTAGCTATAGGTAATTTGAAAGAAAAAAAAAATCATAGATTTGTCATACAATTTACATCGAATCAAAGCTTGGGATTTTCTCTACAACTATGTTCATTACATGTCCAGGGTAACTAACACTAATATTTAAAAAAAAAATAAAGTTACATCTAGATTTGAAAAACAGAATATCTTTCACAAAGCATGACTATGTTGCAGTCTCAGAATAATGTGGCACGCAGGGGTTTTGCACCATGGCAAACCGACAAAGAGTTGATAGAAGAAATCCATGTATGTAAATCAATGAAAATAGATGAAGTAAAAAACAAAATGATGATACTATAGGACTGGTTTTCCAGGTCAGATATCCGCAATATCAGATCAAGCGTCACATTACGTAATTCAAATGTCAATAGGGAAATTAACCTTAATGTGCACTTAGCAAACCAATATCCTGTAAGGTAAGTAAGATGTCCATAGCCATGTCAAATATCCACACAATGTAAATTTTCGCGTCACCTCAGGTCAATAAGTAAGCCACGTAAGTAATTTTAATATCAGTTGACTCCAAAACACAGCAAAGAGAATTATCTTTCTCAAGAATATGAAATCCTGATGAATATTATCAGGCGCAGACAATTGCGTTTTCATTCACAGACAATCTGTAATGACTTTATTAAAACAAAGCGAGTCTCACTCATTTTTTTCCTTTTTCTGAAGAACACTGTTTTTTTTTTTTATCCAGGGAATTCAAAAGAGTGATGAAATATACATTTAGAAATTTGAAACGTGAGAAGCAATTTTGCATTTGCAGTAAAATGGCAGGAAAATATCTATGAACTGCAAGAAAAAAATGAACAAAAAAAATATCACGTTTTCATGGGGTGAAGCAAAAGAGTTAAGAATCATTATCACGAAGAGTGACTTCCTGTATTTTTTTTTTCTGACCAAGGAAGTAAATAGTTTTATTTTATTCTTATAGAATAAAGATATTCGATGAAATTCCTATCATAGGATTCACAAATATTTTCTTTTTCGGTAATGTTTTGTACGTGTGCAAAGATTTCAATAAATTTCATATTTCTTGCCACCGTAGTCTAGCATTTGATGTATGGTGC